>NC_138155.1:14024400-14174400 GCF_964199315.1 Orbicella franksi | reverse complement strand
ACAGCTTAAAAAAACCTTTACTGCCCTTTTTCAGATTCGGCATTAAAAAATGGAAAAAAAAAAGAAAAAAGAAAAAGAGAAAGAAAGAGAAGAAGAAAAAGAAGAATCAAGAAGAACAAGAAGAACAAGCAGAAGCAGAAGAAGAAGAAGAAGAAGAGAAAAAAGAAAGAGAAGAAGACGAAGAAGAAGAAGAAGAAGAGAAAAAAGAAAGAGAAGAAGAAGAAGAAGAAGAAGAAGAAGAAACAAGAAGAACAAGAACAAGAGCAAGAACAAGAAGAAAAAGAACAAGAACAAGAAGAACAAGAACAAGAAGGAGAAGAAGAAAACGATGAAGAAAAACAAAAAGAGAAAGGAAAAGAAAAAGAAACAGAAACAGAAAAATCTGTAACCCGCAAAGATTTCAGTAAAACGCATTCGCTACGAAACGGTACTTCACAAAACAAATATCAACCCCGCTCTACAAAGAAAATGTAAACGAACTATTTCTCGTTAGATGTGAGCATTGCATTTGATCATTTGATAAAAATATAAATTTTTATTTTGTTTTATTTTCTTTATTTTTATTTTTTTTTTTTTTTTATTTTGAAAATAGTATTAACTTCTGACTAACATTTCTCTTAGCTTACGGTTGTGAAGAACAAACTGCATCGTAAGAATATATGAGCTCATTATTTGAGCGCATTTTGATCTTTGCACTTAAGAAAAATAACCGACTCCGCCAGGATTCGAACCTGGAATCCCCTGATTCGTAGTCAGATGCCTTATCCATTGGGCCACAGGGCCGTACATAGTACAGTTATTTTTTTTTTTTTTTAATTTATATCTAATGTTAACAATTATTCATACGCTTTGATCACTGAAAAAAGAGACGTGCTCTTTGCTCTTTGGCTGAGAGCAGTTGTTCAAAACTAAAATGAAACACATTCTTTTATCCCGATTAATGCTTAAAAACAAAAAATAACTATTGGGAAAATAACGACTGTGCTTGTATTGTGAGTGACTCGAATATTTTGAGTGCATTTAAATTTTTATACCTGAGGGAAAAAAAATCGACCCCGCGAGGATTCGAACCTGAAATCCCCTGATTCGTAGTCAGATGCCTTATCCATTGGGCCACGGGGCCAGACATAGTACAGATATTTTTTTTCTTAATATATTTATATATAATGTTAACAATGTTATCAATTATTTTTACACTTTGATCACTAAAAAAAAGAGACTTACTTATTGCTCTTTGGCTGAGAGCAGTAGCTCAAAACTAAAATGATTTTTTTTTTTTTTATTCCGGCAGGAGCCATAATCGGGGACGGAGACCGTAAGTCTTGGGATCCGCGCGCACCCATGATATGGGACAATTTTTCTATTTTTAGAACAAATTGCGCCGTCCTGAAGTCATATATCCGCGCGGATCCACGCACATGTCGGGGGCTCTCGTGTGGATGTTGTCACGTTGCGTGATCAAATTGTGATAGTTGAGAGACCTTGAGATATTACCTTGCGTATTTTTCACAGCGATGGCAAGGAATAAGGCAGGGAATACAAACCAGGGCGCTTACATGTAGTTTTATGCTCTGAGCTAACGGAAAAGGTGGGTTTTTCAGGGTCGAAAACACGACTTCAATCGCGCGCTGGGAATGAATAATAAGATCTGCTCGCGCTGTACGCATACGTTTTTGCGTTTGTTCTGACTTAAGAATATAGCAAGAAAACTCTAGATACTCTGGTATCGAGTTAATTTGTGAGTTTCTCAGACAATGTTTAATCATAACCAAAACCTGTTTTGATGGTTTCTTATTGTTTCTGCTTGTTTGGTGAGTTTGCCAAATTTTTTGAAAGGAAAGTCTGACGCGTACAATTAGCTCATTTGCATAGTGCAGCTCCTGCACTTTCAAGTCCGAGTCGGTGTTTTCAATTGTCAACAAATCTTGACAAAGATTTCTTTCGTTATCTTTTGTGCTGAGATGCTGCAACAGATTTCACGAACGCAGAAAAGGCTACTAACATCATGTGTGTTTCTTCAACATAGGCATAGTGAAGTTTTACACTGCGAAAATGAAAATAGACAAGGAGTTTTGACAAGTCGATCAACAAAATCGAAACCGTTATTCGAACTCAGTTGATTAAAGAAAGCGTCATCGTAACTTTGCTGATTATTTCTGCTTTATTCACATATTTTCAGCTTAGCTTTTAATGTGTTCTCAAACATTTATCAATCTTAAACATATTTAAAAACTATAGAGTTATTGTTTGAGTTCGATGTACGCTTTCACACGAAAGTGCGGCGGAAGTGCAATTTGTCATGTTTACTGACTGTACAAAACATGCATCGGCGGGCACTCTCATTCATTGACAACAGAGAATTTACTGGATTTTTACACGAATAAAACTGATCAGTATCTACGGACGTAAAGTTATTGGGCCTCGATGAAACATCAAGCGTTGCTTACAATTCAGGCGAAACTCAAACTGACCAAACTAGCAATTATTTTGTTTTACTTTTCAGTCGCGATAGACTGGCAAATTCCTCGCAAGCGTGTGGCAAGAGGAGCCAGGAAACTATGAAGTCCTGGAGCTCTGCTATATCTAAATATATCCAGCTAGTGTTTTGCTGTGTAATGGAAAAGCTGTTAATCTTCAACATATGTGAAATTTAAAGTGGAGTAATGTACAGCTCATGTAAAAGAAGCATCCGTCGGAGCACAACTTGCTCAATACCTAAATTCGACACTGTCTTACTTCACTCAAACTGGAGCAGCTTACGACGAAAATACTTAAGAAAAATTCCAACAGACGTAAACGCGTAGAGTTGTGGACCAAAAACATGAAAAATTTCGGGAATTCCGGGGGCCATTTCCCCCGCGCGACATCCGCAAAAATCCTCGCAGCTTGTACGCGCGTGTGCCGCAGGCGATGGCGCAATTTGTTCTAAAAATAGGATTAATGTCCCATATCATGGGGACAACCCCAATACTAGAAATGGCGCGCGCTTACGATCTCCGTCCCCGATTATGGCTCCTGATTCCGGTTAATGCTTAGAAGGAAAAACTAACTACTGGGAAAATAACGACTATATTTGTATTATGAATGACTCGGATATTTTGAGTGTATTTAAATTTTTGTACCTCAGAGAAAAAAAAAAAAGACGATCCCGCCAGGATTCGAACCTGGAATCCCCTGATTCGTAGTCAGATGCCTTATCCATTGGGCCACGGGGCCAGACATAGTACAATTATTATTTTTTTAAATTTATATCTAATGTTAACACTTATTCATACGCTTTAATCACTGATAAAAGAGGCTTGCTCTTTGCTTTTTGGCTGAGAGCAGTTGTTCAAAACTTAAATGAAAAACATTATTTGTCCCGGTTAATGCTTAGAGAGAAAAACTAACTATTCGGAAAATAACGACTTTACTTGCATCTTGAATGACTCGGATATTTTGAGTACATTTAAATTTTTATACGTGGGGGAAAAATAATCGACCCCGCCAGGATTTGAACCTGGAATCCCCTGATTCGTAGTCAGATGCCTTATCCATTGGGCCACGGGGCCGCACATGGTACAACTCATTTTTTTAAATTCATATCTAATGTTATCAATTATTTATACGCTTTGGTCATTAAAGAAAAAGAGACTTGCTTATTGCTCTTTGGCTGAGGGTAGTAGCTCAAAACTGAAATGAATCTTTTTTATTATTATTATTCCGGTTAATGCTTAGAAGAAAAAACTAACTACTGGGAAAATAACGACTATACTTGTGTTATGAATGACTCGGATCTTTTGAGTTTATTTAAATTTTTGTGCCTTAGGGGAAAAAAAAACGATCCCGCCAGGATTCGAACCTGGAATCCCCTGATTCGTAGTCGGATGCCTTATCCATTGGGCCACGGGGCCGCAGCTTGTAACATGGTCATTAACATGTACATTAAATCAGGTGGCAAAGTGAGCGAGATGCAAATGTCATGAAATTAGCTAGGTAAAATACTCGCACACTTAGGAGCATGAGGCTTATACACTAGTTCCCAATGCATTGGAGCCATCTAACCCCCCCCCCCCCCCCTTAAAGGTCCCCAGTCAGCCACACCTTTGTTTTTGTTTACATACAAGAGGTTGGCTTTTATGCTTTATTCGGAGCATGTCAAAGCGAAGAAAATCACTGTGAAGCTACTAAAGATAAAGGGACATACTTTCAGAAACTTACAGTAAAGCAACAAGACTTTGCCTCACCATGCAATATCAATAATTTTGATGGCATCGAAAATAGCAGAGGCTGACTAGTGTCCTTTAAGAAGCTGAGGACCCGACAATTACTGTTATGTCTCAAGGCCATGGCTCCCCTATACATAAAAAAACCCTGATATTATTATAGTCTTGCACCTCTCTAGCCCACATGTTAGCAGGAATAATTTCTACATGTGGACAGTACTTAAATAGGAATGACAATCTGATGTATACTCTCCCACAGATGGCTTTTTATTTCTATTAAGTTTTATTTTTTTCTTGTATTTCATTGTAAAAGAGTTAATAATTAAGATGACACTCTGTGTTGTCATCAGGAAATATATGAAATGTGGAAGGATATAACAAATGACTAAACTGCAATAACTTCATTTAAGCTTATTAATTTTTGTACGATATTTCTGAATCAAATCTTTCGAAGACCTACAGTGTATAATTAATAAACAACAACAGTGAGAGGTGTTCCAGATCATCAAGATTAAAAGAAAAAAAAAAAAAAACAGAAAGATAGTTCTGGGTTAAGGCTCAATTCTTTCTAGTCACTTTTACACTGAGCAGTAAAAGTATGGTCATCCAAAGCTAATTGAACCGAATTGAGTCTACACTTTAAATGCTTTACTTACCCAGTGTAAAAGAGTGACACAAGTGGGCCATTTCTCCAGCAAAAATCATTGTTTGCATTTTACTTCCACATTCGACCAACTGTAAACGTTTGAATTTCGTAATTAGACGAACCAACTTGCAGCATAATGTTTATCTATCCTTTTCGTACACATGATGAAGCCAGGTATTCACATCATCTTATAAACTTTACGTGGACTGCGCTACTGTTACTATCGAAAGCTAAGGTACAGAAAATTCTCTGTGATCAACTCTCAGTAAACATGGCCGCCAGGCGAATGTTTGGAACACGTGACTTAGTTTGACCCGTGACTAAGTACGCGAGCTCACGCGAGTATGATTCCTCCGAAAGGCGTTTACAAAAGACAAGAAAAAAAAACAAAACGCTAAACTAATACTCTCCGAAATATTTGAAGACAGTAATTTATTATCGGGTGATTTCAAATCACCCGAACACTTAGCAAGAGAGCTCGAGTTTTCGTGGCACGGATATCTCGTCTCTTTGAAGCATGGAAACCAGTCAGCGGCGCAAGGGTTACTGGGAGAATCAAAATGGCGGAGACCAGTGTGTCTGGTATCGATGTATCAATTTCTAGTATTTCGTTGTGAAAATGTCGTTCTGGGCATTTGTAATGTGTCAGGTGGAAACTAGTGAAGGTTTGGAAGGTGTATTTCCTGGTGGTCTGATCAACAAAACCTTCTAAAAAGAATCGATTCACTGTATAAACGGCCAGGGTCATCAAAGTTTTCTGGAACCTGACAAGTAGTTGGTGAAATTTGACAGGACGTGTTCTTACGAAGGAACATAGCATGCGCTACTCATTATGGTATTGGAATATTTTGTCTGACTGAGGCAGGAGAGCACCAAATCGATTGGGTCCCTGAAAAGGACTGAAATTGACAGTGGAGATGCCAAAAATGGCAGATAAGTCTACCAAGATAACCATTTTTATCATTCGGGAAGCATTCTAAAATAAATGCATGTAAAGGAGCTAAATTAATTTTAATTTCCCTGTTGTTTGAATAATTGATGGAAAATATACAAACACTTCAAATTAAATCAAGATATCTCAAATTTAAAATTGTTGTCACTGTGAATATACTTTTATTAGTTTTGTTTGATTTTTTTATTGTGATATCTTCACTAATATTCATGCTACCTTGCTGGTGTTCATTGTTATTATTATTCTTATAGTAGTAACTGTTCAGTGTTGTCGTAATCCTTTCTTTAATGGTATTTTTTTTTAATGGTTTAAAATCTGGCCCGGGTTGTTCGAAAGCCGGTTAGCGCTAACCCAGGTAGTATATTTTTGTTTTGAATAGAAATATCTTTCACTGCTTATGGTTGTGTAGTTTTAAAATGAATCAAACTCAAAACTGAAAGGCAAACAACATAAACAGAAAACTGGACCGAAAAGTTACAAAAAATGAAAGTAATCAAAATTCCCTCTAAAGCTGGGTTACTTTAATCAGGCAGTATTGGTACAATATTGGTTTATTGCAAGAGATATATGGAGAAACTGTTGCTAAGTTTAAATTTATAGCACTCGAGTGAAATAAAGTCTCCCCAATTCACCGTAAGTCGCCTTAAATCGCCTTAAGTCGCCTTAAGTCGCCTAAAATCGCCTTAAATCGCCTTAAATCGTCTAAAGTCGCAATGTTTTTTCTGCCAATTTTGCTTAAGAGCTTCTGCCTGAGAGACCGGGGCAGACTTGGAAATGAAGGTCGGCCGATTTCGCTTAAAATTGGTACACAAAGTCGTTATGTGGACTTATGTAATATGCCAAAGTTTCAGGTTCAACGACCTTCTTTTAGCCGAGTTCTGAATATCAGCCCTCAGGGGTCCCCAGAGGCAGATTTTTAGTGTAATTTTGGCCACCTTTCAATCTCTCTTTTAGCAACGTACAATTAATTTCAGACAAAACCAAAACCATAATTGTAATGCCCTATCCTTAGGCTTCTATGGGTAAAAACATTAGCTTACGGGAACTTTTCGTTAGCCTGTGGCTGTGATCACAACTTTGTCCTATTTGAGGCATATGGGAAGCAACCGGAAATGGCCTGTTTTTCAGACCGCATATTTTCCATGCCCATGTTTTATATCGTGAAGTCTTAGTATCCCTGCAAAGTTCAGCCCTTAGTTTAGTAATACCAAGAAAAAATACTAAGGTTGAGGCTTTTTTACTACGAAACACTTTTAAAGAAATTACCTACTACGCACCTCCTGTCAAACTCTTAATTACTTTTGAGGAGAGATTTTTAGACACAAGCTGCACAATTAACAAACAATCAATGATCCCAAAGTAAATTATTTAAAGGAAATATATATTTTCAAACCATAAACTAGAAATTAATTTTCCTACTGACGGATTTGAAACTAAATTCTATGTACCATTTGTACCCTGTACCCAGGGGACTGGAAGGTGAGGGGAATCTTTACACGTTGATAACAAGAAAAGTACTCAAAATACAATGAAACAAGTTGTTTACTGAGTGCATAAGTTAGGTGGGGAAAGCTCAGAAAAAAAAGCCTTATTGATGGGTCTCTGCCTTGTTTCCATGGCAACCTTGTTTTGTCAGGCTTGATTACCCTAACTTTGACTTTTCTCATCTAATTCTCTGTTTTTTTATTGACGTTTTCAAGGTTTCTTGGGAAAAACATGGTTTTTTTTGCACCTTTTAATTCCTTTAATACCCTTTCTCTTCTCTTTTAATTTTGTTATACCTGGCAAAAACGATATTTTGATTTCATGGAATAGTCATGAAATCCAGACCGGTGGATTCAATATTACGGATGTTTTGAAATATATGACATTCTAACGTCACATGCCTTCATAGCTGACTATTCACCATGGTTAGAATTTTAAGCCGTCAGTTTTTTTCTCCTTCCCCCTGCCAGAAGATCACAAATACCCTGTGTGACTAGTGGTACCCAAATTTCCGACTTAATTGTGACGCACCCAGAGATGCTTTCCTTCAAGCTTCCGTCCTAGCTCCTCTTTGGTATCGATTCTAAATAAGAATACCAGCGTTACCATAGAGATTGCAGGTAAGTAAGCCTCGTGATACAATAGAGGGCCCAATTACTTCCTATTTTTGCCAGGAGATTACATTGTTTGAGCATGATACACGAAGCGTCTCCGCTGTGATTTAATATCGGGCGTGTGAAACTACTTAATTCATCTCCAAGCCTTTTCGACTTTTCAAGTGAAACAACATCCAATATGGCGTCGAAAATGTTAGAAATTGATTTGTGGGTGGGTAGACAATTTAAGTTAGAGATATTTTGTTCAAATGTGTATGCAGATGATGATGGAACAACGATCCTTGAACCAATGGAACGAATTAAAGACATTAAAGCGTGTAAAAAAATCTTTGAACGTGCAAAATAAATTTATGTCTAATGAACATGCATGCAGTCACTCTACCCTTGGATACTTATGGATGAAATAGGTATTACAATGCCGAACGCCTGAAATATGCTATCTGAAACGTCAGCAGTAACCTTCTTTGATTTCTTCAATTTCTTTATTCTCCTTGATGGAAAGGGTGCTGACATGGCCCACGTTGGTCACGGCAACGGCTGAATTTTCGGCGGTGACGTGGTCGATCTTCTTTAATTCACACTTTAACTTCCATTCAGGGAAATTGTCAACTCTATAGGACGTGGCCAGTTTATTAGTACCAGTGCCCACTTTAATTTGACCAGCAGGTGGGTAACATCACGATCTAACATCGCTAATGGGAGAGTCACAGCAGGCTCTGGCGACTTGTTATCTCATGCCCCGCATATGTCATCTTCTTTCCAAACGGGACACTATATAATCATATTTTCAGTTTTCCAGGACACTAAATTGTAATAGCCAGACTTTTTCGCTCCTCTGCCTTTCAAGCAAACTCAAATGAAACAAATTCACTTAAAGACTGAATTGATTTAATAAGTTTAATTAATTGATTGCGGATAGTTTCTTTTCTTGTAAATAGACAATCCAGCCGGCAAGATGTCCACGTGCTGGCCATATATTCATTTCACGGTTGCATTTTATCAATCTACGACAGACTGAAGTAAACGTGTAACGTAGTAACGCGTTCAGATTCTATACAAAACTGGCAACTGCCTAGCACATAGCACGGTAGCGGCCTAATGGTTAGCGGGCTGGACTCCGGATCGAGCGCTCCTGGTTACTAAGGCGTTGTCATGTCATCTTGGAAAAGGCAATTTTCTTTCAGTGTCTCTCTCCACCCAGATGTATAAATGAAAGCCGGTGATTGTCATCCCGTCCAGGGAAGAAGAGCAATAACCAATTTAAGCTCCAACAAGAATGATGCACTGGACTTTGTGACGACTTACCATACTACCTACACCAAGCATACTGGTCGTCCTTGGGATTATCGCTTCTTATTATGGAAATCGGAGTTAAGGGCCAGCAATCCTACAACTAGGGTGCTATAAGCAGTAGTCTTTGAGGGAAAATCCACTTCTCCCCTGCCCTATCTTTGGATGTATGTACTACAGCGACTTAGTCTGGATCTGTGCGCACTGAGAAAGCAACAAAAGGAAAATTAATTCTGGTAATTTAGTCAGAAATTCAGCGACTTGGCGGGGAAAACGGACCATCTTAGACTTCCTCAATTTATTATACCTAGGCCGTTTGCACCGGGGGACTGGGTATGAATAAATATTCTGTAACATATCCATTCGTTGTTCAGGTTCTCATGCAAGTTCTATACTTAATCATTCTCTTTAGTATCAGAGACAAATCTAGCGGAGGAAAAACTGAACTTCAAGACAATCATAGCCAGCAAACTTCAGATAAGTTGGCGTGTCATGAACTCGTCACGTACGGTATGAATCAACCTGAATTTTCAGTACTCGTAACGACGCACTCACGATCAATTTATCGCCGGGGCTGAGGTTTTTAATGTTGCTTCGCTTTTAAGGGATTATAAGAAAGGGGCATGCCTCTAAATCTGTACCCAGGGAAGCATTCATAGTAAGTGAATTTATCCAGACACCTTGCATATAGACTGGAATAGTGAGACTGCATTTAATTTTATAATTAGCTATCAATATATTCGAAATTTCCTTAAGGTTCAAAGCGATTTTCAAGTAGTGTCATGAGAGACGTTGTGATTGCATTTAGAATGACTGATAAATTGTTTTTCTTCAGAAAAGAAGTCCAGCGACTCCATTATCCGTAATTTTCAAGACTTCTTCCACAAAATTTATAACCGCTGCCAGACCAAAATCTGATCGGCCCTAAAAAAAATCACATGAAAATATCTGACTAACGGTAAGACTTTTCGTTTAAAATTAACTTCATGATCAGAGTCTCTAATTCACGAATTAGAAGAAAAGAAAGGTATTAATCGAAATCAAATCGAAATCATTTTTACAGACGCGCTTTGTTGAAACCGGAAGTGGCCTGGTTAGTCATCTTCTCGTAAGTTTTTTCTTCGTAAAAAAGCCTCAATCTCAGTATTTTTTTCTTGGTATTACTAAACTAAGGGCTGAACGTTGCAGGGATACTAAGACTTCACGATATAAAACATGGGCATGGAAAATATGCGGTCTGAAAAACAGGCCATTTCCGGTTGCTTCCCATATGCCTCAAATAGGACAAAGTTGTGATCACAGCCACAGGCTAACGAATAATTCCCGTGAGCTAATGTTTTACCCATAGAAGCCTAAGGATAGGGCATTACAATTGTGGTTTTGGTTTTGTCTGAAATTAATTGTACGTTGCTAAAAGAGAGATTGAAAGGTGGCCAAAATTACACTAAAAATCTGCCTCTGGGGACCCCTGAGGGCTGATATCCAGAACTCGGCTAAAAGAAGGTCGTTGAACCTGAAACTTTGGCATATTACATAAGTCCACATAACGACTTTGTGTACCAATTTTAAGCGAAATCGGCCGACCTTCATTTCCAAATCTGCCCCGGTCTCTCAGGCATAAGCTCCTAAGTCGCCTAAAGTCGCCTTAAATCGCCCAAAGTCGCCTTAAGTTACGGCGACTTAAGGTCCCAGAGTAGGCCTTACATGTCAGCAGTGCGAGGACACTGATCATATTATTAAATATATTTCTCCGTTCCTTGATTTCTCATAAAATTCTGAGTATTATGGTGAGTTTTAGTCAAACATGGCCGGAAGAAAAACAATATTCTGAAATACTTGCAGAAGAAAGAACCGACCACCGTTTACCAACTCCATGATTTGATTCTTGACGCAAGCAAAAAGAATCGACCCCGCCAGGATTCGAACCTGGAATCCCCTGATTCGTAGTCAGATGCCTTATCCATTGGGCCACGGGGCCAGACATGGTACAGTTAAGTTTTTTTCTCAATTTATTTATATATATTGTTAACAATTATTTATACGCTTCGAGAGGAACAGGACTGTAGCAATAAAGCGATGAATCACTCCTGAAGTCCTCAACTGGTTTCAGTTAATGTTAAAAATTATTTATACGCTTCGATCACTGAAAAAAAGAGACTCGCTCTTTGCTCTTTCGCTGAGAGCAGTTGGTAAAAACTAAAATGAAAAACATTTTCTTATCCCGGTTAATGCTTAGAAAGAAAAACTAACTATTCGGAAAATAACGACTATACCTATATTATGAATGACTCGGATATTTTGAGTGCATTTAAATTTTCATACATGAGGGAAAAAAACCCACTTCGACAGGATTCGAACCTGGAATCCCCTGATTCGTAATCAGATGCCTTATCCATTGGGCCACGGGGCCGTACATAGTACAGTTAATTTTTTGACCATACGAAAAAGGACTGGAGCAATAAAAGGATGAATCACTTCCGAAGTCCTGAACTGGTTTATATTAATGTTAAAAATTATTTAGACACTTCCATCACTGAAAAAAAGAGACTCGCTCTTTCGCTCTTTGGCTGAGAACAGTTGACGTTTAAGACCGAGTTTACCAGAGGACCAAGCAGGGGTGATACATGCCATCTCTCCTTTTTGGATGAAACTTTGCCAGATTAAAGTACTACCCAACAACTCTAAAAGACAAAGTGGGCCGGCTTTGTGATTTTTCCCTTAGGAGTTAGACCACCCCCTCCCCGGTTTTTTGCCCAAAATCCCCAAAATGTCACTAAAATAAGCATCAAATTTAAACACCGCTCCTGCTTACAGAATACATTGCATTTTATTGGTATTTCACATAAATAAAGATTGGACCTATCTTAGTTCACACCAGGAATTTCAAGTCATTTGAAGTGACAGGTGCCAATCAAGGAATGTCATTTCCTACCCATGTCACGCAACATTTAGCTATAAGGCAAATTAGCTGAAATTCTGACTCAAATATTGCTTAAGTCCAACTTTCTGAATCAAAACTAATTTCATCACAGTTTAGAGTCACCCTTGGCCTGATGAAATCAAGAATAAAAATTTTGGCATCTGTTATTTTTTGGTAACAAAAGCTGTTCAAATAACATGACAAGAGGCTAGTTTTAACAAAGAGACAAGGGCGAAATCTAAAAATATTAGATATTATAGAATCAGTTTATCAAAGTTATTTCTATGTTAATGTCATTAAAAAAGTCTTTGAATATTATTTTGGGCAGTGGAAGCTTAATGAATGCAAAACTCTTTGCAATATCCCTTAACCCTTGGACGTGCAAGGCGGAGGGTGGAGTGGATGCCATCCCCCTAAGAAGGTATTTTCAAAATTTTGAAAAGACGATTTACTCTAAGGGGCTGAAACTTTCATTAGCTGTTCATTCATCCTTCGCGGATATTTTGATATGTCAATTGTGTGTCCATCATTTTCTATGTTTCCATAGCAACCATTAGTTTCATGTAGGTTTGGCCAAAAATCAACTTTTTTGACATAATTCTGTATTTTTTCCAGTTTTCTTCCTCAAATTCCAGAAATTCACCAATTTGTACATTTCATAAGCATTCTGGCTTGATTTTGTATAAATTTCCATTATTTCTTGACTTTTTAAGAAAAAAGTAAAATCCAAGATGGCGGATCCACGATGGCGGGTCAAATGACGTCATTTGGCATCATATGACGTCACAACCGACAAAATTATGGTATCATTTTGCGGAACAAGCTCAGGGCTATCTAATCCATGTAAATTTATTTCGCTGTGCCTAAACAGAGCGCAAACCCAAGAGGGTTCCATCCATTTCTCCCTTATACCACGGTGGGGGTACGAGTTAGCTTGTACATCCGAGGGTTAAAATAACAGTGCAAAACACCTAAATTCTATTTTTAGAATTTGAATATGGGAATAAAGGCCCGTGATGTTTACATTCTAAAAAATTGACTAGTAAGATGAGAGTTTTTCTGGGCAAATCTCACTTTTTAGATTACCCTTGAAACCCTGCTCGAGCATCATGGGCGGGTCACATACTTGATGTTGCAATTGATTATTTTCAACTCTTACTTTACACTTGGCATACAAACTCATCAATCCTGAGAGGTATTCTTTGCTGACATTATTTTTTGCCCCCATATATTAACTATTGAGCTCACCTAATGAATATCCATTTCATCCGAATCGAGTTAAAAAACATCTATGATTTTTTTACTTTGCTGCATCAGGCAGGCAGGTAAATCTTAATTAGTATAAAGATAAACATTGTGCATATAATTTTGAAAACATGGGAACAAGAACCAAAGACCTTGATCAGCAGCAAATAATATCACTAAGTGATAATTAATAGTTTGTTGTTGTTATTGTTATTATTTATTATATTTATTTATATTTATTGTTGTTATTATTTATTATTTATTCCCACTGCGTAAGGAATTTCAATCTCTATTTATAGATGTGCACACTGAAAGAATAAGAATGGCTTCGATGTTTTGCTCAATTATAACTTTTTTGAAAGAAAAGCTCGACAATACCGGATGTTACCTTTGTTCTCATTTCATCCACTCGCTTCCCAGCCTTAGATAGCCCTGAGCTTGTTCCACAAAATGATACCATAATTTTGTTGGTTGCGACGTCATATGATGCCAAATGACGTCATTTGACCCGCCATCGTGGATCCGCCATCTTGGATTTTACTTTTTTATGGAAATTGATACAAAATCAAGCCAGAATGCTTATGAAATGTACAAATTGGTGAATTTCTGGAATTTGAGGAAGAAAACTGAATACAGAATTATGTCAAAAAAGTTGATTTTTGGCCAAACCTACATGAAACTAATGGTTGCTATGGAAACATAGAAAATGATGGACACACAATTGACATATCAAAATATCCGCGAAGGATGAATGAACAGCTAATGAAAGTTTCAGCCCCTTAGAGTAAATCGTCTTTTCAAAATTTTGAAAATACCTTCTTAGGGGGATGGCATCCACTCCACCCTCCGCCTTGCACGTCCAAGGGTTAAGGGATATTGCAAAGAGTTTTGCATTCATTAAGCTTCCACTGCCCAAAATAATATTCAAAGACTTTTTTAATGACATTAACATAGAAATAACTTTGATAAACTGATTCTATAATATCTAATATTTTTAGATTTCGCCCTTGTCTCTTTGTTAAAACTAGCCTCTTGCCATGTTGTTTGAACAGCTTTTGTTACCAAAAAATAACAGATGCCAAAAATTTTATTCTTGATTTCATCAGGCCAAGGGTGACTCTAAACTGTGATGAAATTAGTTTTGATTCAGAAAGTTGAACTTAAGCAATATTTGAGTCAGAATTTCAGCTAATTTGCCTTATAGCTAAATGTTGCGTGACATGGGTAGGAAATGACATTCCTTGATTGGCACCTGTCACTTCAAATGACTTGAAATTCCTGGTATGAGCTAAGATAGGTCCAATCTTTATTTGTGTGAAATACCAATAAAATGCAATGTATTCTGTAAGCAGGAGCGGTGTTTTTAAATTTGATGCTTATTTAGTGACATTTTGTGGATTTTCGGCAAAAAACCGGGGGGGGGGGTTCTAACTCCTTAGGGAAAAATCACAAAGCCGGCCCACTTTGTCTTTTAGAGTTGTTGGGTAGTACCTTTAGTCTGGCAAAGTTTCATCCAAAAGGGAGAGATGGCATATATCACTCCTGCCTGGTCCTCAGGTAAACTCGGTCTTAAAACTAAACTGATAAACATTTTTTATCCCGGTTAAATTAATCCTTAGAAAGAAAAACTAACTATTCGGAAAGTAACGACTCTACTTGTATTATGAATGACTCGGATAATTTGAGTGCATATAAATTTTTATACCTGACGAGAAAAAAATCGACCCCGCCAGGATTCGAACCTGGAATCCCCTGATTCGTAGTCAGATGCCTTATCCATTGGGCCACGGGGCCGTACAGAGTACAATTAATTTTTTTCTTAATTTATTTATGTATAATGTTAACAATTATTTATGCGCTTCTAGAGGAACAGACTGTAGCAATAAAACGATGAAACACTCCTGAAATCCTCAACTGGTTTCAGTTAATGTTAAAAATTATTTATACACTTCGATCACTGAAAAAAAGTGACGAGCTCTTTGCTCTTTGGCTGAGAGCAGTTGGTAAAAACTAAAATGAAAAACATTATTTTATCTCGGTTAATGCTTAGAAACAAAAAACTAACTATTGGGAAAATAACGACTATACTTGTATTATGAATGACTCGAATATTTTGAGTGCATTTAAATTTTTATACCTGAGAGAAAAAGAATCGACCCCGCCAAGATTCGAACCTGGAATCCCCTGATTCGTAGTTAGATGTCTTATCCATTGGGACACGGGGCCGTACATAGTACGGTTAATTTTCAGTTTTAATTAATATCTAATGGTAACAGTTATCTTAATTGAAACCGGTTCAGGACTTCATTAGTGATTAATCGTTTTATTGCTACAGTCCTGTTTCGTATGGTCAAAGAGTGACCACACCCATCAGGCAACATCACCGAATGACCGGTAAATTTAAACGCTGACGGTTAAATATTAATACATGGTTGCTATGGTGCTTATTATTGCGTCACGTTATTTTAAAGTTTTGAAGTACATGTCTGTTCCTGTGGGGCCACGAAATCGCTAATTCGCTACGTTTGTTGAGGCTACATAGATCTTTCCCGCAGCCGCGATTATAACAAATTTCTCATAAAGGTAACGAATTAGAGAATAATTTTTGGCGAATTAGCGAATTATTTTGAGTGCATTTAATCTTTTTACCTGGGAGAAAAAAAATCGACCCCGCCAGGATTCGAACCTGGAATCCCCTGATTCGTAGTCAGATGCCTTATCCATTGGGCCACGGGGCCAGACATAGTACAGTTATTTATTAATTTTCTTTTTTTTTCTTTTAATTTATATCTAATGTTGACAATTATTCATACGCTTTGATCACTGAAAAAAGAGACTTACTCTCTGCTCTTTGGCTGAGAGCAGTAATTCAAAACTAAAATGAAAAACATTTTTAATTCCGGTTAATGCTTAGAAAGAAGAACTAACTATTCGGAAAATAACGACTATACCAATATTATGAATGACTCGGACATTTTGAGTGCATTTAAATTTTCATACCTGAGGGAAAAAAAACACTTCGACAGGATTCGAACCTGGAATCCCCTGATTCGTAATCAGATGTCTTATCCATTGGGCCACGGGGCTGTACATAGTACAGTTAATTTTTTGACCATACGAAACAGGACTGGAGCAATAAAACGATGAATCGCTCCTGAAGTCCTGAACCGGTTTATATTAATGTTAAAAACTACTTATACACTTCGATCACTGAAAAAAAGAGACTCGCTCTTTGCTCTTGGGCTGAGAGCAGTTGGTAAAAACTAAAATGAAAAATATTATTTTATCTCGGTTAATGCTTAGAAACAAAAAACTAACTGATAAGTTAATAAAGATGGTGGATTTTAAGCTCCTATAGCGTAGATCCTAGCAGTATGCAGGACACCTATCATATATGAACTCAGTTAAATGACCTTGCTCTCCATGAGTTCTCGTAGCTCAGTGGATAGAGCGCCCGCCCGGTGTTCGGGAGGTCATGGGTTCGATTCCTGTCGGGGACTCAGAATTTTTCTTTGTCCCACGCTCGTGTCATGTTGATTAATTAACCTTCACAAAAAACTAACTATTGGGAAAATAACGACTATACTTGTATTATGAATGACTCGAATATTTTGAGTGCATTTAAATTTTTATACCTGAGAGAAAAAGAATCGACCCCGCCAAGATTCGAACCTGGAATCCCCTGATTCGTAGTTAGATGTCTTATCCATTGGGACACGGGGCCGTACATAGTACGGTTAATTTTCAGTTTTAATTAATATCTAATGGTAATAATTATCTTAATTGAAACCAGTTCAGGACTTCATTAGTGATTAATCGTTTTATTGCTACAGTCCTGTTTCGTATGGTCAAAGAGTGACCACACCCATCAGCCAACATCGACGAATGACCGGTAAATTTAAACGCTGACGGTTGAATACAAATACATGGTTGCTATGGTGCTTATTATTGCGTTACGTTATTTTAAAGTTTTGAAGTACATGTCTGTTCCTTTGGGGGCACCAACTCGTTAATTCGTTACGTTTGTTGAGGCTACATAGATCTTTCCTGCAGATTACAACAAATTTCTCATAAAGGTAACGAGTTAGAGCAATATTTTGAGCGAATTAGCAAATTATTTAGAGTGCATTGAAATATTTTAACCTTGGGGAAAAAAATAATCGACCCCGCCAGTATTCGAAGCTGGAATTCCCTGATTCTTAGTCAGATGTCTTATCCATTGGGCCACGGGGCCAGACATAGTACAGTAAATTTTTTTTATGATTAATTTATATCTAATGTTAACAATTATTCATACGCTTTGACCACTGGAAAAAGAGACTTGCTCTCTGCTCTTTGGCTGAGAGCAGTTGTTCAAAAATAAAATGAAAAACATTTTTAATTCCGGTTAATGCTTAGAAATAAAAACTAACTATTCGGAAAATAACGACTTTTCTTGTATTATGATTGACTCGGATATTTTGAGTCCATTTAAATTTTCATTCCTGAGGAAAAAAAAAGGACCCCGCCAGGATTCGAACCTGGAATCCCCTGATTCGTAGTCAGATGTCTTATCCATTGGGCCACAGGGCCGTACATAGTGCTGTTAATTTTTTGACCATACGAAACAGGAGTGTAGCAATAAAACCATGAATCACTCCTGAAATCCTCAACTAGTTTCAGCTAATGTTAAAAATTATTTATACACTTCGATCAATGAAAAAAAGAGACTAGCTCTTTGCTCTTTCGCTGAGAGCAGTTGCTCAAAACTAAAATGAAAAACATTTTTTTTATCCCGGTTAATGTTTAGAAACAAAAAATAACTATTGAGAAAATAACGACTATACTTCTATTATGAATGACTCGGATATTTTGAGTGCATTTAAATTTTTATACCTGACGGGAAAAAGATCGACCCCGCCAGGATTCCAACCTGGAATCCCCTGAATCGTAGTCAGATGTCTTATCCATTGGGCCACGGCTTCGTACATAGTACCGTTAATCTTCAGTTTTAATTAATATCTAATGGTAACAGTTATCTTAATTGAAACCGGTTCAGGACTTCATTAGTGATTCATCGTTTTATTGCTACAGTCCTGTTTCGTATGGTCAAAGAGTGACCACACCCATCAGGCAACATCACCGAATGACCGGTAAATTTAAACGCTGACGGTTAAATATTAATACATGGTTGCTATGGTGCTTATTATTGCGTTACGTTATTTTAAAGTCTTGAAATACATGTCTGTTCCTGTGGGGGAACGAACTCGCTAATTCGCTACGTTTGTTGAGGCTACATAGACCTTTCCTGCAGATTATAACAAATTTCTCATAAAGGTAAAGAATTAGAGAATTCTTTGGAACGAATAAACGAATTACTTTGAGTGCATTTAAATATTTTTACCTGGGGAAAAAAATGTGCTCCGCCAGGATTCGAACCTGGAATCCCCTGATTCGTAGTTAGATGCCTTATCCATTGGGCCACGGGGCCGCAGCTGGGAATAGGCTCATTAACATGTACATTAAATCAGGTGGCAAAGTGAGCGAGGTGCAATTGTCAGGAAATTAGTCAGGTAAAATACTCACACACTTAGGAGCATGAGGCTTATTTTAAGGTTAGTGATACCTTGACGTGAATAAGCTGCATATCTGCTTGTGGCACGAAAATTTATTACATATCCTGGAAGGGGCGAGGAATAATAATAGCTATATTTAAACAGAACTCAGAAATATTAACGTGGTCATAAACGTTCGTCGAAATGTGTAATCAATTACTCCAAAATCAACGAGCCTGTCGGTAGCCATTTTCTATTGCTGGAGTCCGACGATAGTTTATCTTCGCGAATGGGAACGAGAAAGGTTCCTATAGACGAAAAGGAGTTGGGTCGAGCCACACCCTTGCCTCATCATTGTTTCGTCCCAATCTCTTTTATCTTCCAAACACTCGCCGCATCTTTTCTTTAGTGATTTTCTCCTTTTTTCAGTGACTGTAAGTAGTCTAAAAACCAACAAATTAACTGTACTAATCTTAAACCTGGGTAGTGCTTCCAGCTCGCGTTTATGAAAACTGGCTACAAATATATATCGCTACCTTTTGCTCTAAATCAAAATTTCTAGATCTTGTTCGGCCCGACATTACCGCCCGCTTTTTCCTGTTTGCAACTTTGCGCAAAGTTTTAATACATCTCAAGAAAAACAAGTTACAGGGAGTAGAAACACCTTCATAACAAAACATATAGGGCGGCACAACGGTCATTACTAAAACCATTATGCCAAAGCAGGTAATTCTGTCTAAATGAGTCATGCTGTATCAATATACAAAGTTTTCGTTATACTCCGTCGTATCTGCTGCAGTACTATCACCGAAAACAGTAATGTAAAGAACTATACAGCTGCAGGCTTTTATCATATTCAAACAAACCAGATGTAAACTCTGTACATAGTTACATGTCAGCAGTACGAGGACACTGATCATATTATTAAATATATTTTCCATTCCTTAAGTTCTCATAAAATTTTGAGTATTATGGTGAGTTTTAGTCAAACATGGCCGGAAGAAAAACAATATTTTGAAATACTTGCAGAAGAAGGAACCGACCACCGTTTACCAACTCCATGATTTGATTACTGACGCAAGCAAAAAGAATCGACCCCGCCAGGATTCGAACCTGATTCGTAGTCAGATGCCTTATCCATTGGGCCACGAGACCGCTTACATAACACCAATATTAATAACAGACTAGCGGTACCTTCCGCTCAACCTAACTTCCAAAATGCTCCGCGAAATAGGGGCAAATAGTACGAATTTTCTCTCCGAAATTGACATTCAATATTTTCAACATGACCGAACATTTTGAGGTAATATATCAAACACGAAAGAGCATGTTTGACCACATTTAGTTACTGAAGACTTCCCTGAAAACCACGCAATGTGACGGGAGTTTCCTCCGTAAATATTATTATTTTACTATTTTTCAAGTTCGTCGTTTGTAATCTACCGATTTTCTACGTTGAGCGAAAAATTGAAGAAAATCTATCGATTAGAAGTTTGAATTTTTTGCAAAATGCACCATCGAACTCCGTTCTTCTTAGCTCTTCGTTTATCAGTGCGGCGGTTTCAAATGGCGCTTGAAGGGTTAAGTTTTGTTAAAACGTTGGCAACATTTGGAATTATCTACGCAACAGACCCACTTCTACAAAATACGACCAAAATCGTTTGCCTGCGTTGAATTACGTGTGCCAAATTTTCATTTTTCGCACAGTTTATACAGACATATTCACTTTATTGGCTCGTCCCCACGGGGCTTTTCAGAGTCAATTTTACATTACAAAATTAAAAACTAAGTACATGACAATGATAAAAGAAGATAAAGGTTAATAAAATTAAATAAAGCAGTCATTAAGAAGCTTTTGCCTGAGTAAGCGCTTGAAATCCGTCCCGGATGGGCTAAGTTTGAGCGTGGGCTGCAACTCATTCCACAGAGAGGTCGCTCTATATTGAAAGGTCCTTTGGCCGATAGCAGTGCGGAAGAGTGGTATGTTCAAAAGTTGAGAGTTATCTCTGAAACGAAGCCGGGGACTCCCAATTGCATTTGAATTTCTGACACAAGTAACTCATTATCTGACTACAGTAAAAATTTAAAAAAAAATTATCGACTGGAAAATGTTCGCGCGAACGTCCTTAAGGTACTAAACATCTCAAGGGTGGGAATTCACAAGATTCACAGGATTCAAGAGACAAACGTTTTCGCGACAAGATATGTGGTTAATTTCCCAAGTAATTTCATGACCATTCTTGGAGCTATAAACAAAAAGACTCTTGGGATTAATAGATATACTTTATCAAAAAACTGCATCGTAAGAATATATTAATATTTGTAAAATATCTTATATCATTTGAGCGCATTTTGATCTTTACTCTTAAGAAAAATAATCGACACGCACAGATCGATAAGATAGGATTCCTGTGGTAGGAACATTGTCAAAAGTTGTCTAGGATGTCTTCACACATTTTTAGCTCAGTTTGCAAGAAAAAGCGCAGAGTTTCAACCGCAAGTCACGTGTAACGAGTATATAGACCATGGGGTCAATAGCAGCTGTCACGTGCGATAAAAGTCCAACTGTGACAGAGAACTGAGGAGAGAGTTGAAAGCAATTCAGGCAATGCGCCTCCAGTACCGTAACCCCGTAGAAAATGCCCCAAGCTGTTACCATGGGAACTAAGATAACTAACGTGTTGAAAGAAAGCTTAAGTGTTTTGCCAATATCGTTGCTGCGGGCACTTTCCACTTCCCGCAAGTCTCGCTGGGTCCGCTGCTTTGTAGCCCAAGCAATTTTAAAAATGCGCAGATGTGTAAACACCATGATCGTTGCTGGGATCACAAAGCTATTAGCGCTTAGAACCGTAACCAATATTTGGCTACCCGAGTTGTTCATCACAAGAAATCTGGCGACGCCAATTCCCGCCATGACCAGAGAATATGCCCAAATAAGGATGGTCGCCTTGTGGGCTGTGACTTGGTAATAATCTGCTCGTAGGAGAAGGGATACGTCACAGCGCAATACCTGTCCACGCTAACGGCTGCCATGTTTAGCATGGAGGCAGAAAAGCACAACACGTCCATATTGACGAGTAACGCACTAAGGAATCTCTCGTCTTGTGGGTTTCCCCGAAAATCTTGTACCATCCATGCGGCAAGGGCCGAGATTAACAGTAGATCGGCGATGGCTAAGTTGAAAACAAAGTAGTTAGTGAGAGTGCGCAGCTGGTGGAAACGACAAAATCCGTAGCATATGAATCCATTACCGGTCACTCCAAAGAAGAAGATTAAGATGGATACGAGAAACACGAGTTCTGTGTTGGCGGATGAGGTCTGCGGTTCATCGATGGAAGTTGTTTTGTTAGTGGGTGTGTCCATTGTAAAGTTCAGTGCCATGATCGTTTAGATTCTGCAGAAGAATCAAAATTACAAAATCTTCATTACATCCACATAGTAATCAAACTCTGATATATACTGATTTAAAGTCCAAACAGTGATTAACCTTTTTCTTAGATTTTCTTTAGATATAATCAATAGATGGTCATATGAAAAGATCACCTGAATTAGAAACTGATCACCGGACTGACCAGGGAGCGGTTTTTCTTGATATCCATACCTAATCGTACCTTTTCGGTAAGTTTCGGTGGCATATCAGGCGAGATCAGTCGAGCCGTGGTTCTTATTTCAGTGAGATGTAGTCAAGCCAAAATATTCATTGTGAGACCAAACGAGCCCGATATGGCGTCCAACCGTACAAAACTAGGTGCGATTAGGTATTTACCGTACCCAGAGTCAGCCAAGCGACAGTGATACCGCAGGGATATCTACCCAGAGTCGGCCAAGCGACAGTGATACCGCAGGGATATCAGGTCAGTGACTTGATATGGCAGGAAGACTCCGCTTCTAATTGGCTAATTGCGAATTCGGGTTCGGTCAGACTTTTCTTATTAACCCAATTAAGGACGTTCGCGCAAAAATTTTCCAACTTTGTTTTTTTTCTTTTTTTTTTTTTTTTTTTTTTCTGAGACTTTTACCACTGTAGGATGATGAGTTAGTTATGTCAGCAATATAAAAAAAGCGGGGGGGGGGGGGGGTTCACCGACTTCGTTTTGGAGAGAACATGCCCGGAAGAACACCCTAAATCTGAAAAAATCGGGCTTCGTTAGCGAATAAGGCCACAGTGTCTGTAAGCCCAGAAATATTGCAATTCATCTTTGAACTGAAATGTTCTCTGCCAAATATTGTTTAAGGGGATCTATTAAGTGAATTTAGTCAACTGGTGAGGTTCCTTAAAGAACAAGTTCGCATTTAGCGACCATAGTTTCACGCGCCTTGCAGCCGCAAGATGGTAGGGCTCGATGTCCCGTGGACAGAAATCTTGAAATCTTTTTAACTTTCCACATTGATTTTTTGTTCATTTTTGGACAACGTGGAGATAATTGTAAATAAAATCTGTTTCTGGAGAGAAAAGTGGGGGTCACCGAACGTCCAAGATCGTTAAATCTAGTAAAACTATAGCAATGGCCGTCTGCCCTATCATTACTTAGCGCCTGCTCTCATGCATGACGTGGCGTGTGAATTTGCGTGCGCAGTAAGGATGTGCAGAAACAATTAGCGCGAACGTCCTTACAACGATAAGAATTTTTTGATACCATTTAGTAGATTTTGAAAGCGGGACTCCTCTTATCTACCAATTGGTCATGAATTTCTAACAAAGGAAGGTTTCTATAACCGTCATATTTTGAAACCCACACCTCCTAAAGATAAGCCTTTTTACACAGGTTTGTTACATTGAAGATTCCGGCAAAAGTTTTTAATCATGGCCACATTTCACATGGGAAAATTGGAACTCTTCCTCTTTTCTTCCAAGGTTTTAGGGATTTAAAATTCCAACGCGCGGTTTGGGATTTGTACTAATTATGCAAGTGAAATCATATTTGTTTTCAAAGCAAACGTTCCCTTATACACTGAAAAACGTTCCAAAATAGCTTTCCGCTAAATATCGCCGTCAGCGATCCCTTATTAGTGCTCTAAATCTGTAGTTGAGAAGGGCCACCTCTAACTGAAACTGTAAGATATGTATGGAACCCAGTAGAGAGGATATGTTTCGTGGTGTCATTGTCACGCATTTTACTCCAAAGAACAATTCGACTTAGAAAACTTTCACAAGCTGTAACATTCATCATTTCGTTATTCAATATTCATTTTCGTTCCATCGGAGGCTCGATTGGAAAGCGTCTCAGACCTTTTCAGTTCTAAGCTCAGGTCCTCCACGGCTTATCTTCCTCTTTCTGACAATTTTTCCGGGTGATGAAATATTTTCAGACAATTTCTTATCTATCCTGTGATATTTCGGAGCAAATAACATGAGATGCCTTTTTTAATGACAAAAAGGCAATTTCAAATGGCAGCAACAGGAGGAAATAGAGAGTGACAGGTAAAATGTCTGATTTTCACCTAAAAATATTGCAATTTTACATCAATTTTCACTTATTTTTTCAATCATTTTGCTTTTACTGCATGCATCAGGAATAGCCTGCGAGCAAAAGAATCGAGAATTATGCCGAAATAATAATGACAAAGACTGGCTGATTCCCGGCGTTGGGTAGGCCGAGAGTAATATATCTGTTACTAACTGTTGTCTCAACATGAAAGAGAGCTTTCAAACTGAGCTTCAGCATGCAAGACGATTTTGCTGATTCAACCCTCTTCTGCTGAACCGGAGCAATTTTTTTTCATTACTAGAAAACTCATTTTGCCTAACTTTGAGCCAGAATCACAATGAGGCGTAGCTTACGCTTCAATAAAATAAGCTTTAAGGGAAATATTATCTTTTTCATGGAAGCATAATGGAGCATAAAAGTGACACCTTTTGAGCATAATAATGCGACTCCTTGAGCATCGAGTATTAGCATAATTATTGTGAAAAGTTGAGCATAATGTGTAAAACCCTAGCAACTTATTACTGGTTACTCTTAATTTTTATCCTCTCAAAAATTAATTCAAGTGAGTGTTTTTTATTTGCTCTATCCTGGCAAACCACTCTAGAAAATGCGATGAAACTCAAAACCCCTATGCAGCGGTTCAAGACAATTCTTTTGATAGAATTTCAAAACGACATTTCTTTCACCGAAAGATGCGCATCTAGAAAATAAGAATGTATTAAACTAATAGAAAGCGAAAACTCTCTTGACCATTATTTTTGCGTTTTATTTTACAGACCACTTCATCTGTTAGATTTACATTAATAGGACCTGTCCGTATGTTTACTAAGGCTATTTTCACGTTGGCAACTTCAAATATTCCTCCATGTACGTTGGTTTAAATTTGACGGCTATTTTAGCCGTATTACGTTTTAGACATTTCGATTATTTATGACCGGGCACTGTGACCTCTTTTCGATGTATTTACAATATGACCTTGTGAAGCTTTTAGGATTAAACACATTTAGAAACCTTTTAGCTGTTATAAATCATCTTTTAAAATTATTTGTATTTTAAAGTATTGTTATTTTCTCTTAATTAATACATATTTTAAAAATCCTCTTCGCTGTGAAATATCTCGCGTATAGACTCTCAATACTGATCTAAGTGAGGCTAAACACATTTCCTCGCCGCTTCCTAAAAAAACGAGACATTCAAACAATATTGATATATCTTGCGTTCGCGTACCTTGATTAATGTGGACTTACGACAAAGTTCCGGCCATCTATCTTTTTCAATGAGTCATTCACGATGGATAAAGTTTTAACCTGACCCCAAGGCTTTTTGTAATAACAGAGAATACGCCATTTCTACGTAAATATCCTACGGCTGGTGTAATTTGTTGTACCAAATCTGCTTTATGCATCGGAAATCGCCTGTTGTAACTGATCTTTTTGTCGCGCGATTTTTTTCATAATAACCCGGAGATTAACTATTTGCTTTTGCCGCTTTCGCTCCTGTGTAAAATACATTTGAAATACGATTTTAAAGTCGGGTTTTCTTGAATTTTAAGATCAGTCGGCTCCTGGAGAATTAATTTGACAAAGGAAAATTAATTGCAAATGCATGAGGATACAAAATGACTGGCGCGCTTGTGACAGCTGCCTTAATGACAATCCTCGAACAGCGCTGACTAAACGCATTCGTGATCAAGATTTAGAATTCAAAGCAGAGATAGACATCATTCCCAAGAGCGAGCGAAAATGAAAAAGGTTTTCATGATGAATTGCATATCTGCTTTCAGTGTTGGCTGACTGATCCAAGCTTCTTCGTGTTTCGGTACAGAACTACTGACAAACTATGATTTTTTTTTTCATAGATCAGAACGTGGCTATTAGTCTCGTGACTCATATTTCAACTGTCCAAAAACATTTACATTTCACGTCAATCGTGGCAACGAATAGCTTGAAAATTACCACCGGGAAGCTATGAAACGATCACTACCTGAAAGAGCGTTGAAAGCTGCCGGAAAACGAAACAGTAGAAGTCCTGTGGCCGTATTAAAGATTTAACTGTTTAGAAGGAATATTGTAACTGCGGAATCTAATTTATAAGTGACACACGCAGAATCATTAACAGAAATTACTGCAGATCCCTTCAAGCTTGGCCGTTTTTTCTTTTTCTTTTTCTTTTTTTTTTTTCCTCTACCTTTTTAATCTCAAGATCTGAACGCAGAATGAAATTCTAATTTTTTTTTTACCCTGCACCTGCTTGCAACTTTAGAAGATAATTTTTCGATGTATGTATAGAAGTTGAACCCGTTGTTGTTTATTTAATGGATCTTCGAATAATCCCTTGTCTTTCTTTTGTTTTTCTTGAACACATAGTTCCATAATATTTAGTTTTTCAATATTCATGTCTGGTTCTGTTTTGCTTTTGTTTCCGCTTCACAGTCTTGTTTCAGCGTCGCCCAGCAATGTTTCCCTTTATATAGAATCTCTTTTATCCCAGTGTTGCAAATCACGTTTTCAACGCCACAAAACCGGCTGCCAGCATTTTCAATAACGGCGATAAGATGAAGCCATCTGATCTTCATCCATGATACGCGTTTCCGAGCCCGTCCCTGGCGATGCATGGGCATTTGTTGATCTTGTGGTCGAAAGATGAAAAGTTTCACTGACGGAATATGGGCGATTCCCGGGTTTGAAACAACTGAAAATGATCTTCCTAAAATCTTTAGTGAGAAAAATGTAAATTAGGGGATCGACTAGCGCCATGATGTGAGTCAACATACTAACCATCCAGTTCTCAAAAGGAGTTAAGCGTATGCAATCCAAGCAGTACACCTCGACAACGATTATTGCGTAGTAATAACTCCAGCAGACTAAAAGAGGTGCCACGAGAACTAGAATATGAAATGATATTTTTAAGTTCTTAGTCAAGATGTTGGCGGGCGCGCTTGGGTCTTGACTTCGGTGTGGGTTGTTGCGTAGGTGGCTGGAAGCGATGATGAAGATTGTGATGTAACAGTACAGTGTTACAGCCAAGGGGATCACCGAGTTGAAAAGCGCCAGGAACGGACTGTATCCGTACTTGAAAACGTCTGGTACAAAGTAGAGCAGCTGCAAGAGTGCGACAACCAGCGCGTATCCCCAAATGCAAACAATGAAAAGAACGGCTTTTCTGTGTGTTATGTTCGCAGTGTAGTGCAGTGGTTTAGTAACGGAGTAATAGCGATCATAACTTATGACTGTCAAGTTAGCAATGCTGGCCGAGCCACAAAATGTTTCAAACATGATCAAAACCATTTCAAGAATCTTCCCGTTTTCGTCTGACATCGTCTTTAGCATGGCCGGGAACGCGAGGAACAGGCATAACGACACGAGAGCTAATAAGTCACTGATGGCCAGATTGAAAACAAAATAGTTGTGCACTGTCCGTATCCTTCGGTAGTAACAAAATGCGAAACATATGAACGAATTGGCGCAAAAACCCAACGCGACTATCAAATATGTTGCACCAGGTAACTGAAGAGTTCCTTCGTCCTCCTCCTTCGGTTGCGTTGTGTTCTTTTCAGTCAAATTACTCATCTTAGAAACTGCAGAACCGACCGTTCAACGATTGCCGACGACGCCGATGTTTTTTGTCTTTTGGGGAGAAAGGTTTTACTCTTGAAAAATTTAACAGAAAATGTAACAGTTGCAAATGTGTACAAGATGAATCTTTTATCGCTGTGAGTTCAATGGACCGCGTTGGAGAAGTTTCCACTTTGTAGCGATCGATGACTACGGCACGTTATTTGGCTTCGAGATGAAACTGAAGGATGCTCGGTCTTAAAACACTAAAGATGATAACAGAGTCGCTTCGCTGGTTGATTGTGTCTTTCGAAGTCACTTTTAATCATAAAGGGCATTTGTTTATATAAGTCCATGTCATTCCCAAGGATCTTAGGTGCCTTGGCGACGCGACGAACTGTGACAACAGTCACTCCCCAAAAGTTTATTTGCTTGGCTTGCAATACTCTTCACTTTAGTGTTTCGGATATCACTGCACTTGCATTATTTAATCTGTCTATCCACAAAAGGTGCCGGCCAAAGAGACTTAAGTGTTTCAATCTTTTCTCGAAACACAAAACAAAAGCGAGATACTGGTCTGAGATAACGGGGGCCAACCAAAATGAATTGAATCCACGGTGCGGACTTCGTTATCGATCGCGACAGTCTTAATCTGCAGGATCTGCAACGGTAATTCATAGCAGGGGCGTTCCCAAACTGTGTTTTAATTGACATAGAATGACGTGTAGTACTAAAATATGATTTCTATGGGCAAACTACAGGTGCAATGACTCTTTTACTCCATGCAATATTCACAGGCGTATACTTAGCTAAGTAAACATCTTCGTCGACTTGCTTTAAATAATAAACCCCATAATCACAGTCTTCTTCCAAGTAAATGATAGACTCGCTGACAGGATGTCACGGAAGATCGAAACTTGTAATTTTATCAGTTTTGGTAGCAACACTCAAATTGACAGATCGTAACTCTTTTTGAGCTTTCGAAGCTTTGTAGACCTTTGTACATCATATTAAAAGGCTCGAAAGTAATTAAATTTGCGCTCGAAAATAAAAAACACCATCTTGTTCCATTTCATAGCGAAAAATGTAGATATTTGGCACATTTTGGTTCCTTTTTGGGCACGAGGAGAAAATTAATTAAAGGTCCTCGTGTCAGCTTTTTGACAGTGTCATATAAAAAGTTCAATTAACGCCTTAAAGAGGCCAAACCACCTTGCCAAGTAGGCGTTTCCTTCAGCTGTAGAGCATAAATTTCCTTTCATTTTTTTCCTTGTATTTTACCTCGGAAATCGAAACAAACTAGATTTTATGGAGATAGTGAGCCTATAAATTGTCGATGACCCGCGTAACCCTTATATATTGCCCTTACAAAAATGTTTCCAACTGATTCGGAAATGTGTATGTTATAATTATCCCTAGACCGGGATATTACATACAGAAAAACTTATTGGACATTTATTAACTTTTCAAAGGAATCTATATTTATTTATGTTTTGCACAGGACTAAGGAAACAGGATATCAATTTATAAGCAAACCCCGTAAATCCAAAATTATTGTGGTCGTAATGCTTGTGTTAGTGTGATGATGTAATGGTGACCGAAGGTAACCCTTTTCATTTACCTTTCCTGGAACCTTTTTTTTTCTAGAGTGGCAAGCACTTGAAGTTTCCTTAGAATTTTTTGTAGCTTGTCGAAAAGACAGCTGATAATAATAAAGGAATTCATTAACTAGCATTTGCAAAATAAAATTCTCAAAGATATAGTACAAAAAAGAAATGCGTAGTAGTGATTAATAACATTGACAGAAGAACATTTCCTCTCCATGGCTTTGAGAATAAAATCTTGGCGTTTTTCGTTTTCCTAAATAATAGTTATCTTCTTGTCGTGTATTTATATTTGGAGTGAGATTAATCTCTTTAAACCTCACCTAGATCTCTGTGCTGTCTGAAGCATGATTCGTTGATGCATAAAAATATAAATCGCCAGTACAATACGCCGGATGTATTAAATAGATTGCCAGTATTCAAATGACCGTTTCCTACGCTTTTCTTGCGAAAGCGATAACCTTATCTAAAACAGCATGCATTTGGTTTCATATATCTATATATTTTTCTTACAAACCTGAACCGCAGTCAATCAAAATCTAAAAAGAGGAGGTATTTTTTGTATTTCATTTTTTTTTTTTTGCTTGTTTATGGTGTAATACTCATTTTAAATGAAAAAAATAGCAATAAAAGTTATAATGCCTGTCACAATATGTCATCAGATAAGTTTATGGGGCGCTTTTTATACAGTTGAGCTTGTTTGATTTTCGCAACTCCACCAGATTGGATCGCTAATTACTTCGCACCTATAAATCAATAGGAACAAATATAACTATTACTTTATCTCCGATCTATTTAAAATTCAACAGTTTAAAATGTTCTTAATCTTCGCCATTATTTGCAAACACACAAGGCCTTTTATTTCGCACACTGCTGTCATCTGCGAAGCTTCATGGATGGGAAAAACTGATGTGAGATTTAATTTATAATGAATTAATGAAAATCCTAGCGTCGCATCGAGTTGTCATTGAAGTTGATGGAAAACCTTCGGTAAATTATTACCGTGTTTGTATTTGGGAAGGGTAGCTCGTTGCAATATTTTTCGTGATATCATGGTGTTAATATTAAATGAACCTTTCTCACCCTAACTGATGCTTTGTGGCGCCAAAACAGTCGGTTTTCAAAACAGTGACTGCTCTACAATAAAATGAGAGTACTTCAGGGCTTTTTTTGCATGATGAATAATTAAGGTGAAGTCGGTGTCTTTTAAGACACTGCCAAAAAAAAATTGTTCGATAGCTATTATTTGCAGTATTGTTTATCGCCACAATTGAATTCAAACTGTAAACAGTCACTTTGATTGCTACAGAGTATTTATCACAGGAGAGCTCCCTTCCTTCTGTGTGGTGTTTTGATTTCATTTTCTTAGTTGTAAGACTTTTAATAACCGGCAAGAGCAAATTATAATCGACGGGAACATATTAAAACCTAAATGAAGAGAAAATATTTTATATTTGGAAACTCAATTATTGGAGGTATTTTTTTCCTTGCTTGAAAGTACAACGGGCACTCAATTTATCTCGTGCAGAGTCAAAATAATCCAGATTGGGTGTAGATTAAGTTAATCTCAGAACAATGCACTGAGCTGAGATATCATATCAACTTTGGTGTCCCCGTGGATCATTGATTAATAGACAAAAGTGCAATAACAAAGAAAACTTGGCCGTTTTTAATTATTCGTTTTCTTGACTTGAAAAAATTAAGGGAACTGTGACACGATATCTGAAGTCATTTTGCTGATGAAGAAAATTACTTTCAAATCGAAGAAACCCTCACGATTAGTTTCCTAAGGTAGAAAAACGAAAAAGAAAAAGAACAAACCGAAAATAAACGAAAATAGCTATGACTGATGAAGATTAACACAGATGACGAACGAAAAATTTACCAAGGTAAAAATATCTGTCAAAATTTTCAGTTTAGGCCCTATGTGAGTAGCTTACTAAACTGATCGAGAAAAAAAAATACCATTAAAAAAGGACAAAAAAAGAAGAAGAACAAGTTGAGATTGTATATTGAGCAAGCATAAACGAGGGAGAACTCTAAGGTGAAAATAAGATGTACATAGAATAACTGCATGAATTCACAAAAAAGTGCTGTTGACAAAACGTCTATCAGTTGTCACCAAACCTGTCAAGCAAGTTTAACCCGTCAAGCCTGTTTAATCTACCAAGCATATGAAACCTGTTTTAATAGGTTTCATGTGCTTGCATGTAGACTTAAAAGACTTAAAGGCTACATCAAAAATAGAACAACATTACTAGCAGAATGAAAGTGAGAAATTTGAGTTAATTCGATTTATTTCTGTTATCTTTTTCTTATAATGAAGCTGGATTTGACCAAAGTTATATTTTCACATTCAACTGGCATTTTTTCTGAATGTTGGGAAATATTTAATTGAAACATTTAATATTTCTTTTAAGCCAGAATTGAATATTCCTCGGGGATTTTAAATGAGTAATGCAATTCCTTATTCGTCTTTAACCACGGAAAAATAACTACTTCTGGAAATAAGTTTTCAATTTCAAGATCGCTTTTAAAACCAGCGAGTATTTCATTCATTCCAGCAAGTTTTCTCCCTTTATTATAACAATTAAAAATAAACAATGACAAAAAATAAGTCTAATCACAAGAAACTTCCCCAGTAAAATAAGCGTGTTTACAATTATCTCGTACGTTGGCTAGTAAAAATGTCACAAGAGTTCCAGAATAAATTGAAATATTTTAAGTTAGCTTTATTAATTAAATAAAGATGGGATGGTTAAATAAGATGTTTTGGGATGTTTCGGAAAGCTCACAGATCCATGGTGCCAAACGGTTTCAAATTTAGTGACTAAACCGATTTTAAAATGAGCTTCATTTTAAATAATATATTAAGTAAATTGCGAAATTCCATCGGGGCGTAGAAGTTCCTTAAAAGACGTAGTCACCTCAACGTGCTTTGTGTTCATTCATTAATAACCCAGTCGATAAAAAATGATGGCTTGGGTTTCTTTGTTTACTGATAACTGAGCAGCTTTACAACCACTATCCTGACTTGAAAGATAATAATGTCGTTTTGAAATTAACATGTATAATCATCAAACTTTCCAGAAATTTCGCTACCTAATTAAAAAAATAAGCAGACACCTTTTTGTCTTGTATGTGGTTGCCGAATAGTTAAATGTCCAAAACCTCATCATTTTATTCAAAAGAAAAACTTCACTAGAAATTTCCGTCCATATTTGCAATGAAAGAGTTTAGCTGATTAAATATTACTTCTCATGTTAACAAGTTTCAAGAAATACGTTTTCCCGGAATGCTTGATGAATTTTGGCGCTGTTGCCGTAGTTGGAAAAAATTCCCCTTTCAAGAGAGGGATTCCAAGCAAAATGTGGAGGAAACCATTTTTCATAAGATCACGAAACGTTTGTATCATTCAGGACGTGCCTGACGGTGGGCTAATGGAAGTGTGCTGGTGTTTACAAAGTAGGTGATCAAACATCTTCTTTGCGTGGAACTTGTCATTTGTGACACTTGAATTAAAAGCCCTACCAATGACACTTTGTCAAAACCTGTAAATTTGTGGGCAACGTGTTTAGTTTGCTTTAATTTTGACATTTATTCATTGCCAAGCGTGATTATTTATTTGGTTAACTTATTGTAATAACAAGCAGATCTCTGCAAAGCCGGCGTTAACTTGTGGCCCGGGGGTACTCCCTTTTATGGACTATATAGGTCTGTGCGGCCCCAAAGGATATGGATTTTTAGCCATTTTGGTCTCGATTTTGGCCATTTTGGTCTCAAAAAGGGTATGGTTTTAGCACTCTGGCCTTGAATTGGGTTTGTTTTCCAGAGGAAGCTTCTCTTTCATCATCTGATAAGTTCATCAACAAAAGCCCTTCACAATGTCCTTAACATCGGTCTGAACTAGAGAACTAATTCAGGAACCCCTCCTGACTAATTATAAAGCAGGTCTGTAAAGGGTATTGATTTAAGGGCCAGTCTTTAATAGGGTGTAGAATCTTTGATCAGGTAATGAATAAGGTGGGGAAAATCGCAGATTTTGGTCTTAAATAGGGTGATCGTTTTGGGCAACGGGCTGCAAACCCCCACCCCCGCAATTTTTCTGGGAACACCCCCCGGGACTTGTGGTGTCAGATACAAACATTAGACTACACCACTGAAGGCTTTTTAAGACCACCTGCTCTGTCTCTCAGAATAATGAAAATATATTGAGATAAAACAGGAACTCTCCAAATGCCCTGCTGAACAAAACCTTTGACATACTATTTACCAGCTGTTTCTTTCTCAAAAAAAAAAAGAAAAGAAATTTTAAATCTCTTTTATAGCCTCTAAAGTATACGAAGTTAAATATCTTATAGTAGATGGTTACTACAGGATTTTGGCATTTTCTTCTTCTAATTAACCGAAAGATGTAAATACTTAAGGTTGCGATCCCTTTTTCGCTTAGTAGCTTGGTTTCAAGTCATGAAAAGATGGCAACACCTTTGGTTTTTTTCAGTTGTTGTATTATTTCATATCATAAAAATTGTTGATTGGCATAAAACGATACACTGTTTACCCGATATGACAAATAAGGCTTAAGTAAGATCATCCTTTATTGATTTAAGGTGGCTTACTACAGTTTTGATGGATTATAACAGCCTAACTTCTAACTCTTTTAAAAAATGTTCCAAGACGTTTTTTCTTTTCTCTATTTACTGTTTGCCTAAGTCTTTTACCATTCTATGTGAAACTTGAACAATTAAACGTCAACAAATAGCTAAAATGAACGACCGAGTACCTAAGGAAGGACTGGGCACTAGTAGGTTAAATTCACGTTATTCTCAAAATCTATTCCTATGACCCCACCTCAAAATTTCAGGGATAAGAAATTGGCTCTGATTTAACATTAATGCAAAGTAAAATAAAAATCTGTAAGACGAATTTTTCGCAAACTAAGAAAATGTGAGATCAAAAATAGCTCAAAATCTGTCTGACAGATTTTTTTTTTTTTTTTTTTGGCTCTAAATGTGATTTACCCCGACAAATCAACTACGAAAATTTCATCATGGGTTGTACGGTAAGTTTTCGAGTAATCCTCGATCAAAGACTAGCTTTTATAACCGTGAACGAGAATTGAACTGCGCATGCCCTTTATTTAAGCGCGCGCTCATGTGACCCCATGTATCGTGTGCGAGAAAGCAAGAGTAAATTAAAGCTCTTTTACCGGTTATTTATAGAGCTCTTTTTGTCATATTTTTTCGGCCCTAGGCTTAAACACATGTTTGAACGGAGTTTGAAACTATTGCTACGTATGCCGAAGTGCCTATGAAGTAAAAAATAATTGCTTCTTATTTGAAAAGCTTTTCAAAGTAAAGAAGAATGGCGTTTACCTTTTTCGAATATCTTTTTTCGAATATCTTTTTTCGAATATCTTTTTTCGTTCTAGAGATATTTACGTTTTTTATTATGCAAATGAGGAAAGTGATGACGTCATAAATCCTTGCACTTGAACAGTAAAACACTGAATCAAAAATATCTCTAGAAATATTGGAGCAGTGTTCTTCAAACTTGGCACCAGAAATGTACATCACAAAGGAAACAGAATGACAGCTTCTGTGTTGTTGCCATGGCAACATTTTTGGCTCCAGTCTCTTTCTGTGAAAAACCAAATATGCCCATTTGCAACCCTTTAAGAAGGGACAGAGGGTCTTGCTCGGAACACACATGGTTCCCATATTGTCTTAACTCTACCCACTAGATTGTTGGGAGTGGATGATCCTCGTTTAAGATAAAATCTGGAAATTTTAGTTTTAATTAAAACAACACCAGCGGCATAACTGTTGTCATGGCGACGGCACCATGAGTGTCATTTTGTTTCTTTTGTGATGTACATTTCTGGTGGCAAGTTTAAAGAACACTGCTCTAATATTTCTAGAGATATTCTTGATTGAGTGTTGAACTGTTTTTGTAGAGCCACCTATGACGTCATCACTCAAAATACAAAACGTTAATATCTCTAGAACGAAAAAAGATATTCCAAAAAGGAAAGCGCCATTCTTCTTTACACCGAAAAACCTTTCAAATCAGCAGCAATTATTTTTTACTTCATAAGCACTTTAACGCCTCTCAAGTTCTGGAGTGGTTTTCGTTTCTTCTTAGGGTTACTTACGTCATTTTTGCACGTGCGATTAATACTGACGTCTGGCAGGCAATCGTAGCGCGCGCTACTGAGTCTCAGAAAAACTGTAGTAAGCCACTGGGGTGGCTGAGCACAGTTTTTGATACTTGTGTTTCATTCACCTTTTTCTCTAAAACTCTTGATTCCTCGGTCGCCAAAAATGGCAACAAGCAAGTTAACAACAGAAACTTTGGTTTTTGATGGTTAAGCTGACGTATGTGCCGTTGCCATGGCAACATGAATAAATATAAACAGGCCTTTAAAATCGGTTTTGTTTATTTGTAGAAAATCTAGGCAGTAGATTTTCGTTGTAATTTGCATGCAACAAGCTTGTAACAGTTCTCACAAGTTAACACCATTTTGCTAATAATTTAACAGAGATCTTTAATTGTCTCCTGTTGAAGGTTCACTGAAATATCTAGAATTTCCTTTGCTAAAGTTCAATTACTTTCAATACTCCAGTTACTTATTTCCTAAAGTATTTTCGTGCCAAATTTCGCGAAATTCTAATGAGTGGTTCTCAAGAAATAGGCTTATTTCCAAGAGTACAATTTTTCATTCAATCGCAATTTTTTAGATCCGATAGGCTGCGTTTTTTAAGCATGGTACTGGCCATGCGGTCGAATGTTTAAATGTTTAGGCTGGCCTTTTCCAGCCACATTTATTCTTTTGCTTTTCGACTGAGATACCAATCTTGACACTTTGTCTCCTTGCGCCCCGAAACACGTGATGTGGCAACGCGTGTTTCGGGGCGCAAGTGAGTTCAAAGTACGGAACTTGATATAGTGAACGGGTCATTTTGCAATTTATGTGCGTTGGCTTTTGGGCTGGCGTTACATATCTTCGCTACACAGTGCTGACAAGCCCCAAGAAGGGCGAAACAGCTGTCCACTGTTGCGATCCTACTTTATCGGGTCTTGTCATGTTGGTGTCTCCAAACGTTTTTCACGTAGTATCAGCCTTGCAGTCTATTGTTTGTGCTCATACACAATTTTTTGGCTGATCAGATCTCTTGTAGATCCTACGTTGGCAGCGTTTATCGTATGCGGTCCCTTGCAGTTTCTGGTTTCGCAATTTGTTGACTTACTGCGCATGCGCTGTATTTAACTGGGTTCTTTCGGTAACAAAGAAAAAGCTGAGAATTGCGGGGTTCCTTGCATCGTTACCTTTTCTAACATATCTTTGTAATAAAAGACTAAAGCCATCAACACACTGCGTTCAATTATAGAGAAAAGTAGCACAGATAGTGTGGGTGTTGCGTAAATAAAATGATCGCTCTATTCACCGCATGTTTGTTTTTTGCAATCCTTGTGCGCGCGCTGAATTGCATAAGCAAAACCACGCGCGAAAACTGTGTTCGGCCACCTTAAGTGTTAAAACAGAAAAAACTGACCCAGATGCATTTCTTAGTTTTTCTACCACATTGGAGACTGTGGCCTTAAAGGAGCTCAGTCACGGTATTTTGGCCACGTACAAAATTAATTTTACATTGAAGAAAACCTGAAAATAGTAGTTTACTAAGATAGAAAACACCAAAGAGATAATAATAAAACATAAAGTAACAAGGACGGTTAAGGATTGAGAAGATTAACATGGATTACAAACAACGAATTTGAAAAATTCAAGCTGACCTTTTCAAGGTGCGAAAACCGTGACGTAGCTCCTTTAAAGCAAATGTTTTGGCGCCCCTGTGTCTCGCTGATTTTTATCTTGGAGTCTTCAATGGAGGACAGCATTCTTTTTTTAAAAAAAATAGTCGGAGTTCTGGAGCGATAATCTCCTATGGGACCCTGCCAGAGTCCCAGCCCAAAAGAACTATTCTCCCCAGGGGTACTTCGAGGTCTGACCCCTTACCCTTTTGTATACCATTTAGACAGAAAAGGTATTCCTTTCGTATACCTTTTACTGAAAAAGGTACTTCTTTGACATACCTACTTAATAACACTGCATCCCTTATCGCATCAAGTCTTTATTTCCCTACGAAGGTAGGATCAACCGCTCCCAACTGTCAAAAGTTGTGTATAAGGCTTGTTGTTGGGACTGCCAGGATTTCTACATTGGAAAAACAAAACGTAGATTGCAAGACAGAAAAACTGAACATTTTGAATCGATCACGAGTAGGTGTCATGCTTTTGCGTTTGCAGACCACGTCCCGTCAACTGGTCACAACTTCAAATGGGACCACTTTGATATATTAGCAAAAGGTCGGACAGATACACATTGCAAGATAAAAGAGACTCTGCTAATAAGGGAATTAAAACCCATCCTAAATGATAATGTAAGCAGCGAAAAGCTTTACCTTTATTAGTTTGCATTGTTTATATGCAAATTTTTCTCAGCTTCTGTCATTGCTAATTAGTTACTTATTTTAAATTGACATTTAGTTGTTACTTCTATTCCTAACGGTCACTTCTGAAGATGTATGTTGAAACATACGAAAAGTCAAGCAAATGAACTTTGTTTTTTAACATGCGTTTTATTGCCATGTTTATCAACTCAGTTTGCGTGTTATTTCTTATCACACTGCATCCCGTTTCTAAACCCTTGAAATGAAGTTAATGAACAATATTACGGGAGATCATCAAGCATTACCAGAAGAGATGCTAACCAAAAAAAACAAGTATCATTCATTCAGTTTACGTTGTGGTGGGAGTCAAGATGACAGTTTCCCCTTACCCTTTCATATACCCCAACTTGTGAAATCCCTTTCCTTTTATATACCTGAAGCCCGAAAAAGGTACCTTTTTCGGACGGAGCCTCCCCGTTTAGGCCATTATAAGGAGTACCTCAGGGAAACGTTCACCCGCATGCGCTAGCTCATCAGTCTAGCAAAGGAATATATCAACCGGACATTATAGAATGAAAACACATGATAAAAATAGCTCATGTTTGGATCTTCAGGACAGCGCTGACGCAGCAACTCCAACTCATCTATGAATAAATTGACCTTTTGTGCTTGTGTTAACTGCGGCTGCAAAGCTCTACAACGCTCGTCATAACAACGTAAGCTGGTATTTTTCTCGCCATGAATACCCTTAGGCTTGTTGTTAACAGATGTGTACTTTTTTCCTTCTATGATTTTCTTTATTGTTTGCCATGTTAGAGATAAACCGAGTCCAGGGCGTGGGATTTAGATGAATTATTGTTATTGTTACTAAAAAGAAACAAATGAAGTTAATCTACAGACCTATAGCGCATTTCTACAATGTTATCGTTTTGTTTTTAATAATGTGTGGAGTCTGAACAGTGTTAATAAAATCTTACAATTCGCATGGCAAAACTGAAGCATGTCAAAATTTTTGTCCACAAGCATTGTTTTGTTGCTCCAATTATTCAACACTCAACAAAAGAACAACAATTCTCTATGCGGAAAACTAACATCAATATATAGATGGCGTCCATGTTGTTGCTTATCATAAAGCAAAAAACACTGAAGGAACAAAAGTAAAATTAAAGAATGCATTCTCAACCATGTAAGAGGCGCAATTGAAAACTAGACTGTAAGGCCAGGCCACACAAAGGGATCGCTTTCAAAATCTATGATCTACAGTTTTCATTTTAAAACGAAAACTGAAAAAAAAAAAGTGATTTAAAACAGGACTGGAGTAGGACGGACGCGCAAATGGAACGGAAATTTCTGTGTTTCCGTTCCAGTTGGGAAACGAGTCCACTGGCAGTTGGACCAAACTGAAAAATGTCATACCAGTACATATATGTGGCAAGAATTTCAATTCGCTGTGGTAAGCATCATGATTCCGGCGAAAATCCGCAACATTCTCAATTTTCATAAAACAAGACTTGTTGTTTTGGAACGCATCATTAATTTCTTGCACGCGCGAGCTAGATAACAGATATTTTGAATGATATTGCAATAAATCAGAGAATCATACCTTGAATTCTATCCTTATTGTCTTGTTTTCAACATCTCATCTTAGTCTTTCCATTTTCAGTGGAAGAAACTCTGTTACATGTAAACTTTTCGCTTCGTTCTTGATCTGCTTGACAAGTTTGGCTACCCGCTTCTTTCAGCGCCTAAGGTGTTCTATGATAGCTCGATCTTGAGCTTCGAGAATCTACATTATGCAGATCCGTTCGACACGAAACATGGTGGAAAAATGCAAATGACCAACAGAAAAACACAATTACAAGTCCGTCTTCATAGCAAGGAAATTCCACTTTGATCCAGTGTAGAAATAAAAAAGCATTCCGACCTTTAAGGCAAACAAAACCGGCTATTATTCTGCAAAACACTGCGAAACATTGCGATAAAACACGTGAACAATACGAATTATCTACAATTGTGATGTAAACGATAGAGAGAGTATACCGATATTTCAGGTAAACAAATTTGTGTGTAAAAGATATTTAAAAAATGCATTAACTATGGTGAATCAAGTACAACAACCAAATTGTTTACAGTACATACAAATAATGTAATGCTTTCCAGCGGTATATTGTGAAACATCGCACGATTTAAAGTTGAGTTTTGAGTACTCACCATGCACAGACAATCTTTTCCATTTTGGTCTGCAACCTGGTATGGTTTTTTGACACTAGTCTTGAATCGGGTATTTGTCTTTTTTTTTTTTTTTTTTTTAAAGGAGGGCTAGGTTATCCTGCCTAATAACAGCATATGTCAACATTGCCTTAAACATTGGTTTGAACTAGAGAACTGGTTATAAGCCAGGTCTGAAACAGGGTATTGATTTAAAGGTCAAGTCTTAAACTGGGTATCGGATTTTTGGTCTGTTCATATAAATAGAGTAGGGAAAATCACAGATTTTGGTCTTAAATAGGGTAAGGGTGCTGCGCACCCGACCCAATTTTTCTGGGGTCTCCTACCGGGCACGCACTTGGGCGAGACAGGTTTATAATAACAAAAAAACGAAATCGCTGATTGGAGTATTCGGGATATACCACGAGAAAACCAATGTTCAAATTGAGATGCTGTTCGTGCCATAACTATATAAAAAAAAAAATTGTTTTGCAATGCAATGAAAACTGCATGCGCAGACTCTGATTAATCAGGTCAACAAAACACAACCTTTTTATCTACATTTCCTGTGCAACTGGTCGACGTCCGTCAGGATTTTAAAGTTCGTGAAGTTATTAGGTATTCAGGCAAGGAATTCCGAAGTTTAAATTGTGATTATTTTATTACTAGCTATTACTGACCGACAGCCTGCAGAACAGGCGGATTATAGCGGGGCAGAGACCGAAACGCGCTTCGCGCTTCGCGCTCGTGCATCGCGTTTCGCTGTCTGCCGCTAATCGGCTTGTTTTGCAGACTAGCTGAGCGATGGCGACTTTTCGCATGGTGTAGAAACCAACATACTGCTGGCCAGCGGTTCACACTTAAGATGTCTTATGACAGTGACCACTCAGTGGATGGACCTATTTGTTCCTGAGCGCAAATAATCACCTTTGAGTTTTGACTTCGGGCTAAATTTAGAACACAATTTTTCAGAATCCTTGTAAAGAGGACAAGGATGTCAACTGTTAGTAGTAAACGATTTGTCCTGAAGAGGAACCTTCCTGGCAGAAGCAATCAGTTGCCAAGATAAAAGCATAGACCAAAGAGAATGGAAATTGAGTACCCGCCGTCCACCCTAATATATTTACGAAAACTCACCAAACGCTCAGTGTCCACATCACCGCTACGTTTTCGCCATCCACTCCAAACCGCTCGAAAACGCTGCTACCCAATACAGCAGTCACTTGCAAATTTACATGCACAGTGTGAGTGATTTCAGCGTTTTACTAGGCCTTCGTTTTTACTTTCCCCTTTAACTTGAATACGATAGGGTTCCGTTTTCAACCGTCTCCTGACTGTGAACAGCATTTTCAAATGTTTACATTTTCGTTGAGAACTGAAGCGGCTGGCGAAATCGCAAAAAATTAGCGTCAGTATGTGTGAAAACTGATGTGCGAACAGGACCTGAAACCTGAGAACAAACATGTCGGCACGAAAACATGAGCAATTATTACAGGCGCATTTGCTGTAAATCCATTCGCCACAGCGTTTTGGCCACGAAATGTTAAGAGCTGGATTTTTTTTAATTGAGTAACGCTGTACTTGTTATTTTGAGTGCATTTTCTGCCATTTCATGATTTTCACCCCATCCCCCTTAGTTGAATCACGATTAGGAATTTGCGACAAAGCCCCCTCCCCCTTCTTTAAAAGAAGACTGCACTTTAATTTACCTATAATGATCAAGGTGTATTGATCGAGGTGTTCTTCAAACACATAAAGTGAGATCTGACGCACTGCTCTACTTCCCTACATATATGCGTTTCGCGTTATGTTGAAACCTATTTACAATTTGACCTCAGCTTATGCAATCATCTGAGATCAGTGAAACTGAAAATACCATGCCTCCCAAATTAAAAAAAAAAAATTTTGGCGGTAAATTCTACATAAAATCTCAAGCGACTCCCCACACAAATACCTAACCGAAGAGTTAATTTTGATGTTTAGTTGAACATCGATAAAATTATTCCGCGTCTGAACTTCTGCCAACTTGCTTTGATCACAATCTACGCAATATTCTACTTTCAAATCAAACCAATGTAACTTGATTGCTATGTCATAACATTAATATATGATCACGATAATCGTTACTATTTTAGTTTTAGTTTACAAAAGCTTTCACAACACTGTGTGTATTTATAGTCATGGAAATAAAGCTAGTTGTTGTTGTTGTTGTTGTTGTTTTTGCCAATCTGAGTTACTCCCAGTTTAACACTCGCTGGGGTCATCTGGCTTCAGAAAAATCCCTCAAAGCTTTACAGTTATAACCGTATTTTTGCAAATTACAAAGATTGAAGGGCTCATGAAAATAGCACAAAGACAAATTCTGGTCTATCAGTAACAACACTATTGCCGTTCGGGTCAGAGCTGTCTTGTGTTTCTGTCATTAGGTTAAGATTATTCTTACAGTTTTGTTCAAAATTATTTTGTCTTTGGGTTCTACGTTATTTTTGTTTGCGCCGGGTTTAAAATAACTTTTGGAACTGAGTTCAACGCTATTTTGTCTTTTTGATTGACTTTCGTGTTTCTGTTGCTGCATCCGTTTGAGTTATTTTGTCAATGAGTTTGTCCGTGCTCGTTGAATCGTACAGGAGAAACAGAATTGCTTATATGTAAGACCTAGCAAATTCTTTCTCTATGCCACTTTTTAGAAATTTCCCAGTCCCATTCCCGGATCTGGATTCAAGCCAGACACCCGTTGAAGGCGGCTGTGTCTAAAATGTAAATATAGAATACTGAAAGTGACTCGACGTAATAGGCTAAATCTCTGTCTGGTAATTTCTCTTTGCAGAAAGAAAACGCATAAAAGCCTATGACCAAACTCTGTCTAAAAGGTAAAGTATGCATATGAGCCAAGTGGCCCATCAGGCCAGAGCTTGTCCCTGTTTCTGTAGCATGAAGCGACTAGGAGTATTTCTACTCCTCCCTGGATGGGATGCTAGTCTATCGCGGGGTTACCCCCAGCATTAAATTCTCCGGTACCCACTTTCACACCCGGGTGGAGAGAGGCACTGTGAGAGTAAAGTGTCTTGCCCAAGAACACAACACAATATCCCCGGCCAGGGCTCGAACCCGGACTGCTCGATCCGGAGTCGAGCGCACTAACCATGAGGCCACCGCACCCGCAACTCTGACAAGGACCCTGGAAAGAAGGAAATAAATCGTACTCTCTGTTAAATAATCCAAGCGCCTTTTGGCGACGCAAACAAAGAGCACGTCCTAAGCTGAATACCATACATTCATTCATTCATTCATTCATTCATTCATTCATTCATTCATTCTTTCTTTCTTTTCTGATACAAACAGAGAAACGGCGAGCAAATGCGAGAACAGGACATTAGGGGTCGCGTCCAGTCCGACTCGCGATTCTTTTATCGCGTTCACCGAGAAAATATCTGAAAAAGACGGGTTTGCTGGTTTATTTTCACATAAAGGGAAAGCATTTTCAGAGTGACATGTGTTCTCAGAAATCATGTGCTTCTCACTTCATGTTATTTCGCTTCGTTACGAACAAAACCAGGGCTTTTTTGGAAAAGCATGTGTTCGTTACCGGAAATATAGAGAAGCCTCCAGTCTAGGTTTCTTGCTTGTAACCTTTGGTGTTTTACCATTCTCCGTTCTTCAAACCAGCCCCCAACTAAGTTAGCGCTTTGAACATGCAAATTATAGAGTTGCTTACCTTTTCAACTAACCGAGGAATGTAAACGAACGTACTACGCCACCAGAAGATCAATATTCGAACAATACTTACCCTTATAAAGGACCGATTACGTCGGGTAATCTAATCAAGGCTGCTGTCGGTCTTGATGTTGTGTTGTTCAACTCTTCAATATACCCTGTAAACCTCACTCACTGACACGGTTAAATTTAAACCCTGCTCGCGTCTTTTTGCAAAACTGATATCTACGTGCAGTTTTGAATTGATGTATTTTTAAATAAGTATTGTTCAAAACAACATCTGTGTTAGTTTCACAACAGTTTTGTTTACCATTTCTGCTGTCGAGAGGTTGAAGACTAGGTCACAGAGAATTTGGAAATAAATGAATTGTGAAACACTTTTTTACTTCATTGATGGATAGAAATAAAACTTCTTCAAGTTTTGTTGGATTTATTTATTTTTATTTGACCTTGTACGACATGGCCGGTGAATTTTCAAGCGATGAGTTGCCGAAGGAAAATAGCTCATTGGACTCAAAAAAGCGGTGACTCTTGATCAATTCTTCAGTGCTCAAACAGCTGGGTGCAGAAGCCGGTCTCGATAACCCTTCTATAATTATTATAGAAGGGTTAGATGACAACAACAACTAGCTTTATTTCCATAACCATAAATACATACAGTGTTACAAAAGCTTTTGTAAACTAAAACTACAACAGCAACGGTTATCGTGATCATATAATAATGTTATGATATAGCAATCAAGTTACATTGATAACAAATAAAGAACAGAGGAATCCCGTTAATCCGGTCACCAGCGGACCACGAAAACCTAGCCGTATTAACGGGGTGACCGTATTTAAGGGTTTTTTTTTAAATAATCAAGAATATGTCTGACTAAGCTTTAGCTCGGGCTAGAATAAAGAGGTGGTCGTATTAACGGGGCGGTCGTAAGGCAGGGTTCCACTGTATGTCTTTTTAAGTCAGTATTTAAAGTTAAGGGGCCTCGCAAAACATTAAGTCTGGTGTAAAATGGGAAAGTTATGCCGAAGCGTACCGTTTCCAAGGCTCTTCTCTACAATTGACATAATGAGTCCAATAATACCATTTGTCGTACGCCTGTGCAATACTTACGGACAATACTGGACTTCCTGTCCAGGTCTGATGCAATCGTATTTGCCTTATGTTGCTTTGGTGTAGTTGTAAAAGGAAATGACGAGAAACAAGGAGAATTAGTTCCGAGTCTTAGGCGACTGAAACAAACGAAATCCCATTGAGTTTGGGGACCATCAAAGAATTTTCTTCCATTCCCTTAGCTTCCATTTACGAAGTGGACGTAGACGTTTGCCGTTGTCTTCTTTGAGGCTGTTTCGAAATGTCACGTCCCAGGGTGCTTGAGTGAGAATAAATGGCAGCGAATATTTAAACTAATCTGAACATAACATTTGGCATCATTCTTAAATCTATGTCAGCCTAGTTAGTTTTTTTCAAGCAGTATTTAACATCCCATTTCATCTTGTAGAAAGCTGAAAAACTCGATTTTGATCTATTACCTGGTCAATATTTTGCCGAGTTTTTCAGTACACGGGGAATGTCCCTTAATTAACAATTATTCAACGAGCGCGCATTGGATACGAGTTGGCTATAATCATCTCATATCTAACAAGCGCAAGTGGAATAATTGTTTTATTAAAAACGCCCCCCAAATATAAAAACCTAAACGAAAATACAAGTAAAAACAATCCAAAAATATACGCGCACTCTTACATTGTACCGTATTTGAATTGCATTATCCAATGATGCAGTTTTAATAATTTATAATAGATTTGCCGGTCTTCTGGGATTTTTTTAAATCTGTGTATGTTGTGCACGAGTTTTCAGCTAAGGCAGATATATATGTTTTGTTTTCATCAGGAAATTTAGTTAATGGCTTCCTGTAGTACATTAAAGTGCACCTAACCCCCAAATTTTTTTTTCGCTAAAACAAATCTAGACTTTATTTGAAGCATTTGGGCGAAGACATTTTTGAATTTGGTTGAATCCTCGATTTTCTATGCCCTTTCAAAGTCGCGATTAAGTGTTTCACGACCGCGTTTTAGGGAGTCTGGGGCGGCGGTACCTGATGACGTCTACCCAGGAACCAAACACAATAGCGCCTCAGTCAACTCTCTGTATTTGCTTGAGAAAATAGAACGCAAAACTAATCGTTCCGATGTATTTTGGGACTAAAACGTCCAAGTTTTGTCTCAGAATCATTTCTTTTTCGTCACTGGAGTCAGAGTTAAGTTTCGATTCGGAAGGCTCCGAAATAAACTTCGATCGAGCACGTTCGACAACTGTGAACTCACTGCTTAGAGCTTTGCGAGCAATTTACAATATTTCAAGCGACGACGGGGAAGACGTCTTTGCGGACGAGCTGCTTGTGTATTAGGAATGGAAAGCTAGATACCAAGTGGAGGAGCAGGCAAACGAAAAGCAGGAAAGAAAACTCAAGAACTGCTTTGGATGGTAATTTCGTCAACTAAACATAAGATTCCCACGCGTGTTTATAGCCCGTTTACATTTGTCCTTACCGAGAATGTATTTTGCCAAGGTTCTGTTAAATCCAGTTTGTGTTTTACTTTCACTTGAATGCTTCATGTTTATAAGAGCGACGTACGTGTTGCAGTTTTCGAGACTGGATGACCTCCAAAACATTGGCTTCGATCGATTGAAAATCGTATTGTTTGGACCTGTATTTTTGAAGCTGCGGGAACCAAGGCGGAAGGAAACATTTCATACAATTACCGATTTCACATTGTCACACGTTTTAAGTCGTAACTCCAAATAGCCAATGTAAATTGTTCTCAAAGTTTGCAGTGAAATTCGTCGGATAAGTGAAAAGGATGTGTTCCCTAGGCGGTCCGCAAATAAAGTTACGCGGTCATATTTTCGACGCTATTGCACAGAATCTTTGTCGCACTGCTGATTTCCAAACCTTCGAAAAACTCTGTGAGTCTAACAATTTTGTTATCATGTAATTCTATAGGATTAATCTTCGACTTTCATCTAAATCGAAAGAGAAATAAGTGTTGGTTATCGGCGTACAGTTGCGATCTATTTACATATCAGTATAACGCTTCTTGATCATGACCGGATCACACAACTTTGCCGGTTATGTTATAAATACTGCGGGATTGGAAGATATAGGTTGTAGGTAGTATTTCTACAAATTGCTGGTTAGCTTTAAGCAGAAAATTTATGAAAATAGCGTTCGAAAGTCTGCGGAACAAATTCCAGTGAGAGTTCTTCAATGGTTCTCACAGATTCAGTTCGCTTGTTTCGGTTCGACAAAATCAACCATCGTTTACGTCTTTATTGCACCATTAGCCGATCATCGTCAGCAAATTGTACAGTATATCTTTCTTTAAATCTGGAATATTGCTGCAACAGCCGATAGCACCTCTGGAAGGCGTTTCTACGCACTTTTCGAATGTGTATTGCACCATCCTGAAGGAAATGAGAGGAAATGAGATATCCAACCTTCCTGGGTAGACGTCACAAGAGCCGCTGGACCCATTCTCCTCAAACTCGGTCGTGAAACAAAATGGCGGTGTTTTGGAGCTATTTTCGAGATTTCGTCGTGGCATAGAAAATCGAGGATTTAACGGAATTCAAAAATTTTTTCGCAGACCTATTTCAAATAATAAGTAGATTCGTTCTAGCGAAAAAAAAATTTTGGGGGTTAGGTGCACTTTAATTAGCGCTGGCAAGCAACCTGGGAGTTTATTCAAAAATTTTAAGGAAATTACGAAAAAGAAAAAAAGCAACTTTTGTATTTTAAACAAGGTGAATGTCGCTAATCACTTTGGTAAAAATACACAACAAGAACATTTGGTTTAAATGAACCAGGTTTACTTGAAGTAATTCGAAAAGTTTGTTTCTTTTATATGATATTAATATGGTAATAAACGTTTGTAAATTTACGATGTTATGTCCAACGGTCGAAGTAGTAACTGACGCGGAAGAAGGAATGGCTGAGAATTAAAATCTTTAAGATTTAGTGATGGTTGGGAAACGGCTGAAATTGTCTTATTTATAGCTAAGAAATCGTTGAAATTAGACCTGATATCAAATATCCAGCATCTCCATCCATCTTCATCACTGGTTGTCAATTTGTTTGGAAGCTATTCTGATCTTAACAGGACACAGTAGTCATGGCTGCAATCGCATGGAGGGCACTAATCAATTCTGGTTTGAAACAACCCAAAATTTTGAGAACGAGAAAAAAAACAATAGACACATATTTTCTTTTATTTCAAGTGGCATTCACGATAAGCGCGAATCGTCCTATAGAAAGTTACTAAGCTGCATTTTCCTTTCCGTAAACTATCGAGGTTTACCTTTAATTTAGTTATCGAGCAAACGATTTGTTTTACGCGCTACTTCCTAGTGCGGTGCTTAAGGTGCTGTAAAAAACGCTGGAGAATTTGTGTCAAGACGACAGAAAAATTGACGACAATTCACAGAAGCATAAAGAAACCTAAACCGCCCTTGTTATTCGCTCCAAGTTAAAAGCATTTCGACGTTAATAATTGGAATTTTTCCCTCGAGTTTTTCACTCAAATGTACACGCTGTTGTGAGTCTCTTCAATCTAGAAACATTTCAACTGCGATATGAACAGATTAACCCTACGTGCTAGTCTTCAGCGCAGCCCTTCAAATGAACGTAAAGGCTGTGCGACTACGACGACGGTTTTGTTTGCAGAAATTTAAACACTTCCCAGAAACGAAATATCGAGATTCATCCGTCGCCTTCTTGCATTGGAAGTACTAGTTCTTACAAATTGTCGAAAAATCGTGTAAAGCCACGTTATATTTATTTAGCAAGTAAATTCGATAAGCAAGTAATTCTGTTATTTTCTCCACGCAGGGATATGTTGGCGAAGAAGCCGCGATTTTGAGGAGTGTTACTTTTACTGAATTCACATCGCCGAATCTAGCAACAGAGGGGAAATACATCCCTTGTATTTAGTTCGATTTGGGACTTCAAAAAATATATCTATATCTTTAGAAGAGGCTGTTAAATTGGCAGATCTGAATTAATATATGTCGGGCTAAGGATCTTAACATTTTGCACATCATACTGACCTGATGTTGTTTCGCGCCGTGCAAGAGTTTGCAGCTACACGGTAGATATCTCGTATCGACCAGACCAAGGACAACAAACATTAAAATCTTTTGTGTTGTGACACGAGCTTGTGTTAGTAACCGGAGTTGTTTAGCTACTTTGGAGATTATGCAAGAATTTTCAGGAAGATTTAAATCTTAATTTCAAACGAGGCGAATGTATGTCGCTAATCAATCGATCGATCGCATTAATGACAATACATAACATGAAAATTTGGTTTGAATGACCCAGTTTGTCCTACATTAACAAAGGACTGATTTTTGTTGTTGTTGTTGTTGTTGTTTTTGTTTGTTTTTAATTGTTGTAGAGAAATACTTCACAGTGCATGCCTTGTATGACTTTTAACTGCTTACCTGAAGATGTTTGGCCTGTCTTTGATTAAGCGGGCGGCTTAAAGGTGTCGTGTCAGGTAACAAACTTCCTGTTATTGATCACAGCTCACATTTTCCAGTAACCAATCGAAATCTTCTTTTGATGGTTATATGCTTAGATACTTTTAAGATAATTCAGCAATTTGAAAAAATTATAAAAAGACAAAGGAACCTAATTTTCTTTTCTATAATTGCCTCTTAAAGTAATTAATCAAAACCTTCTTTTCAAGCTAGGGTGTAGTTTCCTTACACTTGGGCGATTGATTTGGAACCAATTCAATACGATAGTTCTTGAAGAAAGTGAAGAAAGTGAAGAAAGACAAATGGAATAAGTTTTTCTTTCAAAACTCAGAAAAACAAATTTGGACTATGACCTTTCAAGCAAGTAGATGTGAGATATTTGTCGACTAGTTATCTCTGGATCGCTTCACAATTGACGGTAAACCTTAATTTTCTATTTGACGGTTGCCCGTTAATTTTCAGTCCGCATGATGTTTGATCGTATACCCTTTTGAGAGCTTCACAAAGACGAATTATTATTAGTTGATCACGTATCCAAGCACTAACTCTTCCACGACAGGCTTAGCCTTTGGTGATATGACGAGGACGTGGTAACGTTTCAGTCAAGGATGAATTCATGAATGTTTCCGGCAGTGTCACATCCCCAGACGTATTCCGTTACCGTTACGTTTTGCGCTGCCTCATAACACAATTCCAGTGAGTTTTGACTTCGCTTTTGTCCTTTCTAGCTCGATAAATCATCTATAGTGTTACTTGTGGATTAAAAACTCAGCGCAACGGTCTCAAAATTACCGCTGTGATTGTTAACAGGCGATTCATTTTCTAAGCATTGGTTAAAAGCCACTTTGAATTAAAACACGTTTGAAATACTCCAACATTTTTAAAGGTAAAACTAACAGGGCCTTAGGCTTATGCATATTTTATGCAGTAGATACGCAGCAAAGACAGAGTTCGTAGCTTCCGCGAACCCAATTCAAGATTATTCTTCTTTTCATACCAGAATTTAAAAAAAAAACACGGAAACAATGAAATCCTCTGGTCAACGAAACATAAAACCAAGCACCATAAACGCCGGACGGAAGCAGATTGCTATGAATTCAATGGATTTACTTAATTTTCGACTCACAAAAAATATGGCGACTTGACTTGATGCGCGGCGCAAAGTATACTGGTCCGTTATGGGTCATCAAGAAAAAACTCGATTAAACAACTCACTTAAGTCATCGGTCTTAAAGATCATCATGTTTGTTTATTACGTGCTTAAAGGTTGCAACCTAAGCCGAAGTTTCGCCATATTGTCAGCCCGGGAGGTGGGATATTCACTGAACTTTTGTGTGTGCGGCACGTTTCTTGAAAGCGTCCCCCTCGGCTGTTTCAGACTAAAATATGAGATTTTCCATTTCCTATTTCAGATTGATCCAGAAATCGAGTTTTCTTTTTCAGACATCTAAAATTAGAGACTTCTCTGGTAAATAACCTCAGCTAAACAGGAATAGCTTCTATTTGGGTAAACTTTGCATGGGCAAAGCATCCCTCGCTATACTTCCCTTACATTACTTCCAGGTTTTATTTCAAAGAAACTATAAAGAACTTCTCGACCTGTCCATGACACAATAGTGGTGAATCTAATGTGTATACTTACTAGTCTCTCTCGTCAAATATCAACAGTGATGACGGCTGTTTTCCATTTATCTCAAAATTCCGGAAGTTTTCTTTCGGCCGAAGATATGGTCCGACTATTTTGTCTTGACTGACCAGAAAATTTACGAAATAAGAGGAACGTCTTAAAAAAGATCAAAATTTCTAACCAGAAAATCTGAACGGAAGATGTACTTTCCATTTGCTTTTTTCCAACCAGCTCCAGGCCTTTTTCAAGTATCGACCAGTATAAAAGGCTGCTCAGATAAGTTCTATCCGTGTGAATGGTAAACAGTCAACAGGCATCGAATGCATGTGATCAGTTATCATCTTTGTATTCCTATAGAGAGAATATATTTAGGCACATAAGTGCGTTAATAAGTTTTTGGCCAGCTTGGGAAAACACTTCTTTAAAAACCTGGAGAAACTCTCTTGCTGCAGGGATACCGGGATCTGTTACAGGAAATTATCTTCGGAGACATCAACAGCACACAGATCTTAGATCCAACGGTAGCGTTTTAATCAAAGAATACAACCAATACATATCCAGGATGTAACCAGAATACAACCCAGTGCGGGATAGTGGAATCAATTTACAAAACACCTGTATATATGCTACATTTTAAACAAATGATCTACTATTTCGTTTGGTAATCCTAACCGTTATTGGTTCGGCAATGAGCTCATTGTTCTTCTAAGCTATTCCGTCATAGGCAAGTCAGTTATTCTGCTCGTTTTTTATGTACTACTTACAACTTCAAGTAGTTCTCACTACAAGGTGTTGCACGATAATACAGATAGACAGGTGGTTACCAGGTTTACTGGACTTTCACTTAACTGCTGTTGGCTTTTCTATGGTTACGAATATCAGCAAATCTCTTTGCTATTCCATTTCCACAAAAGCGTAATGAATATTCTCTTGTATATGTCCGAGAGTTATTCCTTCTTTGGTCACCTTAAAACAGCGCTAACTGAACGTCGACTGTTAAACTTGTAATCGTTTAACAAGTAGACATGGCGTTTTTAAGCTAAAAGGGAAACTAACAGCAGAGAGCTACTTACCCTAGGATACAAACTTTCCAGCTTAAACCGGTTTAATCAGTTACTCACGTGGAATCGACGCAAGGTGAAACTGAACTAAAATTGAACAGGTTCCTGTCGTATAAACAAACATGAAGCAACAACAGCTTATATTAATTGAGTCGGTAAAATTATTTTCCCTTTGAAAAGCAATATTTCCTTTCCATGCAGCTGTACCTGACAAGAGAAGGTAGGTCACTTAATATTTCTTTTGATAGTTATAATAAATAGCAATGTCTCCCTATCACACAAGGCAAGATGAGATAAGACTCGCAGACACCACAAATGTTATTTGACTGATCCCGTTTACTTATAGTAGCTTTTTGCTAATTGTATCATGAATTACCACTTATAAACAATAGCCCTTGTCACGGTTAACTTTCCATTTGCATCATAATGAAATCTGGCATGTATGCGAGGCAATTTCGGGGTATTTTGTAGGTTTAGCCCGAAATTGCCTCGCATCCACGTTGGTCACACGGTAATGCAAATGAGAAGAACTTACCGTGTAAAGGTCTATTGAGTGAACTGAAAATACATGCGATTAAAGGTGTGAATTAAATGTACAAAAAGGTAAAATAAGGAATAAGTGTACTAATTGAAAAGAATAAAGTATTGTCCAGGGGACAGCTTAGAATTATTGTGCTTCGTTAGTTTTGGCGGTGGGTCGTGATTCAAACGTTAATTTTTCGAACTCGGAATTTTTTCTTTTTGTCAGTTACACTGGCATTCTCGAAATCAATTGAATGGTTGCTGGGCTACGCCTGCTGGCTGGGCAGAAATATGAGTATAACCTTCTTTTTTCTTAACATTCTAAAGTTTTACATTTCACATACTACAGCTTCTACAGCACAAATACTACAGCTACTACCCCAAAAGCTAGGGGGGAGGGGGGAGGCGATTGATAACTTCTTAACGTCAAGCGCAAAAGTGAATCAAAAATCAGGCATAAGCCTCAATGATATGTTTCTGAAGTTTGCTAAGGACTAATGCTGCTTCTGAAATACTCTTCCATGCTTAGAAAAGCTATCATGCATTATGATATTGCCCTTCATGTTTTTATGTCATGATCACTTTGTAATGGTAATTTTATTCATTCATTCATTCATTCATTTATGTTTATTTATTTATTTTTTGTATGTTTAAAAGCACGACTGAAGTGGATTGCCTCTATCTTGTTCTCAAGTAATTGCCACCAGGCCAAGTTCTTCGTTTTCATTTGTTTGCGACGGCCTCAGGGTTTTTTTGTAGTGAATTTATTATTATTATTTTTTGCTTGCTTGCTTTCAGAAAACTGTAATTCTAACATAACAATATAGTCAGAGTTGGCGAGCAACTGTGTTGCAAGTTAGAAGTGAGATAGAACAGTTCGACTATTACATTCTAAGTAGGTGTGAAGCTTATAACGTTTGCCTGTGACGGTCCACATAACAATTTCCCCTTCTTGTTTGGGTCTAAAAAGGACTAACAACTACCCACATACGTACCTGCCCGCACATTATTCATGTTTCCTTACTTTTAAATTCTTGCAGTACTTGTACCATTCGACACATCTATGGAAACTCAGCCGAGCATTTAAAAAAGCCAAATACTGAATATATTTTTCTGTCTATCTTGGTTACATTATACACAGAGTATTAAGGAAGGAATACTTGTGAATTCGAAGAGAAAGCAGCCATTGTTTTTCCTGAATAAATGAATTTCAGCTTGTTTATTGTCATGATTTACTTACTAAAGTGTATTATCGTTTGTCTCACGATCACGTAGGGGCCAAACCACCCCCTTAATGTTTCATGAAGGCTATATTTGCTTGGTTTACATATTTCTGAACCAAGTTTGGCAGATGAGCTTTCTTTGTTCTCCAGTTTATTTTAATTTAGAAGTTGTGACAGAATGTCAGATTATGACGTCATAATTGATGACGTCACCTAAACGTGCTGTGATTTTTTGTAAAATCTGATGTAAAGATTATGTCATTGGAAAGGCCTTGACTTGAGGAGTAAAATGCCGGAAACCGTTTTTTGCTATGATGATTATTTTTTGAGATATGGTAAATTAAATATTTTTTTGCTGTCCGCCCCGGAATTTGCTTAACCACACTGTCCTTCTTAACTCTCTGGTTTATTTTTTTCAGTTTTTTTCTAGGAAGGCTAATAATCTAGAAAAATAGAAAGCTTGATGTTGTCAAAAATCGTATGGTTTTAGAAATTTGATTTTCGGCTTTGTTAGGATGGTATTAACAGTAAAAAAACGGGTGACGTCACAGGTTATGACGTAACAAAACTAATTTTAACGCAATACTAGGGGGATAATTTTTTATTCCGATTTTCTTCTTTATTTTTGCTTTAGTCATCTGGCACATCACATGTGCAACATAGCTGCATTTGCTGGAACAAAATTGCGGCTCCAATTTGGGGATTTTTCTCAGGGGGGGACCCCATATTTTGCAGAGTTATTTTTCATATTTAAAAATGCCATATTTCATTTAATTTATGTGATATGGACAAAATTTTTTCAGGTTTCAACTCCCTTTGATGTGCTCTTTCCAACACATTGTAAAAAATATGCAAATTAAAAACTTCAAAAGTGGCAAGAAACATGACGTCATCACTGTGACGTCACAACTTTGACATTTACTGACATCTTTCACGTAAATATAATTGGCAATAGGTCTCCTGCTCATCTGCCAAGTTTGGTGTAGAAAGAGTCAATACTTTTTAAGTAATGCGAAATAATGTGAAATATCCAAGAACTGACGAAACATTTGGGGGGTGGTTTGGCTCGTAGTCACTTGAGATGTAGATAGCGACGTTTCGACTGTTTACTGCTAGTCTTCTTCAGGCGATAAGGTCGACTGATTGCACGGTATCATTTATATCACAAAGGTCGGCTGTTTCTGAACACACCCACGAGACCGGCCACTATCCTATCTGGAATGAGGTCAAGTTTATTGATCGAGATCCTCACTGGTACACACGTAGGGTCAAGGAAGCTATTCACATAAGACTTCACCCTAACAACATTAACAGGGATAGTGGAATTGAAATTCCTGAAACATGGATACCCACGTTCAAGAAACACAACAACAGGAGAACGGTACAACAGCGGACCACTGAGGGAACAGCTACTCGCCGGAACAATGGAACAATAGGAGGAACAATGGAACAAAAGGATGATCGAAATGCACCAATCACAGCCGGCCTTTGTGATATAAATGATACCGTGCAATCAGTCGACCTTATCGCCTGAAGAAGACTAGCAGTAAGCAGTCGAAACGTCGCGATCTACATCTCAAGTGACTACATCGTGAGACAAACGATAATACACTTTATTATTGCATCTACCACGATGAATAACAACAACCTTTTCCTCGACATTATTTACTTTCTCGTGTCACGTAAAAAAATATTATCCAAGAAACCAGCTGAGTGGTTCCTGCAACCGTCAGGATGAGCCGAAATTCTGATAAATAACTTTCAGTACGACATATTTGCAGATATCAGAAAAGAGCTCTTTCAACAAAGGAGAGAAATTCCGTTGCTTAAGAAAACCAGTATGGCTGCCGTGAAGTCATGTAAAAAAGATCTTATGCAGCTTCCTTGACGAGAGGGAGTCAAAAGGCATGAACAATTCATATCCGGTCCAAAACCAGCTTTGGAATTGAATTTTATCCAATTTCTTTCAGAGACAATCGCGTCGGCGCCAGGAACAACCACCAGATAGACAATAAACCGAACTAAAAACAGAAGAGAACGGAGACGATAATCGCGTCCATGCATGACTATACAAAATAGTCTTTGTGGTGCAGCATGACACCAAGGTATTCTTAGAGCTAAGTTCCACGTTCTCCAGCCTCATCAATTACAGCGGGATCGTCCTATTCAGGCGCGCTACTGAGACTGAGGAAAACTGCCGCTTTTGATCCGGGGTTTACTCCCCAAAGTTTGTGGAGGGGATGTGCAGCCCGAACCTTGAAACCAAGCTTGAGACCTGTGCCCCATTCTAGACCAAAATCTGTGACTTTCCATACCTTTATTCAGAACTGAAGGAAAACACGATACCCATTTCAGACCTCTAAAATTAGTAAAAGGCTATAAATATGTCTGTAGCTACGTAACTATAAATGTAGAAATGGCTTCTATTTGTGTAAACATCCTTGCATACGGCGACTGCACCCGCATATTTCGACCGGCAGTCAAAACCAAACTGCCCTACCGAAACGACGCGATACTAGTCTTTTTCTTCGCAGGCTAACAGAAATAAAGACAATTTCCAAGCTGCTTAGATCTCTTCTAATACTTAAAACGAGAATTCTGGGTTTAATTTGACGAGGAATAACATATTTTGCTCAAAATAACACAGCTATTTTCCTACCTGGCGACATTCGACGAGCGACGAGCGAGTTGTCGGATGCGGCCGGACGACCCAGTTTTAGCGCCAAATTAAAAGTTTGGAGAAATGCAAAAACTTTGCAAAAAACATTTGCAAAATGTATCATTTTCTTTTTTTTTTTTCACTTTTTACAATCTGATCTCGAAAATGAGGAGATAAATGCTAATATGCGCATATTGAAATCTCTAAGTATCTCTCACTCTTTGATTGGAGCAGTTTTCAATTGAGTGTCGAGAGTAATTAGACAATTACTTTGGTTTTGGTTTTGGTTTTGGTTTTGGTTTTACTATGGTTTGAGATTGGCTGAGTAGTCTAATTGGTAAGTAATTGGTTTGGTTTTGGATTTACGGCACTCAATTGAAAACCGCTTTAAGGAGCTCTTCAGTCCAGTTTGTTCTCGATTATTATTGTTAATTAATATTTGCTGTACGTCAACCGTGTTTCGTTACTTAATAACTAAATTATGTGTTATGTAAAATATTTTGGTTTAATTTTGTTTATCCTCTCAAATTCATTCAATTCCTTTTTTCTCCTATTCTCTCTTTTAACTAAAGTAAAGATAGTTCGGTTAAAGTGATAGCAGCTCGCCCAGAATAGCACTGCTAGCTCCGAGCTACTAAGACTTGTAACCCTATTAGATATTAGCAAAAGTTACTGTTATGGTTTGTGGAATTATAAGTTCCTTTTCGGGAATATTCCATGCTGTCTCTAGTGAGAAATGTTGCTCGACCTCGATGTCTTTTCTCTTAACATACACTGACGTCAGGACAGTTCAGTTTTCCAGCCTTCTGGATCTTGATTACTCAATTCATATCTCAGGCGCGCCAGCTGTATGCAAGGATGAGAAGAGCTACAAATCAATATTGATTCGAAAAAATTAGTTCCTTGTAAGCAAAATACCCAGTGTCAAGCCAGAGTGAAGAGCACACCCTATTTCAGACCAAAACTGGCAAAATCTATCACGTTTTTCAGACCAGACCGCTCATACCTATTTAGCCCATATAAAGGAGTACACTCCACCCCCCCCCCCCTACCCCCCACCACCTCGGGGGTTTGATAAAGTTTTTATTTGCCGTGTAATAATAATTATAATTCTAGGACTCTGACAGGTGCCGAGATCTCAGTCACCAGTTGAATTTCCGGTGATTTCTCAGCTACCAGCACATTTCTCAGCCATGAGTAAATTTTGCAAATCTCAAGTTTCAACAATTAGCTTTATTTCTCGGCTGAAGATTAGAATTTAGGCCAATTCTCAGTAATTGGTTCCAGAGTGATCAAATTCTTATTTCTCCAATATCAATAGATTATTGAGCCCATGGGTGACGAGAACAAAGATTATCAACAAGAATTGGATATTTTCTTGATTTATCCCTAAATATATTCTCTGAATTATTAAACAGTTGTAGCATAAGAAATCAGTCCAAAAAGGAAAGAAATGTGAAGGGTTAAAGAATGTTGCTGTACAAAGTTAAACACAACAATGTGAATAAAATAACAATTTATTGTACTAGTGATGAGAAATTTACGTTCACTGAATGTATTGAATTGAAAAGTTTGATTCCCGCTCTTTGAACTTCAAGGGTTTCATTCATAAAATACCCTATATCTTGCTAAACATTTCTCGGGAATAATTATTACAATTGTTCTTTTCCTCAAGCTGGTCACCACGGCCTCCAAACTGGTAACATTGCGTTGCTAGGTGACGTCACTGGCGGACTTAAGCAAGTTTTTGAAAAAATGCCGTTTTCATTTCCGGTTTGTGTGGCCGTGTCCTGTTGAATTGTCGAGTCAGCAACTTCATTTGTTTTCTCCGAGGGTGACGGAGGCGGTGAAGGGTAAGGAAGCCATACAATGGTTGGTTGGGGTGTCATGGCAACCATGGGGCCCGAGACGAAAGGTGACATGGCATGTGACAGTAGTGGAATGGGTTTCATATCAGCGGTCATGCCCATGAGAAGTGCATCTTGTGACAGGCAAGGCATTTGTGGAGCTGCAGGCAAATGCCTTTCTTGAGTGGAAGAATCTTTGTGCTCTGTCGTGTGTTCAACTCTCGATCTTATCCCTAGAAAATGATACTGATTGCTTTAGTTTCAAATATAAATTATTCAAAATATTTTAGTACCAAGCCCAGGCAACGCTTATCACAAATTTTTGCTGTTGGCTTCTATACATTTAGGAACAATTTTTTATTAAAATAATATAACAGATAAATTCCCTTTTTGTGATTTGTTGTTGTGATGATTTAATCTTATATCTTAAAATGTCTTTCATCTGAGCTGTAGCAGATGGAATTCGTGTTCAGCATTTAAAAATAAAACAAGTTTTAAAGCAGAGAGGTTTTGACTTAAAACAACCATTCAAGTTGTTAAAACAACCACTCAAGGCATATATCAGATCTCATATGGAGTTTGGATTTTACATAAACGGACAACACAAACTTTCGTGGTTGGGTAGGATAAGTGACTGTCTGGCTTACAAACAACAACATCTCTGAAAACAAACATCCTGTCTGAGATAGTGACGTTTATTAACGTAACTCGTTCCAATTTTGTCACATTTTTACTAACGTCATTAAATAAATATTCGCTTTCCAGCTGTGACAATTTTTTGTCTCTGATGCGAATGTTTCCGTTTTTTGTTCTCTTTTAACTGGTAAGCGATCGCCCGGCGTGACCAGTGTATCTCACTGTTGAAAAAATTAATGAAGTTTCTGTTGACCAAATCTATGTTTGATGACGAAACTTAAACTTTACTAACCTGCTTGCATTGTTTTTCTTGCGTGTGTTCCTTTCAAAAACTGCACTGTCATCTCTAGAATGTCAGCTTTTTCCATCTTTGAATAACGTGAAATCTAAATAATAGCGGAGTAAAATCTTACTTAAGTATTGATTTCTTACTAAAGAAAGAAGAACGCATCTCATTGCTATAGAGAGATCGGTTTCCACGAAAACGGTTTAGAAATGCCACTGCAGAGGGCTATTTTCTCTACAGATAAAGTAATTAAAACCAAACTTTACTATGCTGGTTACTATACAGATTACATTTAAAACACATTTAATATTTAAAGTATACATTGTTTAATCTCTCTTCTTTAAATCCAATCTGCCAGAATTACACCGACATTATTTGAGTACTTACATCTTTATTCAAAGCCTCCAGTACCAAATGCTTGATTTCATCCAAGCTTCCATTAATTCTGTCGCGCCTTAATTTCTCTATCCTTGGTTTTTGAGCCTGAAAATTGAAAAAAATCGAGAAGAGATTATTTATAAATAGTTCATCGTGTGTTAAAAATTATTTACAAAGCAAAGATCTTTTAAGACGAACAGCAGCTTGTTAAAAAAATGTATAAGAGCGTGTTTCAACCTGCATATGGAAAAATGCTGATCGGGTGGTTTCTTCAGCATTTGTTTTATAACTTTCACAGTAACAACTGAAGTTTGGTAGTGAATTTTGCTGAGGCAGGACTTCATTATGTAACGAAACTATTTATATGAAGCAGGAGCAAGGTTTGAAACATCAGACGGAATTTGTTGATGCCATTTATAAAAGTAAAAAAAAATTAATTTTATGATTCAGAATCGCACAGTTGTTTGTGTCTCACTTCTGAGACATTCAAGCATGCTCAGCGAAAATGGTTCGACTTGTGAATAAGCATACTAACATTTCAACATTTCTTGTAAAAATATATGAAAAGATAAAAATTTTTTACCTTTCTGCGTTCGACTCGAACTTTGCTGACAAAATCCGTGCTATTGTGATCTTGATACGCCATAATTCTCAATTCAAACTGAGTGAAACGAGCGAGTTCAAGACTGGCGACGTCCGCGACGAATAGTTTGCGTCTTTAAACTACGTTCACTATTTAACGTCAACAAAACCAACTCCTCCTTGCAGAAAATGCTTTCGCAGTGACTTCATTGTTAAATATTTGTAAACACTTTAGTGGAAACATAACGTTAAACAATAACCTTAATAGTTAAGGACTATCATATTAACTTAACAATAACATCTACCGTGGGAACGTCCGAATCTGATTGGTCGGCACTGAATAGGCACATGCCGGCCGCCTGCAACAAAACCTCTAAGGAGCTACCCGCGCGTGACGAGTGTGAGAAAGCTCGTGTGATTGGCTGGTTGTTTTCAAACTTCCAGCTCGTTTAATTAGCGGCAAAACATCGCGAGTGCCGCGAAGCAAATTAAACAATTTATCCGCCCCGACCACGCGTGCACAGCGAAGTAGACTCCACTTCTTAGCGCGCTTTTCCACTGCAGTTTTATTTTATGTGCTTTGTTGCGCTGATTACCAGATATTTTCTCACGGAAGTTGTGTCCGCTTAGACGCATCTCTCTCCACGTGTGTTTATAAAAGGGCATTTGCTTTTCTGGTAGTGATTCTAGTGACAGTCTTTTGTTACGCGCTTCACACGGGGGTACACACATTATTTGAATAACAAAGGCTCGTTTTATTTTCCCACGGTAAGCTCGCTTCTATGCGTCTGTGTTTGCATTTTATCTCAAACTAGAGAAAGTGAAATGAGTTCCAAGGATGCCTTCGACGCTGGTGGCACAACAAATGAGATAATTACGCGTCGTTTGACGACATGTTTTCCTTTCTTCAATTTTTTTTTTTACTGTTGAAAACAATCTGTCTGTGAGTACTATTGAAAACAGTCCAAAAGAAAAGGAAATGCCTAAGATGATTCCACGATGCGTCATGGAAGTTGTAAAGTCCAAATTATTTACTGTTGTTGTTGTTTTTTTCTTCTTCTTCTTCTTCTTCTTCTTCTTCTTCTTCTTCTTCTTCTTCTTCTTCTTCTTCTTCTTCTTCAAAGCATCTGTCCAGTTATCGGCTTGTATGCGCATTATAAGCTAAGAAAGTTTGTCCCGCCTAGATGACAAAGCGCGTGTACCAAAACTCTCGCAAGTAAGTAGCAAAAAGTGATTACTCGCCCGTGAGGCTGATCTTGCAGCGGGAACGGCTCTTACGTATCAGACACGGAGCTACTAGAAAGCCAAAATAAAGGAGGGGAAGGAAGGGCAATAAAAACCTGTCGGAGAATGAATATGGCCGCGGGAAATTGTATTTTTCTCTCGTTTTGTCTCGCGACAACTCGTGAGATTGTATTACCTGTCAGTTAGATCACTCCTATGTCAGTTTGTTTTGACTGATGTGGCTGTAGAAATTAAAACACCGCAGCAACTATAATTAAAAGTTTATATGAATTTTTTTTTTCTTCAATCTCAAGAACTATATGTTCGGAACATTTTTCAAGCCAATGCATGAGACATCAACCTTCACATCAAATTTGTTTGTTTCTTCCGCTGCATTCCGGTGCCAGTGAACGGTCGGCTAAAGCATATTCAGTAGTAACTATGGCTAAAGGCATTAGTCTCTGAGTGCTAGCAAAGTTAGTAGAGGGTTCCCTCTACAAACTATGGTGCTAGCTCACGAGACTGTGCGCCAGAAAAACGTCAAAGACTAGCGCAAAGGATTAGTGAGACCAAGTTATCATCGTTAAACTTCAGACCAACTACGTTCAGATTAACTTTATTTTACGTACACTAATACATAACGCGATTTACAGTTTTTGCTCCTCGTTGATTCTTAATCTTTTCAAACGATAGCCGAGAGTGTCACCTTTTTCGGTAAAGACTTGAAGCCATTTTCAAGTTCATCCACCACTTCGCCGGCTAAACCTGACCTAGCGTCAATATGCGAACTTAGAACTGAACCGCGTCGAGAAAACTTAGCCCTCACTAGCTGCATGCTATACAAAAAGACGTACGTGATGGAGCGTGTATAGTTTCCCTGCGCTTTTGAATTCACTAATTGGACTTTAAATGGCGAGGCATAAGAATACCAAAAACACTATTAGCTTCCATTCAAAGTTTTGTTGTTAGCCTAGCTAATTATCCGTTCAGTGGTGTTTGTACACATGCCCTCCGGGTCACATTTGTCACTCAAACGAACAAGCGGGCTGGCGACATGAAAACTAGTTACATAAACGAAAAGAGCAGGTCCCGTAAGTTTGAGTACAATTTTTAAGTGCTCATCACACAAGGTTGAATGCATGCACGAGGAGTGTTGTGAAGTAAACTTTGAATAGAATGAGCCACGGTTAATTGCCGGTTAAGCTAAGCCGTTATCATCGATGGATAATCCACAGCCTGTGGTTTATCGCTTTAAAAGCTACTATTTCATCTTCGATATTCGACGTATTCCGTACTTCTGCTTTCGAAAGCTTGGCAGAAGTACAGATTTCGGCCTGATCTCTCCTTTTTTGGATATGTATTCTCAAATTATGGTGGTTAAAGATACCCTTGGGAACAAGTTCGACATTGTTCACTAACATGCAAGGTCACTTTGTGGAAAGCATCAGTTGAGCCTTAAATGTTGAACTCAGCACTATCAGGGATAACACAGCTTTCTAGCAACTTAAATGGCATACCAGACCAGATTGATTTTTGTTAACCAGTCATAATTGTTCTCCGATATGAATCTCCCTTATCGACCCCAGGAAATTCGGATTGTGCCTACTTAAGGGAGTTCCCGGTTGGCAGAACTATTTTTCTAATTAGCACAATTAACTCGGTGGCATAAATACAAATGAATATGTGATGGAATTAAGTGCTGTAAGTCGAAGAATTTTCTAGAACTATAACAAGTCAGTTGTTGTATGTCGTTTTCTGCCTGGATTTAGCATACTGCATAAATAGTCAACAACTAAGCCGTAATTAGTTAAACTTAGAGTATCAGCTCAACCGATATAAGAACGAACTCTGACCGGATTACCACAGTATACCTACAGAGTTAATGTATTTGAGTCTCTATTACAATCGGGAATCTTATTTATTCTCAACTCCTGTAGGCTGGAATTTTGTGTTTGTTAATATGTGCTATTTCAGTAGAACCAGCCAATTAATATATAAGATGGCCAAGTGTTGGCGCTAATATGAGAATAAACTCACGAAAGATCTCGTACATACGTACATGCTTTATTTAATAAGTAGGATGTTACAGAAATGGCAGCTGAAAGTTCATGTGGACCTGCTATCTACTACAGCCCAATTAACTTATGGTACAATACAATTATCTGAAAAGATATGTAAAAAAATTGGGGTGTATACATGATTATGAAAAATAGATAAAGTCATTTGATTTATTGACGATTTGAGTAGCTTCTTTTTTTTAAAAGAAAAACAAGTAATTTGGCCAGAATATTTTGCAAGAATACTTTTAGATACCTTACAGATTGCCAGGAACAACAAACCGCAATTATTCCAACCCTCTTTTCCTAGCTTTCAGTTCCTTCACTGTTCAAACAGTTTTACTTATAACACCGATGACTAAACTGTTGATCAGGATACTGATGAATGAATGCCGTGAAGTTCAGAAACTAATAATCCCTGGTGGAAAGTAGTAACAATATTGCGCTGAAGCCATTGTAGCAAATCCCGAAGAGAAGGCACACTCTAAAAGTAAGCGACCTCGAGTTGAACGTAACTTGACTTCCCTTATAGATAAACAATGAAAACAACACAAAAATACATCAAGTTGTGCACGTATTTAAGCGCGGATTTCATGTTCTAATAATTCTGTGCTGATATCGAGTAAAAAAATCGTTTCTTTTCAAAAGTGAGTTTTCATCCTTTAATATCTATTGTAGTATATTGTGTAAAACAAAGTTCGAACGTTTTCGTGAATTTTTTTCTAAAATCATCTTTATCATTAGTATTCAAAGATAGATGGACTCCCATCAGGAAAACGTTTTATATACCTGAAGAAAGAGAACCCTAAATAGTTGAGCCCATCCGAAAGAACCGATTCGGTAGGCTACTAAATCCCACAATATGTAACGCGAGAGTCTTTTATTGCTCAGAACTTTACACAGTATGATAAAACGATGATCGATATAGGCTGTTCAGCAAATGATTGGGTTATTAATATTTCGAAACTCATTCCGACAACAAGGAAAGCGGAAACCCATACAAAGCTGGCGACCTCTTTTATAGTTATAAAATATAAAAAATATGATATAAACTTTATTTTTATATGATAAAAATTTAAAGCTAAAAGCTTGCGGGGCCGTGTACAACTTAAAATTTAAAATGGCATCTAAAATGATATTGAAATATCTTTAAAAACTGCAAGATTCGCTACTGATCATAATTCAAAAGCTTAATAAAATTTAAAAACATTTTCTTTTAGTGGAGCAGTTTGAGCGAGTTACGCTTCGAAGTTAAAAACTAAAATAATACAGTCATTCTTACACAATTCCATCGCTACTGCTTAGTGTTTCTTAGAAATTAAATGCCTCAGGAAAGACAGCTTGCTTGAACATTGTTTAGTGATCGGCTGCCATTTGCGCTGGATAGTAACCTAACAAGACTGTCACAAAATGTATTTTTTGCTGCGTACAAATCAAATCGACTAACAAAAAATAATAATTGATCTTCCATTTATGTTGAGCTGGTAGTTCCACTAAAGACGTTTGACAGCAACATTGACCTTAGCACTTTGTTCTGTTGTGTAAAAATATTCTTCTCCCTTTTTAACATTATATTTCGATTATGAGCTGCCATTTGTTCGGTACTGTGGCTGAAGTAGCAGTCCTCAACCGGTGCCGGCTTTGTATTATTGTTCAAAGCCACCTTGTCCAATTGGTTGTGGATATTGTCCTTGATCATGATGTCTGCACAAGGCAGCAGCTAGGCGACCTACTGAAGTATCTTTCAAGACAGCACCTAGCTTTATTGAGAACCTGTTCTGTTCTGTTGTTTTGTTCAGTTGCCTTGGTAAATTCACAGAAGGAACATATGGGCACTTTGTCAGAGATCATAACCCGGTACACAGAATTATTCCTTCATGAATATTTGACCGATAGCTAGCAGTAAAGCAAAACAAAAGGGACAGTATATCAAAACCAGAAATGAAACAAAAGCTGGTGTTAAAGTTCTACCGAATCAGTTGCAGAACTGAGACGATAAGTGACAGCAATTATGTCTGCATTTCGCGGTTGGAAAATGAAGTTTTAAAAACCGGATTTACATCTAGTTAGAGTATTCACCAAAGAAGTATTACTGTCGACTGAAAACTGAGCTTAGCAAAATGATATACTGGAAAACAAAATTGATCGGTGGATCAAGTCTCGCCTAGTTCATATATAAGAAATCATTTTTGCTATGTATAAATTTACTTTTAATCAGTGTAAGCCTCGAAAAGTTAATAGCAAAATGGCAAAGAAGCTTTGATAAGCCAAAATTAAATTGAAGTTTGAAAAGAGGATATTGAGACTGACTCAGTATTGAGTAGAGAATAACGTCTTCGTGTTTAGGCTAAGACGCCATTTTTCCTTCGGTGGTGGACATCGTTATGTGAATTCACTGAGTAAAAATTCGTTAAGTTGTAAAAAAAAAAAAAAAAATTGGTGACTGCAAGATCAGTTACACTGTCCCATAAGTAAGCCGAGGGAGAAGGTTCTTGAAGTGTGAAGTAATATTTAAATCTCTTTGTTACCAGTTTCAATTTGAGCGAATAAGGGAATAAATTTATTTATTACAACTTGTTTTCACAATTATCGCCCACAATTTAGAACATTACCTTGCAGGTCAGTATTTTCTTATATTGGCGTATATTCACTCGGTGGACATACGTTCTGCAGGTATTGCATTGAACAATTTGTGCGAATGAATAGTGTATTGACACTGCTTCCGCAGCTCTTATTAAATTCCACCCTCTTTCAGACATCTGCGCATTCTAATTGAACAATATCGAATAAAGAAAGATATTACAACACTTGCAAAACCTTTCAAAGAAGTTATTCATATTTCGTGGTTTAGTCTCAAAAGTCCTGATAAGATCTCGTATCTGTTTCATCGAGCATGCAGCTGGGCCAGCTTCTATATCTTTGTTGTTTTAGTCTGTATTCTTTTAAGCTTTTGAGTCGCACGTACACTTAAGTTCTTTAATATGCTTGATGATAAACCGAGTTCTAAATGCCTAACAGCAAACCTTCATAAAGCTACAATAGTTGCAGCAGTTAATATCCTGTTCTTATTTTACATTAAATTTGTAGCCTATTTCTGCATGCGAATCCACAAAACTTCGACCAAACTCAAACGTATCAAGGCATGTTTTCGCCCCGAGAGATTGTAACTTGATGATGAGAAAACGAATAGCTCTTCAAATTAGACAGTACTCTTGCTCAGCAGCTTTCATTCAAAAGGTCAAACAGTACGGATTACCTCGTATGTAGCGTGATAACTGACTACAGCTGTATTAGCAGTACCACATTACAGTGACATTAGAGTACGGCAGAGCTTGACGTTCACTGAGAACTGGACTGAAAGACCTTGTACAGTATGATCAGTATATAACTGTAGTGTATCTCGTGGAATTCATGTAGTGCTTTACAGCCGAGTTCGAACCCTCGATGTTTCGAACTTCCCGTTAACTCGAACCAAAAGTCCTTAAATTGCTCCCCTCAGTCGAACACTGTAATTTTACCCTGGATTTCTCGAACTATCCGATTTTTCAAACCAATGTTCGTTTCCCTTGAAGATTAAAAAAATCGGGATTTCACTGTAAGTGACCAGACCAGACAAGTTAGAACCATTTGAATTCACTGACTTGATTTAGTCTGTAAAATTTAGTCTGTAAGAAATGATTTGGTCTAAAAAATGCTGTACTAAAAGTGTACTAAGAGAAAGATTGCTCAGCACTTAACAGGGAAAGAGCTTGTCCCGCTGGAACTTCGTTCGGCATAAATCATATCATTTTTTTTTGTATTATATCACTTCTTTGTGTGTGTCCTGATGTGAGGAAACTACCTGTAGCATTTTTCAGTTTTCAAGGAGGAGTAAACTTCTCTGACCTAAATAGTTCAGTTGAGGTCTGATTCGGCGGTCAGTTCGAAGATCACTTTCTTTTGTTTACCAATGCAGTCTCGATGATTTGTTTAACTCTGACTGGCCTGGTACAATAAGTAAAGCAATAATAAGTACAAACATGGAAGCTAAGCATCAGCCCTTGCCGTGGTTCAGAAATCAACTAAATTATCGAATTTATTCATGATCAGTTCCGAAGGTATACAGAGCAACTTGGAAAGGCAAAACGCACATAATAAAATAAATAACAGTAAAACATAACATTACGGCAAATATATAACCTAAAGGTAGATACGGGACGGTTATTTTTTCAGTTACGTTCAGGCAATCGGGCGATTGTTGCCCGGCCTTTGTACACGGGACACTACGCAAAAACCCAGGCAATTTCAATAAAAGTTCCTTTCCAATTTTAGTTTTAGCTGCCTTAAGCTGCTTAAAAAAGGTTATCGTTGCCTTAAATTGACTTAAGTTCCCTTAAGTCGGCAAATTTTGCTTAAATCGCCTCAGTGTCGCCAAAGACTTTAGTCTAGGCTTAAGTCTCGGTTGTTTGATCAGTTTGTTTTCATTTTGTTTGTTTTTCAAACGGAGTTTAATTTTAAAGGGTGCCATTCATACTTGTCGGTGAAGACTGCATAGGCTTCATTTCTTTACTTGTTTATAATAACTGCAGTAAATGTGAAAAGAAAGACTAACCTGAAAACAATACCTACAGTGGGCCGCACACAAATATGTTAGTTCCAGGGATTTCTTTTCCCACACTACATGGCAATATTAACGAGTTCGAGTTCTCCTTTAAACTGGAGATCTTCTGTATATCTCCGGTAGTCGTTCGTTAGATTACAATAGGAATGGAGATGAATAACCCCTTGGGACTGCTGTTCATGGATTTTCCATCGAAAATTAGACGCATAAAAACTGATATTTTGCTGGTTGTGAGAAAGTACCCTTGCATGACACGGACCACAGACGGATCACACTTTCTATTCCAGCTTTGATTCAGCATCCAAGCCGCTTGAGGTTTTGGAGATAGCTGCTACTAAATTTCCGAAAGCAAACTTAGAAGATCCCTTCTAATTTTACACGAAAAGAATTTGCCATCGAGGCTTATTGCAACTAAAATGATGCATCTTAATAGTCCCTTCCGTCACAAATGGTTTGTGGTATCCTGATCATTCATCGGTTCGCAGGTCTGTAGGGATTATCACAAGTTGCGTGTCCAATTTGAGAATGTGTTTCCCGTTATCTTGTCTGAGAAGGGTGGTCCCATAACTGAATTAGAATTCATTTCCGTTGAACTAAGTACTATTAAGTCCTTTTCCTAATTGAACAAGGAAATCCCCCTAAAGCGCGGTGTCTGCCGCCAAGTCTGAACAGTCAAACCTTGTTTGTATTCATTCGTGCAAACAAAATGTTATACTGTATCGAATAAAGGCAACATTCAAAACAGAAAGATTGTCTTCCTGTTAATGCTTCAACGCAACTCAAATCAAGTAATCCTGTTTAACATGGTTGAAGGCTACTCGTGAGTTATCACAATATCGAACTCATACAATTAAACTCCACCTCAATACATACATGGAAACAAATGAAATGAAATGAAACTTTCTACGACAAGATCATCAGTATGGGTCATTGATTTCGGTTTTGACTGCCTTCTATTGAAACAAGGTAACCAGCTTCAAAGTATTAATTTTGATAGTCTAGCCTTAACATCACAGGCATGAAAATCCACCAAGAATAAGGATGCCGTATTAATTTGGGGAATACTGGGGAAGATTTAGGAGTGCGTTAATTTTTGGGATGCAAATGTACTTAGTATCTTCAATCTGTGTCAAATGCACATTGTCAAGGCCGTAGTTAGTAACAGCCAAACCGAGTTACTTTCCTCAGTCATATTTTTCGTTTTGTTGCTGTTATTCATCATAAACACCCTTAAATACCCGAGAAGAGAATTTCACCATGGAACGGTTACCACGATCTACCACAGTCATACGTTTTTCACCGACATTTCCTCGTTCATATTTTTTTTTTCTGGTTAAGGTCCTGATCGGTTTGAACAGTATTAAAGGTTTTTAAAGGGAAGCTACTGCCGATGAAAGAGAATTAATCCATTATTCGACCTGCTTATGAACCTCACGTTTATCCTCGAAATAAAACCTTTTGTTTACGGAAACTGCGGAGAGTCCAGTCTAGAACACCAAGTATCAATTTCCCTTTTCTACATCCGACATTTCCTCGTCATGACTACAAAACACGTAAGCTTTAATTATTTGACACAGAACAAGAACAAACAAAAATGATAAAAAGCATTGAGAAGAAAAACAATTCAGGGAGTGACTGGAACAATGCAATAGGGGAGAAGTATCTCCACATGTGCCAGATGTGATTCAAGTATCCAATTTTCAAGAACGAACAAAATGGATAATTCCTTGGTGCAATAGTACTCGTGCATTTTGCTTGTCTTGCTAGGAAAATTACGAGAAAAGAAGTGGTGGAACAGTTATAAAAGAAAAGAATCTATTTCTATGTACTTCAGTCCGCAATGAGTTCGTCAAATACGAAAAGCGTATGGTTTTATTGTAAAATATTACAAGTGTAAATTAACAAACAATACGATTTTACATCTACATTTATTTTGTAAAGAGTAATGCTACATTTTTGAACGCGAGTATATAAATATTTGAAAAGTGTAGAACAATTACCAACCCGGTGGTAGCCTGTTTGCAATTCTACACAGAAAACTGCCAATTTAGACTGAAGTTCCACTGTCACATGAAATAGATCAGAGAAGTCTCCAAATATGACTACAAATTATTTTAAAACTTACATCATTACGTAGAGGACAAAAGTTTCTATTTAGGACTACCTAGAGCTCCAGTGTAGTCATAAAGTGTAATTAAATTTGTTGATGTTTGCCTCAAATTATAATCGCTTTTCTAATATAAGCAAATTCGGCTATAAAATTTACAGAACTGACAGACTGATGGTTCAATTCCTGACTGTATGACAGTTGTTGGATGAGAAACTCCCGGGGTAAACATGACAACTCGGAGTTTAACGGCAGCGAACCCTCCATGAGCAAACAACATTGCTTATTTGACTAAAGCTCGATACACGCCAATCTGTCTTCTAGCAACATAATATCGCTGAGTCATCATCATTTTCCTGCCTAACTTAAGAGGGGGTGTCGAATTTATTTTACTGTACAGTGCAGTTTCCCTTCTTTTAATGTCCGCTACTCCAGCAAACCGAAAAGGCGCCTGACAAATTAAAGGAGGGGAGACGAAACATTAGATCATGTTTTATGGAAAATGGTTTTCTCCCAATCGATTAGTTTTGACGCTGAACTAGTTTTATTTTCTTGTACAAGGTATCGTATGTTTAGTACTCGAATTTTCGACGTTTGTATGGCAAATTTACATGCCGCAAGCTTGCTACCAAATTGAGATAAATCCCGTAGTTCTTCTGCTTCTCTTTGCATTCCTGTTTCAGAAAGCGTCTCTTAAGTTGTTTCACGTTACTTTTTCTGTGTGCAAGCAGTAGACCTGAACACTCTACATGTCAACATGTCAACACAATGTTCCGCTGTTTAGCTGAACAATGGTTCAACAAATTGAGAGCAGAACTCTGCTTTTGTAAATTATGCTGATATATGGAGATAAATTTCTTCATAGTCGTTACAGTTTACAAATCGTGGTTCTACACGTTAAAAGCAAATCAAGATTTCTCTTGATACAAGAGAAAGTTTTATCAATTACTTAAGCACCTCATAGAAGATTTTACATCCCCAGTAGTTTTACATGAGCTGACTCATCTAGCATCATGAAGTTTGATTTATTTTAAACCGATAATAAATTTGTGGAAAGATTACTGATATGTCAGAGTTTCAGTGGAGAAAGGATTACTCTCCTTGTAAAGAAAATATCGAGTTTTGTGTTTTTTGTTTTTTTTTAATTGCATCGTGAGTCGTTTTCGGAAATAACTGGTTGGTTTTAACACTTAATTCAGAGCTAAATGGCTAGACAAATTAATTTCTTACTTTTTCCATTCAATAGTTTATGCTAAGAGCTCAGAAACTAGATGTACTTAGTTTAAACTACGTTTGCCAAATAGCCAAGGTTTTGTTTCTGTCATAATTACAGAAGGGGTTGGATTTGTTCAACAACTTAGACATTTGTTCGCGAGTGTCAAACAGAAATCTGTCTCAATGTCCTTATTACAGGAAAAGCAAACAGACGTCCACCTGGCACGGTGTTGAATGCGTGCTCAACCAAGGGAATGTCGTTTATTTCACATTTAGTTGGCGACTCGTTCTACCGTGGGAAATTTTCACCTTCTTTTGTTATTGAAATGGTGCTTACAAAGCGCGATTTAAGTGCAAAGAAAGATAAACTGATAAAGAACGGGACAAACAATGAAAACAATACCTGTTATGTTTTATACAGCACGTGGATTGTAAGAGAACGGCTTAAACTTTCTGAAACAGTCAATATAAAACTTATTAGAGGCCTTTAAAACTAAAAGCTGTGTTGGAGAAAAAGGAGCTGGTACGATAAAAGCCATGAGAGTGTCGAGTCAATTACGGCACGTGCTCAAATGGCCTCGATGCCTAATTTCAAGAGCTCCGGATTGTCATTTTGCTTTTGTTTTAGAAGTTTGAATGTACAAGTAGCACAGCATAATTATATGAAGTGAATCACGCGCGTCTCGGCCAATCACATTCGCCTGGTCTCACGCTCTTCACGCGCCGCTGAAGGCGGGAAACAATGCAAACGACGGTTATCGTGCGACTCTAAGCGCTTAGCCAATCAGAGGCGACTGTTCCCACGGTTGTGGCTTTGTGTATGAAGCCAGCATTGTTCGGGCACCAAGCCGATTGTCAGAAGACAGGTGTTTGTAAATAAGACTCATTTAATGTCGGCACACGACCCCGATATTTTCCCACGATTGATGAATATAAATGGTTCGCATCATGCATGTCGGACAGTTTGCGACAAATACTCGCCGAGTCAACATCTCCGACAAAGTTCCTTAGAAAAACACATTCTTGAACGTTTAAAAACATGGCCGTTGAATGCGTCGACAGTGCGGTTTACGTTAGCAAGATTCTATCCGAGAGAAGAAAGGTAAATTTCCAATTCATCAGTTTTTAATTTGCTGATGTGTCATTTTTCAAGACTTGATCGCGCATATTTTATAAACTATTGCGACATGTAATAACTTGCTATTCCTTCTTTCAGGCGAAGAAACCCTTGATGGAAAAAATGCGCAGAGCACGGATCAACGACAGCTTAAACGAAATGAAGAGCTTGGTGCTGGATCTTCTACATAAAGATGTAAGTTTGATGTTTTTATAAGCAGCGTTTCAAAATCAAAACAAGTAGATCGCCGAGTCTGGTTAAAATAATTAATGTGCAAAATCTCAACACAGAGTTTAATAAAAATTTATACTCTTTGACAATATCCAAATTCTGTCGCTTTGCGCTGAGCTTAAATTTATCCAAGCAAGGTTTTACGAGAGATGCTCATAAGAATATATCATTTATCTTTTATTTACAGGCTTCTCGTTATTCCAAGATGGAGAAAGCTGATGTTCTTGAAATGACTGTAACCTTCCTTAAAGCAATGCAGCAAAAAGACAGCCGTACTGACGGTAAGACTTCGTAAAATACCTTTATAAAACGTAAATAAGTAAGTCTTAGTAGACCGAAATGTTAATTGGGGCTTAAATGAAGTTTGAAGAGTTATGAAACCCGGAAAAGTGCAACGAGACCAAGCAGTATTTGTATTACACGTCCACTCGATAGTGGACCACCGGGGAAGAAAATTTTGACACTTTTAGCTTTAATCTGGTCTTCTGTAGGTCCGATATAACAAGCATTAATATTAGTTTCTTTTCTTCCAAAACGTCTCGCACTTTCGAAGTGTATAATTTATCGAGTCAAAACGGCTTTTAGATTAAACGTAAACCTAGATAAAACTAAGCGGAGATTCTAACAAAACGTTTCATATACTTTCAGATCCTAAGTCGCTTGCTGACTACAGAGCTGGCTTCAATCAGTGTGTAAACGAAGTCAACAGAAATATCATGACAAGCGACGGAAGCGACCAGCTCAGGGAAAAACTCTTATCACACTTGGCTTCATGTTGCCACGGTAACGCCACAAGCCGTGTCGCCACGAGCCACGCGCCAGGGATTCCCGCCATGACTCTAAGTTTTCCCGCCATCGCACCAAACGCCGTCTGGATCCCATATCCTTCACCGCCGCCATCACCGACAAGCAAATCTGCGGTTTTCATCCCTTTAACAAGCCCAGTTCAAACTGAAATGTCAAGAATTCCATCCCCGGTCAGTCCGTCTGCGACTCAAGCACAGAGAATAAGCTTCTCGCCAGCGAGTTCTCCGAGCGCGACAACAAAAACAGCTCTATGGCGTCCTTGGTGAACAATGAACGCTGAGTTGAATGTCAAATGCTAGAAAATAAGCAATAAAGAAGCGACAAAAACGTAATTACACGGCAAGATTTCCGCCACGAATAACGCATTGAATGTGGCTTTTATTTGCTTTGCTTTGCCGCCGTAAACAATAATTGTATATAGCTTTTGTGAATACATCTTATGGATGACAGAGAGTGAATGAGATTATCTGTAAATTTATATGCAAATTACTGCCAGGCAGTTTATAAATAAAGAAAAGATTAACGACTAAGAGATTTGCGTGGAATTAATTGGGAGGGCAAGCTTATAGCTTTTGCTAAGGAAAAAAAAAATCCAATCTGTTCTTACAAAAACAGTGCGATCCCTAATTCTGCTGGGTATGATTATCCGGGTATGATTACTCTTATGATTACTGTATCCTTTTTGCCGAATTAAGTCGTAATGATTAACCGATCGCGAATATTTTGGTCACCTAAATCTGGCTATCCGCCTTTGAAAGTATTCCACGACTTAAATACATTCGGCGAAACACAGCAAAGGCAAGTGTTTGAGAAAAGAGTAGCCATTTTTGTCGACCAGTTCCACATGCACATTCAATCAGTCTTTTTCTCCTACTTAAACATCACTGGTTTCGGTTGTGCGTAGAACACCAAAATTTTTCCTACTTGGCGCAGAAAGTTAGCAAAAAGGCTTGCTGAAAAACCCGCGCACCTGAACAGAAGTTCTTTTGAGAGGAGGGAAAAAAACCTTTTTTCCGTGCCGTTCATATCAAGGATATTACTCGGATAAGCCTGAAGTCAATAACTGCACTCTCGTTACCACTGAGCTTCTCTGCTTTTTTACTGAGCAGTAGCTGAGAGAGTTTGGACAAAAATCAACTTCTTAGGCTTGTCGAGAGCTTCAACTTTGAATCTTGACTGTCAGTTTATTACAAACTGGATGATACAACCATTTATAAATCTCCTTTTAATAATGAACTTCGTGTAGTGTATAATACAACAGACAGGACCAAGATATATCATTTACGATTTATAACAATAATATTCAAGTTAATTGAGGCTCATGTCTTCTCACCATGGCCGCCATATTGGTTGTTTATTGTCGTTACAATTAATTTCACGGAAAGGCGATCTCTTCAGAGTGCTATTTTTTTGGTTGTGCATCGTATTTCGCAATTCGGCGAATCTACGGGCTGGATAATTCTCTGATTGACTTGGGTATAGCTTATTAGAGACGTGGTCCTCATCGTATTTCAATGTCTTTGCATTTTCTTCTCCTGTTACTTGAAGTTGTTCTTTGGTCGAAAAACCTTGCAGTTTGTTCAAATCGTTTTCCCTTGTCTTGGCATCCGCCTCTCTGTTGCACGTTTCTATCGAGTTACGCTCTTCCACATTAGCTGTTTTAAGTTCTGAAAGAGAATTGCGTCAAATGTAAGATCATATAAGCCAATGATCTCCAGAAAGTAGGGCCGCGGCCATAAAAACCACGTTCAGCTAGCTGGCAAGACTGCTTGAATTGCCTCGCAATTGCTGCACAAATCAGAACCGTGATAATAAAAAGATCTTTAAAGGAGCTCAGTCACGGTATTTTGAGTTATTTTCCCTTAAATTGAAAGAGACCTGAAAATAGTAGTTTGCTACGATAAGAGAGCCCTTACGAGTTACTAATGAACCATAAAGGAACAAGGATAATCACGGATGGAGAAGATTAACACGGATTACAAACGACGAACTTAAAAAATGTAGGCTAAACTTCTCTATATGAGCAAACCGTGACATAGCGTTCCGCGACACTGAACTTAACAATAGTTACGTAGCGTTAGCCTTATTAAACTTATGGTTCCATTTGAACGCGGCGAGAAAGGAAACACTGATCTGATCTATTCAATGTAAATGACAGTACAGATTTGGAGGTTAAAAATTCATGGGCGATTAACTTGAAGCGCGCATGCTCGCTGTGCACGAGGGCTATGCCTGTTAGACCCTAGTATTTCACTATATTTCAAACCAGAAGAATTAGTAGGGAGAAAGGAAAAGGCGATGTGATTGGTATTTGAAAGTTCCGCAAATGAACAAGTCAGAACTGAATGTCTGAATCCTTTACAGATAAACTTAATAGTTGATTAGTTGTCCGTTAAGAACCAATCGTTAAAACTATATTTACCTTTTTGTCTTCTGATGTATTGTATGGTAAGTTTGAGAATTTCCTCTTTTCCAATCTTCGCCTGAAGATAAATATAAAAAGCGTTAAAGACATGTTGAGATTAACTTCAGTGACGGAGAACTTGGGCAAGAATGCCGACTGACGGAAAATGCATAAGTGCGAGTGCAAAGTCTTGTGCGATGATAAAAGCGGGAAATATAAGCGGGAAATGTGCGTCTCCTGATGCCGTAACGTTTTTTACTGCTTCGTCGCTCACATTTTCCCACGCGCAGGGCTTGTTTACATGAAGGGATGCATATGGTGCCCAGGTCAAGCTACACTTGGAGAGCCAACTCCTCATACGTTTCTTAAGAAAACGCATTGAAGACTGATTTGCAACCCGTCTTCCCTGGACCCCTGGTATCCCCTGTATACCTGACCAAGGCACCCTTCTGGGGAGCTACCTGTTTGCCATGTAAAAGATCCAAAAGATTTTCTACAATGGAAAATTCAAAACTTATATATCCTTGAAGAATATTTATCGCATTTGTACTTAGACTCACATGTTCAATAGACGGCCCCAGTAACAGCTCTCTGAGAGTCTCGACACTTTTACTGATTCTTTCACGACGAAGTCGATCTTGTAGAGATTTATTTACCTGAAAAAAAGAAAGCATAATAACAACAATTGAAAAATAGTTACGCATTTTAGAATCTATGCTCAACTCAAGTTTTTCGCCTCACAGATTTGCTAGAGTGGGAGGAATAATGTATTAATCCTACGAGAAATTTTCTTGCATATATTGAATGCGTTGACGTTGAGCTTTCTATCTGTAATGAACTGATTTCACTGAATGCGGTCAAAAGACGCATTAACGTCATAAAATGAATCCAGAGCACCCTTTGGTTCGAAATCCATTTTCGCACCAAACACTGAGGTAAAGTTTCTAGGTCGGCGACGTGCCAGTAAAAAATCCTCACGGGGAAGAGCAGGGAGACCAAACTAAAACTTGGTTTCATTTGACGCAGCGCGCAGTGCTCAGAAACCTCGCTAAATTCCCTCATAAACAATTAATTGTCAATATGATAGAATATTACTGGGATGAAATTTTTCACATACACGCGAAAAAGTGTACGCCAGAAATTTTGGTTATGCGCATGTTTTCAACCAGAAAGGTATATTGAAAACTTTTAGAGAAGGGCAATGATCAGTTTCGAACTGTTTAACTTAAACTACCTATTAGAAGGAAGTGGCTCAGAAACACATCGAAAAAACTTATTTTAGTTACCTTTTTGTCAACTACGTTGATCGCCGTAAACTTCATATTAATAATTTCTCTCAGCAGTTCCTGACTGGCGGCGAATAAGTTACGTTGTTCCACGCAAGTTACTTGCCGGCGCGACCGCCTGTTGTCAAATGCGTGCAATATGAACTCTTGAGGCCTTATGAAGGAGGAAATAAGTTTCACAATACACCTGAGTGAATCGTGCTCAATGCAAAGAGCATGTTAACACCTGTTGGTAACAATAACGTGTTTTAACAAGAATTAATACTTTTAACAATTTGATTTGAACTCGTCAGCAAGAACGGCCGCCAAAATCGTCGTTAAATGGAAAATTGTCGGATGCTTATAAATGCAAGAACGAGGTTAGGAGAAAGCGAAGTGAAGTCTTATTTCGTGTTTAATTCGATCTAGCTTCTGATCAAAATGAAGCACAATGTGTGAACAGCTGAATTTTTGGAGGCAAACGTGTCGGAATAGGTGGGCGAGGGCCGCATGGAATATTAAATTTCCCGCCAAATTTACCGCGACAATTCAAGGAGCGGTCTTGCACAGTCATGCTATTCGAGGAGATTGAAAGCCAATTACATCCGCTTTTTTGTGTTTTCGTTATTGGTTCCAAGAGATCGAGTTCAATTCACGTGTGCGACGCAGCTAATAATATGTATCCATGCGAAAGGAAAACTGTATAACCACGAGCTCTTGAAGTTTTTTTTTTTTTTTGTCGACGAAACTCAAAATGCGCGCCAAAAGGACTATTGCTTTTCAAACGACACGTGTCTTCGTGGCTCTTTGTAATTGTAATAATTAAAATAATTATCTAATGTCACACACATGTGTGGCTTGTAACAGCTTTAGCTAGAAAGTTGCGAAATGCTTTATTTGAAAATACCGCAATCTTTCATCTTTTGTGCTTGGGACAAGTTGAAATGCATTTTTTTTTTAAATGAAAACGTGGTGGTGTAATTTATGATCATAGGGCGAAAGGAATGAACACGAAGTGGTACTAGCATATTTCAACAGCAGTTTCCGGTCTTTGTACAACGCAGGATCCCCATCGTATATGGGACATTTTTAGAGAGTATCCAAGCATATCTACTGGAATTTATAAGCGGTATACGCAAAGAAGATTCGAAACTAAGCTTTGATTTTCTTTAATTTAGCGCACAACACTTCACCGACAAAGGGAGGCACGGAATGGTTCAGGTAGATTTCAACAGCGGTTTACAGTCTCTTAAATATTACATGACATAGATGAAATATGCAAAACCTCATCTCAAGAATTCAAATATCGAAATGTAGAGTTTTCAGGCAAATTTACCGTAATTTATGTAGGGCATCGGCAAGGAAGATTTTATGACTAATAAAGCCTTCATTTTCTTTAATTTAGCGCACAACACTTCATAAAGGGACATTCTTTAAAAAAGTGCTAATTCTTTCAAAACTGAAGCGTGCCGCGGCGACTAAACTTCAAAGAACAAATGAAGCAATACATTAAAGCGCGTGAAGATGGGTTTCACGCTTGACCTCCTCAGTTAAGTAGTTAACCACAATATTGCTCAATACCAAGCCGGTCAATATTGCGAAGGTTTCTTTACTGTGCGTAACAAACACAGCTTAATAATCAGGTGTTAATGAAATGACGCGTGCCCGTAACACGTGGAATAGTAATTTCCCGCCAAATTTTAAATGTTCCTTGACCTCACTACCTGATTAGCATTTCAAACAAAGCACCTTGCTACGCTGAGCGAGTACCAAATCACTTGTCAAAGCGGGCAAAGTTAAGGTGAACACACAATTTTACCTTTATAAGGATAGACAGCACATCCGAAAGCTTCTGGTCGAACTCACAGAAGTTTGATCATTAGTTCAGCCGCAGTTACTCTAGTTTGAATTAATTAAAGTTCCTTCGGCTGTATTATTAACCCTTTGAGCCCCAATTACGCATATATGCGTAATTAATGGCCGTGCTCTTTGTACCACTTGTGACGTCATCAATTTAAATGTCATCAGGTATTCTTGATAAGCAGATAGTAGTTCTAGGCTAGGCATATCCGTACAATGGTCAGGTTTAGATATCGACGACATTCCGACGTCGCAAATCGAAAAACAACGTTATCAGTTTTGGTGCAAAAACGGTGGTAAAATGGTCCACTACGCCTATGATTGATCAAGGTCCATTTCTAGGCTTCGCCCGTAATTAACATCCAACTTTTCACTGCAGCCAGAAAGAACATACAATGCAACAGGTAGCCAGTGTAAAAGGGTCGAGAAAAACAGAAAGGAAAGGGACAACAAACAAAATTGAGAACGGTTAATGGCACACACAAAAAAAAAAAAGTTAAAATTTGGCTTATGCGCATGTCCGGAATTGAAATATTGCTCAATTTTGTACCTAATCCTCGAAAAATCTCTGTTTTTAGTAAAAAAGCTTTCTTAGCAAAACTTAGGCTTATTAAGCGTCATGGCAGCTAAAAAACCTGACTAACCGCTTAAAACGGTTTTTTGGGGGCGAAAGTCTGGTATTCAAAGGGTTAAAGTTATGCTTCATCCCTGCGACAGGAAATTAGAGCACAAAGGCCGTGCGTGAGACCTGCGGAAACAGTTATTAAAATTCCGCTCGTGTTCTTATAGCTTATTACGAAACAACTTCTGTAAAACGACTCGCTCTATTTAGAACATTGTTTTCATCTGTAAATCCGAGTCCGTCCCAATGTTTTTAGACAATAAACGCGAATTTAATCGCAAAATTTCGATGGGTGAGTTCAACTTTGTGGAAGTCTTCAGAAGTGGGATAAGATGTAAAATACGGCCGTTGTGCCGTGCGAATTCGAGCAATGCCTGGTCAAAACAAGTGGATTTCTGTGCATAAATTAATGAGAACAAAGTTTTCTTGTTTAATAAATAATGGTAATGAAAGAAAATGTAAAGTTTGAAACTAGCTGCGTTATTGCGTTTTCCGAAAACAACAGTTACTGAAAGTAACAGGGCCTTGGCTTTGTTTCATAGATTCATAAGTGAGCTTAGAAATTTGTTTAAAATCTCAGCAACCAATAAACGAACTTAAAAACTACTGAGAGGGTCTGTAAGGAGCTGGTACATTTGTCGAGTTTTCAATTCCACAGACTGAGAGCCTGAAAGACTACAAACGGGTTTAACTGGAGGAAGCCAGAGTCCAAACTTTTACTTACAAAAAGGTACTTTTTTTTCAATGAGTACCTATCTAAAGCCTGGATTTCACTACATACGACATAAGCACAAGCATAAGCATAATTTCGCATAACCGGTAGTGAGGACGCCTATAGCACAAGCGTATCGAGGAAGTATGGAACAGATGATAAGGCACTGATCCATTCTGCGCATGCCTATGCGCTTATGCTTGTGTTTTGGGCGTCCTTCCGCTTACCGTTGTGATTGTGCTTGTGCTTTTGTCGTAGTGACAACCAGGCTTAACAAATGAGAATAGCTGTCTGAGGTCGAACTTCGGCCGAATATCGAAATTAAGCATCTACACTTGGGTCAGCGACCGACCATTGGGCGAGCCGCACACTCGTGAATATTCTTATCCTGATAACAGCGTATGACATTTCTGTTTTCGAAGGTATTTAGTGTCTGGATAGTGTACGAGTAATTTTGGAGCCAGCCTGCAGGCATCAGAGCATCGAACATAGGGCTAGTGCTGTTTTTGTTGCTTTTTGCTAGTTTTGCTGTTTAGAGAAGGAAGGATTTTATACGTATGGTTTAGTTAAAAACGTATAATTGTGTTGTATATACAAAATTTCAGCACAAAAAATATACTCTTTACAAAATTTCAGCCTGGGGGTGTCTTCTTAAAATATTCGTAAAATTTCACAACTTTCAGCCTCGATATTTTTATAAAACATATTCTTAGAAAAAATATAGAGTGTAGTGAGTCACCATTCATATATATTGACTTTATTTACGCTAAAACTTTATTTCATACAGATGCAAAGTTCAGTTTTTTTCAATATATATGCTGCTTTCTCACAGTTTTTTTTTTTCCAAATTCGTTCCAAGCCAACTCCTCATAACGTCGCACTTTGATCTGGGACAGTACAATGTAGTGTCTCGAAGAAAACAAAGCTTGATACAATTATGCGTTTTCCGCCTACTTCAGTCTGTCAGCTTATTAGCAGATAAATGTTTTGTCTCTCAAATTATTTTTTGTGTCAATGCCGCAACCGTAAAACACAGATGGTCAAATATAAAGCGTCTTTATAAATTATTTCACGCAGGACTCTGGCTCTTGTCGTCACCGCTGCTGCAGTGCTAAAGGATATAATCTTATCACTGATTTCCTGACGTTTTTTAACAGCAATTTTAAGCTTAATTATCCGTCTAGTACTGGCTCCGGCAAATCTTGTTTCCTGTTTCTGGTTAAGTTTGGTGGTCTCGAGGATATGGCACGCAATTCTACATTCCAGGGGAAAATATTGTGTGAAAGACGTTTGTGGCCATTTTTCGCTTTTCCTTCAACCGTCAATGAAATGAAAATGACAAATTGATAATTACTTTTATCAAGAGAGAGCTGCACTGTGAGACAAAACGGGAATGATGACCATGCCCCCGCTTTGAATGTCGAATACAAAGTTATGGCCTTCGCATGGGATGTTAAAATATGGGTTCGCCCATCTTTGTTGCCTACCCTCGCTCCCCCCCCCCCCACCCCACCCCCACCCCTTCTCCCCTTTTGTCCATCCCTTGCAGTAACTCCGACCCAACACGCTAAGAAGCATTTCCATCTGGCAAACAGCTTGCAAGTCGCCGTCTCAATCTATGAAGGTGAGAATAATTTGTGACTGAAATTGGGCGTATCACAGTAAATGTCCCGTTCTAAAATTTCAAATAGGGTGTCTTCGGTATTAAAATGCAGATCTAATAACAAAGCATCAACTTTTGGCGGCACAGAAGAAAATTCGGAAGAGTGTGGCTTGGTCAACCTTGAACCTATATCCATTTCAACCTTGAACCTATTTCAACCCATTTTAGACATGTCATGACTTGCTTACCCTATTTCATACCGACCCAAAATTGGATACCTTATTTCACGCCAAACATACAAAAAACAACCTAATTCTACACCAAAGTGCATGCACTCCATAGCCTACTTGGAACCAAAATGGTTTAATTAATGACGAGGTGCATACCTAGCAGAGATCATAAAAGGGAGTAACCGTCCGTCCTCCCTCGCCCGCGGCGCCTTTGTGTAACCGGGCGGCAAGTTCACCACCATGGTTACGGGTCTGGTCTTTCTTTCTGTCGCCTCAACCCATACTGAAACACCGGAACCGAGTCCATCTCCGAATCCTTCTCAATACCTGCAATAGAACCGTGACGAAATCCAGAGACGGCTACTGTTCAATTGATAGTTCATGCAGGTTTCCGTGAAATATATTTAAGGAATCTTTATTCGATTAAGGTTTATCCTGAGCATGTAATGACGACAAACCTCAGACAATCCAATAAACACATAATTTTCTTTATCGTAGGGAGCTTCCTCTAATAACTACACCTTGTCTTTCGTCATCTCAAATTTACCCTCAGCAGAAGGCGATCTTTTTTCCACTATCTCTAATAGACATATACAAGGGTTATGCAACGTTACCCAATAAGCTTATACAACAGTGCGCCATTAGCGAAAATCTGCTCCACTTACTGATTAGATAGCGGACGTGGTATGAAATCCTTACATGAAGTACTGGTAATTATGTTGAACAGGGTACTCTGGTTTTAGGTAACTAAATTCATCCGTGTGGGTGAATTCCTATTGAGTGGCCATTCATATAAAAGCTAGTAAGCAGCACTCAAACATATAGCTATCTTTATGCTAAAATTTTTATTTGATACTTCGTATCATATTGTACAAGGTGGTAAACTTACCGTGAGACTCAGTTTCTTTGTGGCCATTCAAACGAACGCTGTAATACCTGGTGTAATTTAGTACTCCTCCAAAAAAAGCAGGTACATATTACTTTTCACAAGGCAATTTTAATTTTAAATGAAATCCTAATCTGCCCTTTTCAAACGGCTGCTAATAATACGTAATAATAACCAACGCTTCCAATGTTGCTGTTATTTTATCAAGTTTTAATTTTATTTTTGTTAAGGTAGGTTCCTTTCCCTAATTTTTCCCGTGCGCGGACCGTAATGCATTGGGTCTGCATCAGGCCGATCTACGAAGAGCAAGGGTCACCATAGTGCAGAAACAGGCTGATTCGAAAACAATACGAGGGGAACTAAACCAAAGCGAAGATCATATCTTTTTCAAAACTCACTTTACGCTTATTGTTTTTTTGCAATACCATGACTGATATTCAGTTGAACACAACCGGATGTTTTTTTCATTCGTCAACTGAACTATTAAATTTTTCAGTGACAACACCGGTTCGAAAAACGCACCTGATTAAGCAGTAAATCAGTTAGTGACCAACATGAAAGCATCTCGAGGAATAAGAAACTGCTTCGCCGGCAAAAGCTGGAAAATGCTCAAGTATAATCGAATGATAGGCGTTTCTAGTTTGTTCATTCAGCTGTGAAGAATATTAAGACGCCCTCTAAAATGTCCGAAATATTAACTCTGTTGAAACTTTACATTACAAAACGCTCACTCCAATATCAACCGCGGGCGTGTCTGCGATTTTTTTGACAAAATGCTTTTAACTGGCAAGTGAGATTAACGACCTCTAGGCTCTACAATCAATACAAAACGCATTTCTCCGCGTAACCGTTGTGATTAACAATACATAGCTCCTATTTTTTTTATCGCCATCTCGTCAAGTCAATCTCACAGCAACATACACCTTCCCGCTTACTTCAACCCAAACAAACATCTGCGGATTATCAGAACCAGGGCTCTGGCGGCATTTAACTCAGCTGGCATAAGTCCGAGCCATTAGGATGATGCAAAAAGGGGTGGGAGGGGGTGTCCTGAAATCGAATTAACTCGGTGATCAATTATTTTGAACTGAAAAGTCACTTAATTTTTGGAACTTCCCTTCATAGCCTTTGAAAAGAAAAGGTTCACTATCACTACAGCTTTGGCAGTGAACTAAAGCAGGAGGCTGAAATAAAGATGCATGAAAGAGTCAAGGATGGACATCTTGTAAACAATTGGCCAAGTCTTTCAAGTTCGCCGTTCATAATCAGTTCATAATCCGTCCAATTTCTAATTAGTTGAAGTGTTTTCTATGTCTATTATACTAAGTTCGTTTCAATGATTGCAAGGTAATAAATAAAAGCTGATAATAAATTAAAGGTAATAATAAACTATAGGTCCTAAATTAAAATATCGTGACGCAACATGTTCCCTTTGCTTTCTGACCGTTCTGTTTTAGCTCGTTTTTTGTTGTTCTACATATTCTACTAATCTACATTAATATTTTGACTTTTCTTAAAACAAAAAAGTTATATCAGATTAGCTCGGTGAAGAAATAAAACGTAAAATTGTCTGTCGCTTTCTGAATAATTGTAGCTAATTGTGTCATGTGACGATCTGGTGCTATAATGCTCATCTCTTCTTCTATAATGCTCTTCTTCTCTCACTGATAAAATACGCAATTCTCATAACTGACATTAAAACAAACTTATGCATTAGCTAACGAGAATTAATATTTCAATCTTGCGTCGGTATTTATCACAAGCAAACAAGCTTCCAGAAAGTGCTGAGTCACTTCTCTTATGGCCGGCGCCCGTCAATGCCGGCCATAGGCGGCACGCGTCAATATGTATTTGCGGAATTTGTTATCTTCACTCGCCATCTTAAGATAAGATGATTAAAGCATTATCACACCCAAAGTTTTAACATTATCGATATTGATAAGTGCAAAGTACATGCACACGGCTCCACGCGAAGATAGAATGCTTATGTAAGTACGCTGTAGCTTGGTAGATCACACGGAGTGATGTTTAAAACGAAACGAAAGGAATAACAAATCGCATTATCGTGTTTCGTGTATTGAAGTTTTAGAGTTCGAGCAGAGTTTAAGACTCTCCTCTCCCTTTCATCTTCTTAATCCACCCCCTTGCCCCGAGCTGGAAATTCATCTTTCCAGGGGGGACTCTCGAGGGAATGGTAGTCATGTTCCGTAACCACGCTCCCTCTTCATCTGTTCTCAATATTGTGGACCACCCGCAAGTTCAACAACAGTCTGCTTTTCCGGGTTAGTTTCAAGTTTTCTCTTCAAATATATTAAAACATTCCACAGCAATAAATCACTTTTTGGAGTACAGCTACGATCGATGATTCCGACTAAGAGATGCTTTAAAATACTTCTTAATTAACTAAAAATTTAGATATATAAACATTTTGTAACCAAATCGTTAACCCGAAAAACGCCCAAAGCACCACAGTCAAACGTTTCTCGATGACTTTGATCTGAACAGGCACATGCATGTGTGTACTAGGATTAATAAAGGTGAAGTAAAAACCAAATTTCAAATAGGTTTAATTCTTAGATTGAAAGGTTAATCCCTCGAACAGGCTTCAATTACACAGGTGTAATAAACTTTGTGTAAAATAGTTGAAAGCAACCGTGGGAAAATTCCATCGCTTCATTGTGAGACCCTGTTCCCTTGTGACTCGATCTCCCAGCTAAACAATCCACAATGAAACTCAAATCTTATGAAAACATCGCACATAATGAGACTAGCAAGCACGTGTATGATGGGTCGAGTTAACGACGGTGTTTACACATATTTAAGAGCAAAACACAGCTACTGTGTTCAAGGGGCAAGACCTTTGAAATGACGACAAAAAAGTTTCACAAGAATAAACGCACTCGAGTGCGGCGCTGGTGGGCACGAGAACCTTAATGGAATAGTTCTGTCGTCACGCGCTTAGCTGAAGTTGCATAAAGTAAAGTCGCGCGACTTGTTAATTGCAGGAACCCATTCAAATGTTCAGGCCAATCGTTCGGTTCCGTTCTCACGCCCTCTATGCACCAGTAGAGCTCAAGAGTCTGTCAAGCAACTTAACCTCGCGACCTCTCGCGTCGCTGACCAATCAGCGCAGAGCATTCCCACGGTCCGGCATCAGAGTTTGCTTTGTTGACTGTTCCAGCTATTGAATATGAATAGATGTTTGTAAATAAGTGCGAGGGTTGACACACGACCACGAATTTTTCCCACGGTGCGAACTATAAAAAGAATATTAAAAGCGCGCGCCGGTTGCTTGTGTCCTGCGCCCCAAGGTCGCCTCGAAGCGTGCCGAAGTATTTTATACTGCCACAAGTGATCGCACTGCACGCGTCCTCTTAGCAACGAAAATGGATGTACAAGTTTTAAAACCCGTCATCGCCGCTCAGCGAAATGCGAAAAAGGAAACAAAGAAGGTATTTTGGCGCAGTAATCGTACACTTTTTACGCCACCTAATTTGACGTTGAAATGGAGATTTAATAATATAAGAATGCTTTTAAATATTTTAAAACATCGTTGTAAAGATGGATTTCATGAAAGCAACTTATCCGGCAGCTGTTCACGACAAATCGTTTTTTCTAAGAGAAAAAAGAAGAAAAGTTGTGAGACAAAACTTGCGATGGTTTTTCTAGTAAATTGATGAAAGCATTACTAATGCGAGACTTTTGTTTGTTCTGCAGTCTAAGAAACCACTGATGGAAAAAATGCGACGAGCAAGAATAAACGACAGCTTGAACGAATTGAAAAGCTTAGTGTTGGAAGCGATGAAAAAAGATGTAAGTTTTTGCAACGTTTACACTGAAGTGATATAATTTAGTAAGCTGAATAGTTGTCTTGTTCGTTAGGTTTGGGGTTAACTCAATCATTTTCCCTTTCTTTCTATTACAGGTCTCTAGGTATTCAAAAATGGAAAAAGCCGATATTCTCGAAATGACCGTCAAATATCTCCGTTCGCTGAATTCCGAGAGGCCTTTGCATTTCAAACAGCAACAAGGTACGTGACGAAATGATATTTTTTTCAAACTGTTCTTCACGCTGTTGGCTATATAGAAAGGCCTGTTTTGGGTTTTGGAACATTTTTGCACAGGCAGGCAAAATTTGATTGCTTTTCCTTGCTTTATGTGGTAGGCTTTTTAATGGCCTTTTAGGCCTCAGAAAACGTTATTTAAAACAAACACAAAACTCTCCTTTCAGGATAAGAAGTAATGAAGTATTAATCACGCTAATGGCTTTTCAACGCCAAAAGGTTGGGAGACTATGGTGTTGATCATTGTTTCGTTTTGATAACAATCTTTCAATTACACCTTTCTGATTCTTTTGTGGAAAATTTTACCCACAACCTCGGGAAAAGTCGACTTGCCATGACAAGTTTATTTTTTGGCCTCACATTACAGTTCACTTGTGATTACTCAAAATATCCGCTTAAATGCTGACGTCTGTGTTAGTTTTAGCGAGAAATTTAAACCCCTGAATTCCAGAGGTTGTCAACATATTTCCGCCTCCTCCTCTCCAACCGGAGATGCCAGATATAATGACAAGTGTCAAAGATGTGAAATATGATACTTATCACTGACTCATTTTCTTTTCAATTCACAGACGATGCTGCTGCCATCGCTAAATATCGCGCCGGTTTCAACGAATGTGCTGCCAAAGTCTCTCAGTTCTTGATGACGGCCGACAATATCACTGTCCCGGTTCGCACTCAGCTTCTATCACATTTAGCGTCGACATGTCAAAAGCAGAAAGAACCTCATCAACTCCCCCACGATTTATCAGGCTCGCGTCAACAAACCCACGTACCTCTGTCGCTACCGTCGACTTTTCCCGCCATTTCGCCTGCGGTTGGCGCGAATCCTGCTTTCGCCGACGGGAGTATGGCCACTAAGTTTCCTTCACCGCCTTCATCGCCGCTACACAATCACCAAGAAAGGAAACTTCTGCCGTTTTCACCCGCCATGTCTCCTTCAATGTCACCTTTTGTTCTTAGTAACGGCATTCCAGCGTTAATTTTACCGAACGATACAGCTGTTCAACTCCTACCTTTAACACTACCAAATTCTTCGTCTGCTTTCGATACTTCTCTGTGGAGACCATGGTAACGCAATGCCCGAACAGCGTTACACTTAATTTTCCTTTTCAATATTGTGACATATTTTTAATTGCTTTTTAAGCTTAATTTTTTTACCTTGAGTGCTGTCAAAATGGGGCTCGCTTGGATTCGGTTATATAAGAAGGAGTGAATATTTATTTTTCAAAAATTGTTAACTATTAAGAGGTATATATTTTTGTAAAAAGGAATCTTGTGTCGTTATGGAATAAAATGAATTTTTAAATTGGGTTATAATAGCCAAGATTATGTTGTTGCCTACATATACGTTTCTTTTCTTTTCTTTTTTTTTTTTGTATAAAGGAATTTATCATTAAACAGCTTCTTAATCAAGGATTTCGTGAGAATATTTACAACCCCACATTAAATAAATAGTATTTAAACTCCATTGTGCAAATTCGTTTACGCGAATGAGAAATTCATTTTCAAACTTGAACCTTTGTGCCTCGATTCACCAAGGTTCTTGTTGTGCCGAGTTCTGCCATTGTTCAACCGAAGGAATGTTTTAATAAACGGAACGCCTGGAGTTAATCACTCATGGACGCTTATTTTATTTGAAGTCTTTTGAAAGCGGTACTTGAACCCCACGAGACCACGATAACGAACGAAAAATGCTTTACAGTGAAGTAAATTTCTTGGACAGTGAGATTATGAAACAGCACTATCGTCAACTAGAGGTTTTAGTTCTCAAAGCCAGCAATGCACACTCTTACAGGACTCTTACAGGGCATGTTGACACTTAAAAATAGCAAAGACAAAAGCTATAACCATTGCTATGAAACTTCCCGAACTAACGACGTTATAATCCGGCTTGAAATTACTCGTGCAGCGGTTTTGCTACTTTTTAAAATGATCTGCGGATACGCTTTGGGGAAACACACCAACTAGTTTTTCAAGACGGCAAAGTTTTCAGGGGAAAAGATAAACGAGTTTCACTCTTTTTTTGGCGTCTTCAAACCGTCTTTCAAGTATAGAAAGACTTTTCAAACTCGGCGGGTTTGATGATAAAAGTCTCGATTTGCTCCCCTGATAAAACCTCAGGTTGACTTAAGTTAAGATGGTTTTCAATCGACAATTCTTTGCACGCTTTTTCATCGCTCAAGCAAGGAGCTATACTTTGTGAAGTAGAATCAAGAGCTCACGGAAATATTCATAACGCAGACAATGATTTGTAGTATTGGCCCGATTAACAAGCTAAAACTGCTATTTATAACATTTAAGATGACAATTGAGTCGTCCAGTTTCACAATTAGCAATTTCAGTCTTCGGATCGTCTATTCACATCATTGTGCCACTTTTGTCTGATCCGGTCGCTTCTCTTTTTGCGTCGCTTTTTCATTAAAACGGTCATTCAGAAATCGCGCATTAACAATTACTCCTGGCTGGTTTCGTGACATTTTAAATTGTAAGCTACCATTTCTACATGAATCATGACAAAATTACGGAGCCGCTTTTGGCCCCTGAACAAGTTAGAATGGCCACAGTTAAGGGCAAGAAATCGGAGCTGGTCTCCTAAAACCATTTGAGCTCTTGACATGCAAAAGGAAGCTCTTGGCGGCTCTTCAGAGACTTTTCCCTTACAATAGAAACAAGCCGTGATTGTAGTTTGTGATAACTCTTGAAAAAAGCCGAATTCAAAGACTTCAAACATGACAAAGAGTTGCACAGATAGAAGGGTATGATTATGCAACTTGTTTTAACAACACAAAAAGCTGTTTTGAAAAAGATTCTTCCTGAAAGTGCTTGTGAAATGAGAGCCCTGTGATTCGTAGTTAGGGGTCGGAGTTTATCAAGGCTTTGTGTGTGTTCCTTAACCCTTTGCTCGGCCACGATTACGGTGTTTACTCCCACCACGCCTACAGTTACTAATTACTCATCAGCCAGTTCTTTCGCTTGATTGTCACACGGGTATCAGGTTTTAAAACTGCGGTATTGGCCTTTCTGTCTAAGTCAAACAGTATCTTCTAAACAATAATCCTGTCTGCCCTAAGCAAATCCGTGTTTATTGAGCGGCTTGCTCAAATACTTGATTGTTTTCATGCAGATTATTCCCCTGGCACGAAAGTAAAGCGAAATATGCACCAACAAGTTCGAGGTCCGGGTCTGTGGCCTTCGTAAATTGTTACGATTTGTCAGTATCGTTTCAAAAATGCTTGGCTCCTTCGTTGGGTTGAAATCAACATCAAATTAAAGTTAATTTTTATCCCTGCAGAAAGGTATTGAAAAGATCCTTTGAACATTTATCTTTTTTTGCGCGAGGGGCGCATCTTTAGGACTGCAAATTCCTTGTATCGATGGAACTTTAAGCAATCAATACAAACCGTCTTCTTTGATTTTTCATGTCATAATACACACAACAATGGTATGTGGATAACTAGTTTAGTTTCACAATTGCGCATTTTTGAAATTTCCTAAGTTGGCCTCGTGCAACATTACATGACTCTCGCGTACGCACTATATGCGCTGCACGTTCCACGATACCACAGACAGCCGCGACACATAACACATGTCTATTGAGTAACGAAGCTGCAATAGCAATGTTACAAGCAACCAATTTTTCCTTGTAATACAGTCTTTGTGCTAGCCAAACAGCGAGATAATGAAAATCCAAGGAATTCTCACACAAGGAAACTGGCTAGATTTTATCAACATGGATTCTTCCAAGTGGTACTGCATGTGATGATGATATCAAATTACAGAACTGTTGCTCTTGCCGGGGGGGGTACTCCCTCATATGAACTATATAGGTATGTGTGCCCCTGTGAAGGGTATGGTTTCTCAACTGTTTAGGTGCCAGATTTTGGTCTAAACAAGGGCATAGATTATGACCATTTCGGTCTAATGGTAGGGTATGTTTTTAACTGTAGCCTGGCACTGGGTATTTTGTATATATTTCCATCACAGTAGCAGCCACTGTTTCCTTAATCCTCTTCGCTTTTTATCCATTTTATAATAAAGCAAAAATAGCCGCCTGGGAAGAACGGAACTGTGGACGTGGTTTAGGTTATTCTCAAGTCGGCTTATATTTCTGAGTCTATAACTCCCGTATAAGACTTCCGGATGTAACAGACTTAATATATCCACTGAAGTAAGAACTGTGGGAACAAACTATTGGCAATGTTGATGAAACTCCAGAATGCGAGGAAACCCCATGGTATTCGAAAAAAAAAAAAAAAAAAACTCGATCTAGCAGAACCGTTCAAAGGACTAGCTGCCAAACTTTGTATATGAGGCTTATCCAATACCCTGTCCATTTGTTGCCGGTAAAAATGTTTCGAAACGTAAAATAAAACGTGACCAGTAGAAATGTTTAACAGCACAGCCCAACGTAGCTGTTTGAATCCTAAACACAGGCAAGAGAAATAGAAATAGTAGTCTACTGAGGCAAGTTTAAGGACAAGCCTCCACTAAGTTGTTGTTGTTGTTGTTTTTTATAACTATCATTATTAATTTCATTTTCTTACTAATATGCAGATCGAAACCGATTTTTTGAAATCAAGGCAATTCGCTTTTGACGATATTAGGACTGAATCGTTGTTTGTTTCCCGCTCGACCATGTATCTGTATTAACGTAGAGAAACATTTTAGGATTCTAACTTGTCAATAGGGTTGAAGGTAGACTGTCTTTTGATGAATAACATGTTTCAAAAATGAGTTACCGGAACTAAACTGGGTCAAGCTATCAAACACAATAGCAAATCTGTCATGCTATCATTACGTTGATAGGTAAAGATATGGACGGCCAAACACTTAGACCATGTGACAAAAGGTGATATTAGACTTTGATACAAGTCAGACACGATATTTGTAGACTTCTTGCAGGGTGGCAAAGGCGATGCGATAACAAGTCGGTTCGGAATTGCTTATCATCGATTCACGGTAGTAGCAAGTCTTTTACCGATACCACTAATTAGCTTAGGTATTTTCTAAAGATTGGGCCAAAGGACATCAAGCTAAGCCCTGGACTGACCTGATTATTTAGCTAGCCGCCCAAGTCTTTGGAATTTTAATTCTCGAATTTGATATATTTTGATGACAAGTTCCGCTTCTTCCTTCCTGTCTACGTGGGGTGGCACGTGCAGTGTATTTTGTTGTCAGTTACAAATGAAAAACGTTTGTTCAAAACCTTGACTGACCCTAGAGCGCGTAACGGCCACAACCGAAACCCTACCCTAAGGCCATGCCTTGAAATAGTATTCTTATTGTACTTGTCTCAACTGAACCCTTTACAACACACTTAGAGTTTGCACAGTTTAACCCGGTTTCTTTGTCATCTCACTGTGGTGTTTTTTGCATAACAAAACTCCCGCACAGCGAAGAATAAGGCCGAGACAGTGAAAAAATGTTCTTTATTCTCGGACCGTGGGAAAGATTTGAACTCTATTGTCATGAAAATCCACCTTGTAAACCGCAGAGTAATTCTTGAACCAGTACAAACGCAAAGAGTGACAATGGATTGGGACGCTGTTAAACCATCACACGTGCATGTCATTTGACGCTTCAGTGGAGCCTCCCATTTAATGTGCAAATGAGACACTAATCGCTCCGCAGGAAAACCATTAAAAACTTATCACGATTTCATCGCGTCAACACGATAACCTCATGCCAAAAGCTGCCTAGACACTTTTCCGCCGCAAAATTACTGTGCTCTGTTTGGGCTCTTTGCGCCTTTCATCGAGGTACTTCAATTGTAGATCTTTTGTTTTCAGTTTGTGTATACTGTCTTTTTGTAAGTAATTTAGCACAGGCGCTGCTAGCTCTTTCAGCCAATCAGCGTGCAGTGGTCTCACGCTCGTCACGCGCCGCTGGCGACGTTGAAGCTTTGTTCCTGCAGTTTGTCGTGCGACCAACGCAACGGACCAATCACGTTCGACTGTTCCCACGACCTGCCCATTGACAAGGTCAGCTGCATTGTTCTCAGCTGTTACGGTGATTGTTCTTGTAAATGTGAGGGTAAATATTTGCGATTAATGACACAAGGCCGAAAGAATTTTCCCACGAAAGCTGCCATAAAACGTGGAGGTTTGGCACACGACCGACACACGCAGCGAGCGCTCGTTCGGTACACAACTCGCTTAAGATCACTTTCAACCCCAACGCAAAATGACGACTGCTAACTTCTGCAATCAACCTCCAGACTATGTCAGCAAAATTTTAACAGAGAAACGAAAGGTAGTCCTCGATACACTTCAGTAATTCAAAAATCGCAATATTTATAAACATTTTTCTGTCTTGTATTACTTGTAAATGATATTTAACGATGCTTTTATTGTGTTTTTTTTTTTAAAGGCGAAAAAACCCCTCATGGAAAAGATGAGAAGAGCAAGGATTAATGATAGTCTAAACGAACTGAAATCACTTATTCTCGAGGCCTTAAATAAGGACGTGAGTAACGTTGATTAGCAAACACAGACTATTACCTTTTGAAAAGTAAAGCTCGGCTGATGATTTTTAAAGGCTATTCAAGAATATTTTCTTACAATTATTTCGCCATTATCCTTCTAGGCGTCACGATACTCGAAAATGGAAAAAGCTGATGTGTTGGAAATGACTGTTCATTATTTACGCGAGCTCAAAAGAAGGGAACAAAAACAGAAAGGTATAGTTTATTTATGTTTTTGATTTCAGTCTTGCAGGAGTTTATGAATTACGCAGTGTTCGCCCACATTATCCACAGTGTTTCCGGAATAATAAACGGCGATGATTGCTATCAGTCAAATGTTTAAATTTGTCAAACAACTAGAGAGCCATGCTTTGAAATACAACTCCGAAATGATTTTGACTTCAAATCTCCAATGTACGTTAAAACGTTTTGAGAAATAATGAGGCGTAAAAAAAATATCTGAAGTTATTTGACTGATGACTCATAGAATATCTCTTTCTTTACAGTTATGGATCCCACAGAGTACAGAGCAAGTTATGTACAGTGTGCCGCAGAATTCACAAGAAAAATGACCTCGTCCCGTTGCCAAGGAAACAACACAAACACGCCGGCAGCCGCCATGCCTGTGTATAGTACGGAGACTCTTCGGTACTTGGCACCCTTACAACCTGTAATGATACCGTTCCCATCGCCGCCACCTTCACCTCTTCACGTCTCACCGGTATTAACTGGCTCTACAAGTCTGACACGAGATATTAGACCTGAATCTCCTGTTTTAACCAGCATGACAAGAGACACAAGATTGATTTCATTGCAAGAACCCAAACTTGGATCACCAGCACAAGGTGCATTGCTTTGGAGACCTTGGTAAATGAAAGAAAAATGACCTTGAGGACAATGTTGAAATCGCTATAAAATACAAAGTGTTTGTCGCATTGGGTTGCTATGTTAATTATCTATTTTTGTACTTGTGTGAATCAAACAATTATGTAAATAACGTTATCAGAGAGTTTCAAAAGAACGTGTACAAATGTAAATAGAAAAAAAGTCAAAGTTTATGGAATAGATACGCATATTTTTACAGCTGGATTCATGCGCTATTAATCCTCGACAAAACCGAAAGTCGGAACGTCGAGCATGGAAAAGTGTTAATAATAAAGAAAACCATTCACATGAGCACTAAGGACTTATTTTTCTTGCCTTTGTTTTTGTTTTGGTGACAAAAGCTGTAATCCCTCAAAAAGCTATGAAACTTCACACGAACCCTCCGCCATAGACTCGGGGCTACGGTTTCGAGCTCACAATGGCGCGCCATAAATCAGTAACTAGGAAGAATTTGTAAGGGAAAGTTCCAATGATTTTGAAACTTGGTTCCGCCTCGATTCTCACCACTACATGTGCTAGCAAATTTTAAACGGAAACACGCGGTCACCATGAATCCTTTTTGACTAAATGAATACCTTTATTCTTACTTTTGTTCTTCAAGTTCCTTGGTGATGTATTAGTTTGAACTGAAGATAAGTCCATACACGCGATCGTATTAGTTTCGCAGCTTTTAATTAAGAATAAGACTGTTTTGTGCTTTTATATCGTTAGTTTTTTGAAAGGAATGCATTTTCAAGTACTAAACTAATAAACATTAACAATGCCTTTTTGCAAAAGCTTCAATTTCAACTAAACTCTTAAAATGAGTTTTCAGTTTAGCCTTAACTGTTATTACCAAATATCGTTGCAATATAACATTCACATTATCTAGGTCAAAATTTCAGTTTTGCACCAGTTTTGTTTAGTTTCTTGTTTTAGTTTTTCTTTTTTTTTCGTTTTGCACTACTCTCAGTTCGGCTCCAAAAGCTTTGAAATTCTTTTGTATCCTCGATTTATATTTAAATTAATCGATTGTTCTGTTTTCCCACTGATTATTCCGCTTACAGGGAGGAGTCGAAATTATGGATTTAGGATCTCTACTGATTTTCAACGCCGCGCTTTCTTTGTCAATCCTGTAAGATCGTTGCTTTTTGTCTAGATTCGTCTAGCTATAAACTATCTATAAAAATAGCTTACTTCCGGTTCAGGTTCCATTGAGAAAGACCGTTGAGCCAAGAAAACAAAAGGTACAACAGGAGAAGCGGTTATCATAAAATTTTAGAACTGGTTAGCATTGCATTTTTAACTCTTTTTATTCAGACGTTTCCACATAACCACAACCGGCTTGATTCACTAACCGCTCGAGTTCATGTTATATCCCGACGTTTCAATGCGCTCAAAGCGCCGGCCTTCATGTCCATGCTTGTGTCAAGAGCGGAACGCGTTCTGGGCGGATAGGTCTGCTTGGTCACGGTTTTTTCGCTTGTATATTCATCGTTTACTAAGGTTATTGTCCCAGCTCGTATCAGATACAGCTACGTGCCTCAGTTTTCCTATAACGGCGATAGTTACAACATTCAGCTTTCACTTTCGAAGATTAAAACGTTAATTCTCTTTACTAAATGCCTCATGTTTCCTATGTTGTTGTTTCTGAGAATCTGGGTTACGGCCACCGGTCACGTTTGAAACCTGCGTCCAAATAGCGAAAATTCCTCGCTGCCAATAGAAGGTTGCTACAGGACAAAAGCACTCCAAAGACTGCGGACGCGTTTCTTTGGGAAAATCCGAGGTTGGATTCTTCACTCCAAAAACGGTTTTCCGTTTCTCCTCTGAAAAGATTTATCAGTCCAAGACCATGACTTGGGCCGGGTCCTTCAAAGGAACCAAAGAATCCTAACCCGGATTGGATTTGTCGCTTCTTTTGATGTCCACGATCCGAGTGATCTTGGATTAATCTTTTAAGTAAATCTTGGATTTTCCCAAAGAAACATACCCTTAGTTTTTCTACTTAACGACTCTCATTAAGTCTTAAAAGGATGTTGATTCTGTTGATCCACGAAAAAGACCAAGACGAAACATCACGATTACAGTAACTTCGTTCGGAAGTCAAGAGCCTCCAATTTAGCGGGCAATTTGTGAAAAAAAGGGTCATTTTTTCGGTGTAGAAACTGCTTCGAAGGCAACGTGATAATCAGTCAAGATATAAGCCCAAAGGTTTATTTGAATTTGTTATAAAAACCTTTTGTGGCTCTTTTGTGGGTTCATTTCCAGGGGAGGGGAGGATGGCATATGACCCCGGAATACTGAAACAAAGGGAGCGTTAGTTGTACAACGGATGCCTTACTTTATCTCTATACACAGAAACATTTCAACACATCAAACGCAAGTTTCGCTCTGTTTTTCAAATAGACGTCTACCAGTTGGTGTACGATCTGTTCATTTCTGGATCTTCATTAGTTTTCTGTGGATTAATTTCAAATCCACCAATTCCTGATCTCTTTCTTAAGTTCCTATGATTGCTCATCTTGCATCAACTTTCAACCAATATCACTTTATGAACGTGCCTTGGCAGATGTCCCAAACACTCGTCACCCCGGGTGTTCAATAAATTCAACTTTCCGTGCGATACCTGCTCCAGCAGGTTGTGTTGAGGAGACGATTTATTAATCCTTTCACTTCTATAATAAATTCCACTTTGTAAAATACTCGGAACGACGAATACTACCACATGAAAGTACTGTTCAATAGCTTTAATTTGAATGGTCACATTACCGGGTTTTATCCACAGACTAAATAGTTAGAACCACCTTGTACAGCACAATATCAAATAGCAGCACCACATGAAAGCACTGTTGAATAGCTTTCATTTGAATGGTCAGACATAAGTGTCGCATCAACCCTGAAAATGAAACTATCAGTGTTTTATGGCATATCAACAAGTACCACATGAAACAAGAAACTGCTCAATAGCTTTCAACTCTTATGGTTACACATAATCTTTACTATTCACGGACTTTTTAAAAGACGTTGAAGCCACCTTGAATTGTACAGTATACTAAACATTTATACCACGTGAAAGCACTGCTAAGTAGTTTTCACCTGAATGGTTACACGCTTGGCTCTTATCCACTAGCGTGAGTTAACAGCACCTTGCATAGCATAAACAGTACCAAACGAAAGTACTGCACAATAGCTTTCATTTGAACGGTGACCCTCTAGGGTTTCATCCACAGACAAAAGCCAGACTCAGCAACGTTGCACAGCACTAGACAATAGACGAACAGACAGCTTTCACTTTATTTTATTTTATTTTATTTTATCAAAAAACTTTGCGACTCAATCTGGGAGAGAGAAAAAAATCGTGACTCAAAAGAATACCTGCCAAACTAAGCGTTAAGCTGACAGACCAGTCTACAGTACCACGTGTGTTTAACTGGATTACTGCACCCACTGCATCCACACTTTCTTTGTTCAAAGGCACGCACAGTAAATGTTTCTTCAAACATGTTACTCTTGCATGCAGTAGGTTAGTGGGAAAACGGAATTTGCTACATATAGTAATCGAAAAAGATTGGGTGAGGTTCATAACTTTGTTTATAGAGTAAAGTAATTGGCAAAATATCAGGCTACTTTGTTTTCTACAGGTTTGTTTGAACGTTCGTTTTGCTTCTGCACAAGCTAAACATAAACACGAATTATGTCATCCCTTGGTGAACAGGTAGTTACATAATGAAAAACGATACATTTCCAGTCGAAGCTACCAGAAGATCCAACTTGTCTTGAAATTGTCACTTTTGACCTTCCTCTATAACTGTCAGCATTTCTTCTACGTTTTTTGTTTTGTTTTGTTTTGTTTTGTTTTGTTTTTTTAATTTCAACTCATTGTTAAGAAGAGTGATTAGATTTGCATGTGATCTCAGCACCGCCTAAAAGACTGCAACTTTGGCACAACCTGCAGAAGCAGGTATTGCAGTACGCGAAGTCAATAGAACACCCGTACGACACGCGTGTGGGACATCTGCCGACGAGGACGAGCTAAGGGTGTTCTGTAAAATTCATGGACATCACAAACTCGTATTGTTTTAGTTTAGCTAAACATGCTTTGTTGGTTTGAGTCACCGGAAGTACTGAAGAAAATATTTGCCACTTTTCATAAAAGCAACACAGGAAAAAACCTGTCTCTCTGTCTACTATTTGTCGAGTTCTGTGACCACGTTGCTTTTTTCTCATGTTGCCTAGGTGAACCAAATCTATGCGCTTGCGAGGCAGTTTTGATAGAAAAGGATCATTACAACACATTGAAAACCTTAAGCGCTATTAAGTACGATTTATACCTTCTTACATGCCACAACACGATTGATGTTAACTCGTTTTATTCTATATATTGGTCGGCGAATAATCTCCTGAGAGACTAATCAGTTGTACTGGGCGCAATTTAGGTAACAAATTCTTTTCATAAAGGATTTAAGCTTGGACAACAGTTTATCAAAGAACAGTCAAAAGGTCATCGGGATGAAAACTGTCTTTGTTTATGAATCTGCCAGAATTCTTTTATTACGGTTAATCTCTTAGTTGTAAAAACAAAAAGTTATGCCAATCTATATTTAATATAACAAAACATAGGACAGAGACAAAGTAGCTTATACACCTTGAATGAAGGTAAAGTTAAAACGACAAAGTCTGTTTTGGAATTTTATAGTAGTTTATTAGACATCCATCAAAACTTCATGAGTTGCTTATCAATTCCTCGTCAACGTTTGTCTGTAATTGTGCCAATATTATTTACAACAAGTGTGAATTGAACAAAGACAATTCATAATTACCCATAACAAAAAGACTGCCACGAGTCGCATTTGGCAATTCCTGAAGTGTTTTTAATGTCTTCAACCTCAACTAAACTCTTCCACAAACAACCACTAACTGTAACACGCTGTAGAAAGTCTAATCCTTGAAAGTTACTCTAGATTGGTGAACAAACAGAAAACTACATTGAATGTTCACACCATACCACGGTCAACAAGTTGAACAATGCCCTTTCTCACTTTACCAAATTCGCATAGCAACGAACCGACTTTGCACCTGCTGCCAAATTAAAATGCCACTTAACTGTCAAGCTAAGGGATTTTGATTGTTTTATGTGAGCTAATAATAAGCAAATGGGACCTGTAACAAGGTTTAAAGTGTGCGTTGATCAGATCTTGTTTTGTAAGCGAATTTACAGGGCCGCATTGTTAACAGGAAGTGCCTAAACAGGTTCCATATAGTCTATTTAAATCTGCTGTGATGGACTGTTTTGCTTGCACAAAAGCGAGATCAGATAAAAGATAGCCAAAGCCACATGAGAGCAAAAATGAACCCCCATAAAACGCTTCCACTCTCTGAAAAAAACTTAAGACTGGCTGATTTTACTAAATAGACCTCTCTATTTCAATTCGGTCCTTTCATATTCGCGCGGCTTACCACAATTTGGAGGCAACGTTTTTGCAGCATATATGCAACTTCCTAAATAATTCACAAACTAATCAGTCTCTTTGTTAATTCGTAGCCCCGAATGTCTTCGGAGAACAAACGACAAGTACTTGTATTTTAATCGTACAATTAGGTCCACGTGGAAACGTGTGACCGGTTGTTCTATGTATATTTACTACTGATGATTCAACTTAATTATTTCACAACTATTCCACAATTGCTAGTACTGTTAGGGCACCACGATTGCTAGGCGAGAGGTTTCCCGCAAACTACAGACTGGGATCTCGTTTAATCTTTGTTCTTTAATAGTATTCTCGAAGGAGCGTCACTTAGTAGCTAGTCATCAGTCAATAGTCAGTCCGTCATTCGGTTCTGTGTTGATTTCGTCAGTAAGTTTTCTACTAGTTAGTCTCCTAGCTTTAGTAGCGAAATTACAGGAAGTCGTCTGATTAAATTGTAAGGTAATGATATCAGGCTACATAGAAAACGTCATATGTGAATTTAACGCGACAGAACCAATAAGGGATTTGGAAAACAATTCAGTAATAGCTTTAGTGATAAGTTAATAAGTCAGGAGTAGAGGTAAACTTGGAAGCAGTTAGGAACTCAGTGAAGGGTAAATTTATAACGCGGATTAGCGTTGATCTTTATGCCCGTGTTAGTTGAAAGGCGTCTAAAAGAACAAGTGTAAACAATTGTGAGTATTTCCCGCGCAAATAAGAGAGGAGGAAAGTAAACTGAATCTTGATTATTGCTTATAAGTTCCTCGTTGATAAGATTAAAATTAGAATACAAGTTGACTAAAATATACGTCGTGACACTTTTAAAACAATGTTAAAAAGCAGCAGTCTCCATCGAAGTTACTCAACGTCCTGTTTTTAGGGACCGTTCATTTTTTATGAGGGAGGGGGGGCTGGTGGGATTTGGGAAGCACCATTTAAAAATCGCATGACCCCCCCTCAGCTTACAAATTTTTTCACATGGCCCCCCCTTATAGCGGTCATTTTTTGGGATGACCCCCCCCCCGAAAAAAAAAATTGAACAAACAATATTTAGATTTCAACTTTTTTAATATTTCTCTATTATCCCCCTACTTCACGTTATTGTGCTCACTATGAAGACAATATTTACAATCTCTATACGACAGAGAGCTGTTGTTTAAAAAACAAATCAAAAGAAAGAGAAGTCAATTTCGGATCTCCTAGTTATGGCTCGCCCTGAGCGTGTGGCATTTGGCTTCTCATTGGCATCTTCCTCATCTGAATTGATGAATGCAAGAATGACGTCACTTGAGTCATCTTCTCCCCCAGAGTCAATGGCATCACTGTCATACTCATCATTGTCACTTTCATCCGTTTCATTGCCGTCAGCACTTGCCCTGTTGTCATTTTGTGTCAATGTCTTGGCATTTCTCAGTGTTGGTTGGCCAGCTCTGAGAGGACTCTTCTGCTGTAAGCATGAATGTCTTACAATTGCCTTTACTTTCTCACTCTTGCTGCTTTTCAAATGCTGCTTCAGCCCGTGGTGGTTTGAGTACTTGTTTAGTTCTGGAACACGTAGCTTTTTAAGCTTGGTTAGATCTTCGCACAACTCAGTCCAAGGATAATCCTCCTCCCTACTTAACTTTGCCTTTTCTTCTGCTCTCTTTTTCCTTTTAAATTCCAGTACTTCAAGATGCTGAAGATAATCCACCACAAACTTTGATTTGACAATAAACTTATCTGCAAATAGAGCAACGCTCTCTGGGTCAGATAAAACCAGCCTGCCACTTCCATGCTCTTTCTTCTTTATATTGTTAATCCAATCGGGGAAAGAGCGCATTACTACATGAGCATCATGAAAGAGGCTCATTCCAAAATGCGCAATAATGGCGAAAGCGACGACTCGTTTAAGAAAAGGTTTACAGCTGAATGATCCAGGCAGTTTGACATCTTACAAGCAAAAGAAGTAATTTTTCTAGGTGCGGATGGCTGTTCAGAAAGGGCGAGTGAGTTTTTCATGCAAGGGTACCAGTTGAAGCCCAGTGATGGAAGAAAACTGAACTTCTCCATCAAAGAGCACAGAGCAATGGTGGAAAAGTTGAATGTCATATTGAAAGATGTAAAGGAACACGATTCCACACTCTTTCAGTTCAATGGGCTTGCTTTAAAGCAGGGCGAAGAATTTGCCCACAGTTTTAATGTAAAACAGATCAAATGTACAGAAGCTAAGTTGACGAAGGTCACGCAGGACATGGAAGCACTAGAAAATAAGAAGAGCAATTATAACAGCATATTCAAAGGCATACTCAAACAGCACATCAACAAAAGGAGAAGGAAAAAAGAAAATCGCAGAAAGTCAAATGAAAGAAAGAGGAAGCGGACTGAAAACAACGTCCAACGAGTTTATGGAATCTGTGTTGGAAACCCGCTAGGAAATGATCTTCCACAATGCCTCGTCTACCCTCCTAGAACGGCCGTCCCGGAAGAGTGTCTTAAAGTTGAGGATGTTGCCACGTCGATATTTAGAAGAGATGGGCCATACATCGCACAGCTCTTGGAAGGGAATTATTTCACCAATGCTGCAAGAAGCAGAATCACCACCAACCTTGAGCGGGAAGTCAGAGATTATGTTTACACCTTCATGTACCCTGAAGAGTACACTCTGACGGAAAGCATTGCTGCTTCTTGCAGCATTGGTGAAAGAGACTCCCATAGCAGCACAAGCGGCGACGAAGAACTCGACGACAGCGGAGATGAAGATGAGTGCCGGTGAAAGTTGCATTCGAAAATAACAGTGTTAAATACTTCTTTTCAGTAGCTACAAATGCTTTTTGTCGCCAAACGTTTTTTTAAAGCAGAAGGAAAGTTTGTAATAAATTTGTATCCTGCCTTCTATGTTTATTCTATAGCAATTTTTTGATATTCAAACATTATGCCATTTTAAAGTTTTACTAAAATATTTCACGTGACCCCCCCTTTTTCCCTTATTTTTTTGGGATGGCCCCCCCTCGAAAGCCATTTTTTTTCGCATGGCCCCCCCCCAAATCCCACCAGCCCCCCCTACCTTATAAAAAATGAACGGTCCCTTATAGCTTTCAAAATTCGTTTTATGTTCTTTCTCCAATGCGATTGCTTACGAACACGAGTTCAAACCAAAATGCCAGGCAGTAAAAATACATACCCTTTGTTTCAATTTCGTAGTTTTTACGATTCACAAAATAAGTTGGAAACCACTTTTTTGGCGCCAACTGCGATCAGTAGCAATTGGTGTATTATACTTAAAGAACTGCTAAATCCTTTTGATGACTCAACAAAAGTTATAAGCATAATCGGCGTTCATCAGTGAACAAAGAATTACCACAAGCATTTAGCACTTTCAAGCATAAACTGTAATAATTTCCGATAACGACCTTTTTTTTCTTTTTCATGGCAATTAAATCATAGCGTTATACATAACAACATCTACTGCTTACATTTTTTTTTTTTCAAGTTCGTCGTTTGTAATCCGTGTTAGTCTTCTCCATCCTCAGCCATCCTTGTTCCTTTATGGTTTATTATTATCTGGTTGGTGTATTTCTATCTTAGTAAACTGCTATTTTCAGGTTTCCTTCGATTCAAAGGTAATTTGTACGCGGCCAAAATGACTCAAAATATATAGCGTGACTGAGCTCCTTTAATAAACAAAAATGACACGGAATGACTACAGAGTAACCTGCGAGCTAAGAGTAACTTAGCCTGCCAGCAGGCCTTATCGCTTCTCGCGGGGAAAGAAGTATAAGTTATAAAAGCCCCTACTTGAGTTTATGACTTTAAACAAGCGAAGATATATTTTTCAGGATTACAAAATTCCTATTCTCACTGAGATTTAGGCTTAACGGTTATTGCACGTACGTGCACGATAACGAAGATCACGTCCAGGTGTGCTCCAGTGTTAGCAACGATCCAGATGAGCCAACGAGCGAAGGTTGTCAGGCAATACTGAGCAACCTAAAAAAGACCCATGATCTTGATAAGTTTTTATCCTACTACAAGTTAAATAAAGGATATAAATCACTCATGCAAGTGCATTTGACTGAGATAGTAGCGGAGACAATTTCTTATAGCCTCGATACAGACGGCCGTGGCCTGCAGTTAGCTATACTTTTCTCGCTTCTGTGCTCTGAAAACGAACTTGTCTAGAACATTCGCCTCCGAAAGCATTGTGTTTATTTTAAGAAGTGCCAGAGTTCAGTTTTTTTTTTCTTTTTCCTGATACCAATCTGAGTGAACAATTATTGTGAGACTGAGAAAGTTTAAACTTTTGATTTAATCTCGTAACCATTTTGCTTATTGAGTTTATTAAATTTGAGGCAAAACATTGGTGTCTTAACCTTAAAACAATAGCAAGACCAATTTTGTGTTTGGTTTAGTCTCGCTCGACTGTGGATTGAGACCGCTAGAGTAGTTTTTCCAAGTCATTTTCTAAAAAAAGAAATTGTATTTCTTTCTTCCTCCTACTTCTCGTACCTGTTTACAGCCTCAACAAGACTTTTTCTACATTTCCTTCGCCCAATAACGTAAAATATTATCTAAATTCTCGAAACTTTTCGCCATTAATTTACACCGGGAAAATGTTTGCTATACTGACGTCATCTATGCGTCTGTCCTCTCATAGATCATAGTTGAGAACCAATCAAAATGCGAGAATAATTTGACTTATTACGTAAAGAGCTTATAAAGGAAATAGTAATATAATAATATCAGTGCAACGCCAAGGAATCGTAGAACACGTATGTCCCGGGTGTCGTGTTGCGAGCGCCATCACTGCCCCCTTCTCAAATTAATGTTCTAATTCTTTCATGCTATATTGAAATAAATAGAAGATGGTGTTCCTAAGTTTTCTAAAAAAAGCCACTTTTGAAGTCTACAAAAACAACTAGACGGACTTTTCTTTACTAACACTTCTTGTACACTTCAAGCGTGCATTATAATTTCTTTTAGAAAACAGTCCTAATAAAATACGCGCGGTGATTGGTAAAAAATCGTGTTTCTATAACTCGTTGGACTGACACAGAACTAACACGACCTGTTGACGTGTTCCCACAGCATTTCTCGTTCTACCAAACTTCCACTCGTGCGTTCTATAACTCAGTCGATAGAAACACGGTACATGTTTTCTATTTCTTAAACAGAACATGGAAGGTCATGGAACACCATCTCGGTAAACAAAGCTTTCAGTTGGCTGAACAGCACGCCCCTATACCGAGTCCCGCCTGTTCATCACAAAAGGGGTATTAATAAAAATGGGAGAAGAGATTCCAGTGGCGTATATTGTCAACAATGTAACCGCAACGCTGTCACATTCAGGTACGTGCAAGCGTGACTACCCAAATGTTCCGGAAAAACATCTGCCCTCGCAAACAATGTACAATGATGGAGAAAAAAATCATTTTCAGAGACGAGCAGGTTGTTGTTTTCGAGCCTGGAACACAAAATAGTACACGATAAAGGTATTATGATACTGGAATTTAATGCTTTTCTCGAGAATGTTACTATGTTACTTTCCGAGTGCTTTCGTGTAAGGGTGTTTCTGTTTACGTACATTTCCGCCAAATGCAATTATGGCTTCCAGAAAAGAAAACAACAACTTGGTTACTCCATGTAGTTACCAAGCGATTCATTTCAATTAAAAAATATATACGTATCTAGTTTCTTTTTTCCTTTTAAATATCAAAATAAAGAAAAATAAACAGTACTGCATGAAAGCAAAACTGCATTACATGACTCAAGGAATGCGACAGGCACGCAACAAATCATCTTTTGTCTGAGAAATGATTCGTCGAGGAGATGATTTCAAAGCTCGACAATATAGAAAAAATAGAGGAAAGCTAAAGAAACAATGAATGAGCTGTTGTTCGTGTCTTTTGACCACAAGGCAAAATGCCAAAATAGAAGAAAAATAGATCGACCACTTTCAAGTGGAACTCAAAGTAGCCCTTTGTTCGTTGTTAGAAAAATAACTGAGCGTTTCGTGTCTGTAGGTTGTAATTAATCAATCAATTAAACTAACAACTGTCAAGTAGCTTAACTTCACTTCCATTCAACGCCTCATATGACCACTCCTGTATAAATGAAAGCTTTTATTGTATTTGGTCATGTTTCATCCAAGTGGCGCTGCCCCCGTGAGCGAAGCAATAAAATATTGAGTGAAGAAATAAACATTGCATAAAACAAAGGATCAATGTTTCACACTGGGAAAAAATATAATAAATCACAACGGTACGAAGGTAATAAATGGGAAAACGGAAAGCAACCAAACCGCAAGATGACAATATCTGTAGTTCCTTCGGGTGCTGGATCCTTTCAAGTAAAACAAATTGATGGCAGCTAGAAAACCAAGGCCGAAGGTGCCGAGTCACGAAAATGTCTCCATTTAACCAAGAAGTGAACCAACAGAACCAAAGAACTGTAGCTACATTTAATGCTTTTAACTTACATACTTAATTGAAAAACCTCGGATGTAAACCTTATTTTCCGGCATATCCATAACAAGGAAACAAGTTTAAAAGGGCTGCCAGACTTCAAGGCGCCGTATTTAACGGGTGTGCAATTATGAAGGCGTATAAACCACTAGTCAAATGCGGTTATTAACCTTGATCGCGTTTTTACTGTAAAACCACAAAGTTGTTTTGCAATTTTCAAGCCAACATATGCCAATTGGCCTTTGTTACATGGACAAAATATCAATGAAATAAACTTCCTCAACTCGCCCCGTGAACAAACTTCGTATGCGTCATGGCCTCCGGTTTATAACTGTGACGTGTTATTGACCGGATACAAGTTGCACATATTCTAAAAGACTAGCTAAGACTGCTCATAGTACAATGTTCAATAGATCACTGCATCAATCTGGAATAATCACTTAGCTTCAAAACGACATCGCTGAACAATGTTAAGGAGTCTCAGTTGAACCTTTAGAAGTAAAATGAGCCCTTTATTGTCCGCTTATTGCAGGTTTTGTGCAACAAAATGTCTTAATATTGGTGTCCGCGTCCGTTTAATAAAGGTGTTCGTTCAATGCAGGTTTATTTTACAGTAAATGTGGGAAGAAAATTTTGGGACTTAAGCTGGTGTCCACTTAAAAGAGGGTCCCTTGCAGTTTCTGGTTTCTCATAAATTTTCCGACCGTAGGTCTATTCAGATCCGATACGCTGCGCTTTTTAAGCATGGTACTGGCCATGCGGTTGAATGTTTAAATGTTTAGGCTGGCCTTTTCCAGCCACATTTATTCTTTTGATTTTCGAGACACCAATCTTGACACTTTGTCTCCTTGCGCCCCGAAACACGTGATGTGGCAACGCGTGTTTCGGGGCGCGAGTTCAAAGTACGGAACTTGATATAGTGTACGGGTCATTTTGCAATTCATGCGCGTTGGCTTTTTGGCTGACGTTACATATCTTCGCTACACAGTGCTGACGAGCCCCAAGAAGGGCGAAACAGCTGTCTACTGTTGCGATCCTACTTTATCGGTTCTTGTCATGTTGGTGTCTCGAAACGTTTTTCACCTAGTATCAGCCTTGCAGTCTATTGCTTGTCTTAATAGAGGGTGTCCGCTTAATACAGGTTTGCGAGCTTCATGAATACACTATACTCCAGGAATTGCATTTTTTTTTTTTTAATTTTTAAACTCGGTGTAGTAGTGATTATAACTGAGATTCTCAGCACCTTGCCAATACAAATTAACACAGACTGTTCATGGGTAGTTTTGTTACAGCAGATTCTCTCAATGTGCATTATTAAAAAAGGAGTAAGTAAAGTGGGAAGAATTAACATTTAAAACAGATTTAGTAAACCACACTGATCCTTGACCCTGTACGACCACAGCCACAACAAACCTCAAATTCTTCTCTCGTTAATTCCGTTTCCAAAATTTCCCAGATATTCTTTGAGAAAAAGTCCACGGCCTACAACACGGCGATCGCTTTACTTCAAATTCAGGCGATTGCTCTCATTCCGGGGAGGGGGTACTCCCTTACATGGGCTATATAGGTATGTGCGGCCCCAAAGGGTTTGGTTTTTCAGCCGTTTTGGTTATACATAGGGTATCGATTTTGGCCATTTTGGTTAAAAATTGGGTATGGTTTTAGCACTCTAGTCTTGAAATGGGTATGTTTCTTAGAAGCTTTCTTTTTCATCATTATCAATAAAACCGTCAACAAAAGCCCTTCATAACTTATGTTTTAGGGCAACTATCGAACATTTGATCAGGCCATAAATAGGGAAGCAAAAAACGCAATTTTTGGTCATAAATAGGATGAGGGTTTTGGGAAGTGGGAAGTGGACCGCACACCCACACCCAACTTTTCTGGAAGTACCCCCCAACCCCCGGGAGGAGGCTCTCGTTAAAGGAAAACAGAAAGCAAAGTTTAGTTTGGTTGATTTCCAAGTCATTGCTTCAATACACAATATAGTTCAAAGGAAACGGCTTGCCTAAATTGCAATTGCCACTTTCCTTGAATGAAAGCAGCCGTGGCGTCAAATAAAAGATAAACAATAACTGACCTTAATTATTGGACGGAGCGCTCCATTAAATTATCAAATAAGTTACAAATTCTAACCAAGCATCACTGTTATATAACTGATAGGAACATGGCGGGCCACACTGGAAAGCATTCACGATTTTTCAGGGAGGGTACACTTTTTAATAAGTAAGAGCACATGCCATTACAGCAAGGGAAATTAAAAAAACTCTGTTCCAAGCTCAGGGCTCAATGCATTGGGCGAAGCCAGATCCTGTGCGGAAGGAGGTGCCATTTTAGATTTTACAAAAGATACTTTAAAATTATGGGTTGTCAACACTGGTAGTCCACTGGGAGAGCTTTATCAGCGGAGTGCTTCTTTCTAGATGACACCGTCCCTGAATTAGCCAGATTTAAGTGCCACATTCAAATGCCTTTGAAACTCCTGCTTTGTGCACTTGGCATGATCGTGCCCCTTTAAAATTAAGCACTCTCAGAATTTAACTCACTCTTAACTGCCTCATCAAAATACCTCGATTAAGATGTGAAAACAATTTGCACTGCTTCAAAATACCGGAGACTCTGCTCTGTGCACTCGAGAGTTTTTACATCATTTGAAATGTAAAAGTACGTTTCATTGCCTAAAATTAGTTGAAAAGCCCCCACCGGGGCAGATTTAGTTAGGTGGCTAGCCAATCCCCTTTTTGGAGAAGCAAAACCCACAAAAATTGCGATTGAATATTGAGACAGAAATAAATGCAAACGCTCAGGACAGATACCGCATTGTAATATCTACTTTGTGGAATTGCTAGTATTTCTCGTGGAGTAGTTTTCAATTTGGTTTCAAGGCAATTCTCAAATTGCAAAATTTTGTGCATGCCCCATTGATTCTGTAGCCCCAAGGTATCAGCCACCACCACCACCACCCGGCCCCTTGAAGAATCCTAGATTCACCCCTGCGTTAGACAATCGCTCTATTGTTAAACCCCTGCTCTGGGCACTTAAGATAGGTGATTGCTACATCAACCGAGATGTAAACGTAGTCTTAATAGTCTTAAACCCCTGCTCTGTTGAAGACAACTCGGTCAAGAAATTAAAGGGGCTAGGTCACGCTATTTTAGGTAATTTTGTTTAATTTTGTTAATTATGAGCTCTAAACGTCAAATTGGCAGAGCAAAAGTTTTTCATTTGCAAAATCACGGCCACACAACAACTGAAAATGATTTTCCAGCTGTGTAAATGACATTTTGATATAAACTGATATAAATTTGAAAAAAGGTGGGCCAACGTTTGTCAAATTTACCCAAATGCAATCCATTTTAATCCTCTCCAGTTTTGTCCATCCATGTCCCTTCTTGGCTTTCCTGTGTTTTGTTTGAGATCTATAGTTTTGAGCCGTTTTTGTGATATTTTAGTCAACGGCTATGCCCATTTAATCAGTGCTGAAATTGCCTAAAATTGCGTGTCCTAGCCCCTTTAAGTCTGCTTTAATTGCCTAATTAGACCCCCAGAAAGCTCTGCTCTGTGCACTTAAGATAGTCACGTCGTTTATACACTGCTCAAGAGATTACTTTAACCGCTTCATTAAGAAGACCGAGAAGCTCCTGCTCTGTTAGTCTGTTCTTAATTCAGTCACATAACGTTTTAATTGGTCGAGAAACTTGAACTAATTTGAAAAAAAAAAAGTCTCAGGAACACGTCGTTTTAATTCAACTAATACGGTCAAAACTCCTAATAAAATTGGAGAAACAAGTATTCATCGAGTGGAGAAATTCCTCACTTGTTAGCATTTACTGCGGCCTTATTTAAACTCCCGAGAAGGTTCTGCCCTGTGTTACTCATAGCCAGTCGCTGACTGAACTTTTGACAGCGACAAGAGGACCTTTCTAACTAAATTGATACATTGTCTATTTCCCAATTGCCCATAATTCGCTGTTTGCCCCCTAAATTTTGCATAAAACTATTGTTGTGAAATGCTCTTGGGAATATGCAGCCCTCCCAAGAACATTTTACACTGTACCACAATTATTTATGCAGAATTTCGGGGGACAAACAGAGTGAATTATGGGCAATTAGAAAATAGAGAATAACATGGTTTAATATCAAACGAGAGGCACGCACACCCCGTCCCCTCCCCCAACAATGCCTTATACAATACATAAACAACTGAGAACGGAACAAACGCGGCCGGCGTTACAAAGCGACCCTGACAACAGCAACCTACCGGTGACATCATAACATAACCATAAGGCTGTTAGTGTTTGTATACACTTCCCATAATTTTGCAACAGATTCTGGAGTGAGGCCATGCTACGTTGATTACCTCTTGTGGGAAAATATTTGGAATTGATCATGGAATTGTGCAATGTGAAGTGTACATAACACTTGGTGCTTTAGAAGTGGCGTGGCCGAGTAGTTTAGGGGTCTGGTTTTGAATCTATAGCCGCCTAGCTCCATCCTGGCACCTATGGATTTGTTCTTCAACCTATCGGGATTCTAACCAAGTTTATGTTAAATTTGCAATATATTTTTATTTACTAGCGCTCAATTAGTACAGCACTTCTTAATCTAACGACAGTTAAAATCTAGTCTTTTACAGCAACTTATGATTTTTGAGATGAAGCGTGAAAGTAGAGTCGTTCGAAGGCAACTCTAAAGAGAAATTTATCTTCACGAAAAACCCTTAATTACTTGACAATCTATAGTCCTGCTAACAGAGACAAAATTAATATGTGTGTGTGTGCGTGGGGGGGGGGGGGGGGGAGGTACTCTTTGGCGTTTAACGGTCTTCCGTCAAACATAACGTCATTTTTGGTTTCATTCAATGTTAAATTTGGTGGTTTTCAATCTCATTTCTGTTGTAGAGGGAGTTCTCGGATTTTTCTCCTTAAATATTTCTCATCTGGCCCAATGGATAGCTGGTCCTTACAAAGTTTTTGTTTGTTTGTTTGTTTATCTAAATTGCTTTTAAACTGATGGGTTACGCTATATAAATATGCTCTTTACTACAATGCCTTTTTACAGGACTTTTTTTCGAATTTTCTGATAAGACTAAAAGTGTCTATACGGCCAACAGGGTTTTTGTGGTTTTTGGTATCTCTATAACATGTAAAAATGTATTTAAACCAAAAAAAAAAATTAATTCCAATGCTTTTTTGCCATGAAATCAAGCTTTAAATTTTCCGCTTCGACCACGCCCAATGAAGCTGACCGCGTAATGAAAGATTGGTGACGAATGACGTCACTTCAGGAACATCTCAAAGCTTCATGTTTTTATTTAGCTTGATTGACGACCGCATTGTTTCACCAACTTCGGTTTGTTTGCTTTTTGTCGACGAAAACTCCTAACCACAAAAGCTAAATGTATATACACAATAAACTTGACTTGACTTGACTAACCACTACTGAAACAACAGTGACCTGAAATAGCAGGATTTGGCAATTCCTGACTTGACGTCACGACCCATTCAGACACCCAGACTCTTTTTTTGCACTGACTCACGGTCAACTTCACTGGGCGTGGCTGAAGCGGGAACTTTAAAGTTAGATCTTTAGGCGTTAAAATGTTGGAATCCAGTTTCTTTTCATAGAATACCTTTTTACACATTGTAGAGATACCAAACCACAAAAACTCCTGTTGGCCATATAGACACTTTAATTTAAAAAGCGAAGAAGTCCAAGAAGTCTATGAGAAGGCACTGAAAGGGTGGGGCGTTTTAGAGCAAGGAAAACAACCCTCGCCTTCATATTGTTTCCAACTGATATTTTAAGCCATCAAAACATCATCTTTACTTCCTGTAACCCCCCCCCCCGACCCCCTCCCCCGCTTCCAACTTATTAAACACATCTGTACCCGCCATTAGATGCTAATGAGGACATTTGGTGTCAAAGGACTGGAAGCTAACTTGGCGGACGCGTATCAAGTCAATATATTCTGAATATTATTTACTCAATAACTTAATTCTGAAAGAACAGTGTGGAGCTAAGTTGAAGCAATTGTTCTTTCCCGTTTTCTATACGTATAGCGATCTAATTTCTACAGCCATGTTTCGCCCACTCTTTGGCGCTTTAGAAGTGACCTTGCTTATTTGTACCCGATAAAATAAAGGGTGCCTTTAATGTCAAAAACTACAACTACAACTCAGTTACTACCACAGTTTTTACCAATTTCTGGTTTTTGAAAGATATGCTATATACAAATCTGAATATCAACTATCCCCTTTCCCTTCTCATATTCCCTATAGTATATACCCTGCATTAGACTTGCCCTACAAAACAGTGCGAGTCAAAATTATGGATTCCCTTCTGCACAGTGTCAAGGGGTTGGCGAGCCGCTGGCAGCTTGAAGAATCCTAAGCATGATGGGATAGATAGCAGCAAATTCTTTTTCACCTCGTGATCTGACGGACTGAACATACGCCTCCAGTGTGCCTCTGAATATCACAAACAAATAATCAAACAAATTGAACAAATAAAGAGAGCAACAAACAACCACTCTTACTGACTGACTGACTGACTGACTGACTGACTGACTGACTGACTGACGGACAGATTGACAGACACTGACTGACTGAGAGACGGACTGACTGACTGACTGAGTGACAGACGGACTGACGGACTGGCTGACTGACTGACTTACTGACTGACTGACTGACTGGCGGACTGACTGACTGTTTGAGTGACAGACAGACTGACAGACTGACGGACGGACGGACGGACGGACGGACGGACCGACGGACATACTGCCTGACTGACGGACGCACGCACACACGGACAGACGGACGGGCAGATGGACGGGCGCAAGGTGGACTGACAGATAGACTGAGCGTCAGATAGACAGATTAACTGAGTGTGTGCTGCACAGACTGGTCCTCTGACTAATTCACACTATCTGGCTTTTTTTTGCATTGGTGGCTCTGAACTTTGAGGTGGTAATTAAAACGGCCTAGACGAAAGAAAAAAGATCAGTGATGTTCGAGTCACACACGTCATACATGCCTAATAAGTGCAAGTTTTTCTTCCTCCGATGTGTGCTCATCCAGCCACTGAGAATAGAAACCTAACGACCAACCAGCCACCTGAAGGGAGGAGGAAACAAATGTAAACGTTGTTGACTACTTGTTTAAATATACGTTACAAAATTTGCTGACTATTGATTGAAATCAGTTTTGTACTCGCCGAAACGATCTCATACCCTCAACTGGTCATAGAGGTTTTCTTCCCCTTTCTGCTACTAAAAAGGCGTTTTTTTTTCGCCGCGTCGAGGCTCACATGACTGAGAAAAAGTCTGCGATTAGTTCTTTTTTAACAATTTTTTTTTAATTCCTCCGTTCACCAAGAAAAAAAGAATGTCTGATCGCAGGTTGGTGAAAAAGAATATGAATATTTGCAAACTTATCTGTGTAATAAAGAGAAGTTAAATCCAAAAAGAAACCGTAAACCAATTTTTAACGCACAATTGTCGCTGACAAACAGAGCTGCATACCTCATGAGGGGACTTGAGTTCGTTAGGAGCTCTAGAAAACAGATGATGAAGCACCACGCTGTGAGGAAGACTTTCTCCCAGAGCAGGATTACCGACAATATCTTCTGAGGTTTGAAACAGCAGAGGTCTTTGGAAGAAAAAGTAGATTGTCAAAGACATTAGTTGGTACCTCAAAACAAGGACAAGAACGTAACGGCAAATGTTTCAGTAGGCTTTGCTGCTAAAGTGTGTTTTGAAGATAAGAAAACTGAGTCTGATTGATCTTTAAAGTGTTCACTATTCGTTTGTTCCTTCGTTGCTGTCCGTTTGATTCTTGGTTGGCTGGTTTGTTCATTAGGCCAAGAGCTCGCTTTCCGTTTCCTACTAAAAAAAGGGGGGAGGATGATGAAAAGCCGTACAAATCAAAGATAACTACATCTGATAACGCATCAGATACTGTGTTTTAAAAACTCACCTAAAAGATCTCAAGAGCTTGTACGACTTCCCTAATTCAGACACTTTATGACACAGCGGACCCACAGCAAATTCAATCTAAATAAAAGCAAAGGATAAGTGAAGCAATGTCGATACGTTAAACGTAAGTTATCTTTAAAGAGATTTCTATCGACAAGAAAGCAATACTAAGGTCCGATCACCGTGACTGTTTGTTTGTTTGCTTGTTTGATTTGTCGATGTTGCTTTGTCTGGAATATGCCGGGTCAATCAAACCACTGCACTCAGTTCACCGAGAAAAAATAGTCAATGAGAACGTGAATGTCTAGGCAGAATCGAAAGCAGACCAAAATGAGACTTTTCCCCCAAAACTCCACGCTCCTTCTCCTTTTCCTCCCTTGTCGTTGAGGAGGGAGACTCTGGGTCTCTCTCCTCAGCGACAAGGGAGGAAAAGGAGAGTGAACCTGGGATCGAAGATGTTTCCCGCCAAGTGTTCTGAGTAACAAAAACGTGATCTAGGCCTGAACAACGCTTGCAGGGCAATGCGACGTCACATGAGTCCACAGCCTGGTAAATCTCTATCACTTGACTCTGAGACATTAGCATAAGATACCCGGAAATCCTAACTGATAAAATCTGCAGTAAGAAGCTCCGGTAGGAGGGTGCAGTCATGCCTCGTCACTTACTTGAGCCATATCAGCTGCCAGCTTCAGTTTGCCTCCTTCTCCAATGGCTCTCAGTAAACTGGCGTGACGAACAAACAACTCAATGGTTCGACAAACGACAACTTCCAACCTAGGGTAACAGAAAACAATCCATGAACCAAGGTATTAGTTTCTAAAGAAACTATTGGTCAAATTTAAGTTTTACCTTTATCAACTACGGTTGATAACTTAACGCTATTAACTTCAAAAAGATAGCTACTATAAAGAAAACAACATATTCAAGTATTGAGTATAACCACCACAGTAATAACCTAGTGCCTGACTATTCACAATTAGCAGAATTCTATTCGTGTACTAGTTAACGCAAAAAACTGCAATCTGATTGGTTTAACCATAGTACACTGTCAGTATAAATCCACTAGCGTTCCATCAGGAGTGCCGTTCTCTGATTGGCTACGTTACTCACTATCTATTCTGTGAGAAGCGTAGCAGTGTCCGCTTGTTTAAACAAACTGGCATCCGCTTCTTTGCGTTTTCGTGTCAGTGTAGAGGATTTAGATAGAGTTTTGAACGACTAGTGGATTAATTAACAAAACAATTAGCACTCGAGTTGACGAGGGCTGCGCCCTCGTCAACTAACACGCGATAGAAATCTCGAGGTCAGAATCGAATTGTATGGCCTTATTTGCCCAAGGACACGATGAGAATTGAGTAATCTAATAGTTGATTAGTGTGCAGTGGCTCGTATCTCCCTTGTTTTGGAGGAAGATTTGGAAATATTTCTGAGTAATTCAACTTCCAAGAAGACTAAATAGAGGAAAATTGCCGTTATATGACTTTCAAAACCTAAAAATTGTTCAATAAGCTGGTGAACGCAAAGAAACAGCTGCTAGTTTCAAACGACCATGTCAATCGGCGCGTAAATTTTGCTACAGCATGAAGTTTTATCCTACCTACTGAGAAATCATTGGAAATCGTTCAGTGAATGGGATTTAGTAAATAGAATTCTACTTCAACAATTAAATTATTTGCTCTTGATTTCTATGAGGTCAAAGAACAGCAAAAAATAAGAGAGAAAGAGCTGGATGGAGGAGCTGGAGCGAGGTGTCCACTGCAGTGGCCGACAGAAATGGTTGGCGCAGAGTGTTGAGGCCTTATGCGCCACTGGGCGCGAAGAAGTTAGGTGAAGGTGAGGTGAAGGTGAAAGTTGATTCGGCCTTCAGCTTCATGAACTATCAACTCATAGACCACCCATTGCCCCTCCCCCAAACAAACAAACAAACAAACAAAAACAACAACACAACACTCGCCAAAACACAACACTTACGCCTGGCGCAAAATTGCAATCTTCAAAACAAAAGACAAACAGAAAATTAAACACGTTTAGCAAGCACACCAAAGAGCTAACAATTCTTAAGAGGGTAAAAATGCATTTATTTGTTCCTACCTCTGGTGAAGAATCTCTCTGCATTCATAAAGTGCAACGTAGTTCTTTTGAACATGAATAATAAAATCCTAAAAAAAAAACAGAGGAAGCAAAAGGGAAGTAATAAGAAAGTGTGCAAATGAGAAACGAAATAGAGTCTAACCCCTTCACAACGGTCACCTTGGGGACGGAGGAAATTGATCTCCGTTGTGGAGAGGTGGCTGTTATGGGGAGGTAGGGGTGAAATATGACACTTATCTCTTCTCGGGGGTGCAACATTTTCGTCTTTAAAAAATGCTTATTGTAGCATGTAAATACGTTACACAATCAAAATATATCATTGAAACAGAAACCCGAACAGAAAGAGAGACAAACGACGCGCGGATCAGGTTTCGTTACCTTTTGCAAAATGAAATGGGGTTTTGTAGACCCTGTTCATCAGTCGTTGATTAATTCTGGTCAGTAGCTGGAGCGAGTTTTATTGACCGTTGCCGTTGTGGAGAGGTGGTCGTTGTAGAGAGGTTAAAATAACAGTGAACGGACAAAAAAAAGTGCCCGTTACAGAGAGGTGGCCGTCAGTAGAGGTTCGACTGTACAAGTACATTAAAGCAAACTATGGATACAATCAAGGGAGGAATAGTATCTTAATAAACAAAAACTTAAATGCTTGAGGTAAAAATGTTAGAACATCCTCCACTTAACACGAGTAAAATTACATGTGGGCAAGCGAAGACTCTCTAGAAAATGCATCCAGATTACCTGCATCTCTTGTATGTAGCCAGAACAAGGAGCATCCGGGTTATCAGCTATATCACGTGACAGGGTCGAACTGAAACGACAATTTTGATGGTGGAAAAACAATTATTACGAAGGAAAATACAAAATTCACCGAACCAAAAATCCTAATTTACGTCCAACAAGTTTTCTTGGTACACTTCCACGTGACAAATTTGATTTGCTCTTTTGCACACCAACAGAATTTGACAAATAATAATCGTCATCGTAATTGTTATCGTCCTCGTCCTCGTCCTCGTCCTCGCCCTCGTCCTCGTCATTACCATCATCTTTATCTGTGTATAATGGGTACCGGCGAGGTAACCCTTAATCCCGCAATGGACTGGCACAAAAAAAAGAGAGTGAAAATGATGGTCATAGGTCCTTTTAAGCTTTCTTTGTTTCCTGATTTGTTTGTTTGTTTGTTTATTTGTTTGCTTTCTGCTTGCACCAACCTACAAACAATTGTTTTCTGTTTGTTTGTTTGTTTGTGTGTGTGTTCGTTGGCTGGTTGGTTGATTGTTTTTTTTTTGTTCGTTATGCTGTTGCTGATTTTCTCACATTTTTTAAGAGGTTATTTTCCCACGCGAATTTTCTACTACGCGCACAACCTAGTGAGACCTTATCAACTGTGGTCTCAGATTAAATCATCACCTTGTGAAGTCCTCTGAATGCATCTTGAATATATGGTTCTCCAAATCCAGCGAGATCGCTTCGAGTAGTGGATCCAAAGCAGAATTAATGAGTGCTAGAATTCCCTTAAACAGAATTACGCTTCTATGTAAGTATACTTCTAAGAATAATAACTATGCGTTTCTCTCATAGTATGGCTAGTCTTTCCACAGTTGTTTCTTGGGCTCCGTCCACATTACGTCTAGACTACAAGTAGTCCCTCTTTCGTTTAGTCCGTCGAGCGAGACCGTAAATAAACCGCGAGGAAAAAATGGCCGCGTGAACTCCGGTGGGGGGGCGAGACGCGTGCTTCCCGCCCCCAGGATCTCGCGCGCTCATTTTTTTCTCGTGGTTTTCTTTCTCGTGACGCACGACGGGCTAAGCAAAAGAGGGACTACTTGTAGTCTACATTACGTCAGAGGAATTTGAAAACGGAGGTTTCACTCTGAAAACGCGTCAAATGTTTTCCGCCCACACTACGTCGGAGGAATTTAAAAGCGCAAAAATCACCGGTCATATTGGATTTGTGTTTGAGGAAAACTCGATCAGGGAAATCACATGATCATCGTGCCTACGACGTTTTCAAAAAGCTTCGTTTTCAAAACGTTTTCAGTCCCCACGAAAACGCAAAGCCGGCGTTTTCAAATTCCTCCGGTTTGAAGAACGTTTTTAGAAAGCTCCGTTCCTGTGACGGATTAGTATGGACGGTAGGCTTAACCGTAAGCTGCGTTTTCAAATTCCGGAGTAGTGTTGACGCTGCCTCAGATATAAGCAAGCAAAACAGAAATCCCTCTTCTCTCTTTACCTACCACCTGGTCCACTCCCAAACCCTTACGCCCTCGCTCGTTCAAAAACACAACCTGATTTAAAATATAAAACAACCAGCGGTGATAAACATTTTAAAAGACCTGCGTTTTATGAACTTGACGTTTCTATACTAGTCAACACACATTTTCAAAAGTATAACCGTTAAAATGTTTTGCATGTTTTTAAAATGTATATCACCGCCGTTTGCTTTATGTTTTTAATCAAGCTACGACGGCCGAAGACCAAGAGTTTATACAACCTGATTTTTTTGTTTCTTTTTCTCGCTCTGTCAACGATCTCATTAGAAAATAGAGAGTCTATGTATAGACAATGGTAAGGTCTGGTAAATTAACACAAGAATTTAACGCCCAGAAAAATCTCGAACCCATCAAAGTTGCAGTCGAGGTGCGACGTTTGAAATGGGGGTGGAATGAGTGTGTGTCACCAGGGTGGCGTGTGTGGGTAATGGGCAAAACATAGTCAGTGAAAGATTCGGGCATGTTCGGCAATGCAACGAAGACAGCCGAGGACTGTTCGGAACAGTATAGAAGCGAGGTCTTGTAGGAAGTTATCAAGGCCATAACAACAGCGTTTATACAAATTCTCTACTTGCGCATAACCATAATCCTATACTGCTTCGGGGGTTGCCGATGTAAACAAAACGGCGTCGCGAACTGTCAAGGACGAGGCGAGTTTAAAACTCCCAAAAACTTTCAAGGAAGTTTCAAATTTGACTAAACCAAAACTAAAGCAAATATGCAACATCTTATCCATTGATTTCGAAAAGTCAATCGGCAAAAAAGCCCTGGTCAACATTGTATGCAGTGCTTTGAAAATTTCAACATCTGGACCTTCGATTACCGGTCACCTCGCCACCAGGAAGTCTCGCCACCCACGCACTCGCCACCAAGCGAAGCCTCCTCGCCACCAAATTACAAACGATAATTCGTTCTACTTTGTTTAGTTGTATAACTCACACAGCTCGTGTAAGGTTGAAGATGTTTGATCGTTTAACCGAAGCCTTTTATGAAACACTTATATTACGCCGTAAGCTTAAATGCAAACGCAACAGCGAAGCAACTGAGCTATTGCTAAGTTGCTTTGCTGTTGCGTTTGCATTTAGCAAACACAGCAGCAACACAGCCAGTTCTAAAAGAAATTTACATGTGGTTGAATTCTAGAAAGCTATGGTTTCTCGTTAGACAACGGAACACATATCGTATCCCGTCACCGACAACATATTGACAGCGAAATTTGCAAGCAGACAAGCTATCAGTTCAGCTTGGCTAAGAATGAATCGTCGCTTGGTTTTTAGCCAGCGAGCAGGCTCAAATTGGAGCAAAAGCGCGCGCGGCGTAGCCGTGAGCGTGAAATCGAGCGGCGAAACCGCGAGACACTTTCTTGGCGCATCTTCACCAGACTCCTTTCCGCCGGATCGCTTTGCTCTTCGCCGCTCGCGCGCGTGACTCAAAGGTGAGCCTGCTCGCAGGCTACTTAGTCTTAACTGAGCTTAAGACTAAGCGACGACGCGGTATTTAGAGTTATTTTGGCCATATACAAAATCACCTTTAAACTGAAGAAAACCTGAAAATAGTAGTTTACTAATAAACGACGAACTTGAAAGATTTACCCTAAACGTTTCAAGATCCAGAAACCGTGAAAATAATGTCTGTGTTGAGAGCTTTTAGCAAACAAGCGCAAAATTCATTCCAATCTTTTAAAGAGAAGATATCGCATGAGACGCTCGCAAACATACTTGATGACTTATCAAAAGGAACGATTTTAAAAATAAATGAGTTGCCTTTCGTATTAAATACGGATCGATTTTATTTCATTAGAGAATGAATATTGAGTCACTAACGAACTTTATCAATCAAAGATATTAGCATTATAAGTTTCCAGGCCATAAGCACCGACACAAGAAGAGAAGTCATTATTAGGGATGGACTCGAGTTCCGCCGCTCACCAAGGTCCCGCGGGCTCCTTCCTGCGGGCTCCTCTCCCGAACAACGGCTGGTAATCTAGCCTGTAATCGAAATATGACCCACAAAAACATACGTCAAACCCGAACAATTGCAGAGGCACGCGGTGCTAATGCCTCGTGAGGTTACTCTGCCGCCTCGGCGGCAGGCAAACCACTTAATTTATCACCAAATTAGACTTGATTAACCGCCATTTTTCAGTAAACAGCTGGTGTTTTCGTCGCTGTTTTCGAGCATCCAAACGTCAAATGTTTAAAAGGGCGGTTAATTCAACATATCAGTTTCAATACCGGCTGAAAATTGCTTCTCAAGAAGTCATAAATCCCTTGCTTATAAAACGGCCATCAAATGTTTTTCAAATTCTCGCTTAGCGTTAGGGAAAATAAAGACTGTGTTTCTTAACTTTAAACGTGAGTACAGAAAAATTGAATGACATGAGAGTCAGTTATTTTTTCGAAAAGCAGTACGCATCCAAAAAGTGAAGAAAAACGAACAAAATTGATATCGCTATATTTATTTCAGTTGACAAAATGAAAACCTTGCTAACACAAAGCAGTTTCTCCGCGGAAAAAGTTTCAATCGCAACATAATTAAAATAATTAAAGGCGATAAATTCTACATCCAAACGACGCTACTTCGCGGTGAAAGCTAATGGATTTCAAAGAGTGTGATGACAGCAATGTCCTAACTAAATAGAAGTTAAAATGACGAATCGACCGACCAAAACAGTGGTCATTAATCTGTCGAGATATATATATTTTTTTCATGCCTATTAAAGACGTTTTTAGTCATTAAAACATCGGCAATATGGTCAAATGTGGGAGGAATATTTCTCTCAACTACCGCGAGCTAGCAACGAGTTTTTGCCGAGCGGTAGTTTAAACACAAAGGTACTTTACAATCTGACGACAAATGCTAATTGGGAATTTGTTTGAATTTGGCCAATGAATGAGACTCATTTCAAAGCAGTCATTTCGTCGACAACATAATTTTTTTCCCATGAAAACATCCCAACCGAATAAAGATCTATTGTTTGACGAAGGCAGATGATTTGCAATTCAAAATACGTTGAATTTTCCTGACATCTCTGAGTTGTCGTAAATAAAGCAGATGACATTAGGTACTGAGAGAAAATAAGAATTATTTAATCGAGACGCCGAACTGGAGGAAAATATAAACAGTGTAAGGAAATCGCCTAAAGGAACACATCGTCTGCATAAACTCCCACAAAAAAGTTTCGCAAGTCTTCTATCTTACCAAGAAAAACCGAAGGAAACTCGTGGGTACGATTCTTGCGTGAATTCAAGTGTTTTTATCTCACGCAACAGGATATAAGAGAAATCCAGTACGGCAAGACTTGAAAAGACAAAATGTCATGAAACAAAAATGATGGCCACAGTTGGGGAAACGAACTTCCATTACGCTCGGCGCTTCTAAGGACGCCTGACATTGTTCACGCATTGATCCTTCACGTACGAAAGGTGAGAAACTAGATTAACTTGCCGATCCGAACCCGACTGTGCATCTGTTGTGGGAATATAAACAACACGGGCTGGAAATTTCTTGCTAGAAGTTGAAGTTACAACCAAGGTTCCCTATCAGTTCAGGTGAATGAATTGCCTTAAACGAAGCAGGTAAAGTTACGACCAGATCAAACTATTACCAGATACGATGAAAACGCTAAGGACGTTAAGTTCATTATTCAAAGCACTACAGTATAAAAAGAGAACAGGCGCGATGATTTTTCTTATAAAATTTAACAAACACTAGAGAAAGCCATCGCTTCACCGCTTTTTCAGCGCCGTATCTACATTCAATTAAAAGTGGCTATCAAATTGGCAGCAGTGAATACATCTTGCTCACGACCAATACACAAATAGATTCATTTCGTTACTGTACAGTGAATAACGTTTTCTAACAGGTCAGTTAGATACGAAAAACTAGAATCGTTTCACTTGAAAATCGAAAAAATATATATAGCCCTTTGAAATGGCGATTACATGGTCTTTTTAAAACGCCTCTTGCTTATTGAAACTCGATTGCGGGCAATACAAACTCTGGCGTGAACGCGTCCAGACGGAAATTCAGAGTTTCCCTCTCAGCTGCAAGAGATTTACGGGTGCAAAAGCATAAAACAAAACTGTCGAAAAGGCGCTATTGAGCAAAAATAAATTAAAAATTCATACCAGAGTATAAGCCATGTTTAAAGTTTAATTCTATGGCGAGAAAAACAGACATGTTGCTGCTTTGATACAAATACATCTCATGCCAATTTGCGTATGTAGATACACATAAACAATATCGCACAAAAACCTAGCGTGTATTTATAAACGATGTTTTTGAAGCCCCGTTCTCTTAATCCGATTTAAACAAAAGTTTGCGTGAACAAAACACATCTGCCATTATGAGCATTTAATGGTTAGGAGTGAAAATACAGGTTGCAAAATGTCTGAGATGGCTTCGAGATCGAATGAAAACCGGATGTGTTCATATAATGATATATTGGCGGGCACGCGAACATCACTGTACATTATTGGCCCCTTCCGAAAAACGCAATATTCAAAATGACATTTGCTACATGTCATGTTCAATTTAATTAACCTGTAGGTTTGCTCTCAATTTGTGTTAAGAGTAGAACAAAACGGACGTATTGCATATGTACAGCTGCGAACCAAATACAAAAGGCAATGTTTACAGTTTGCTCTCGAGCCATTAAATAACAGAAGCACTTTTAAAAGGAGCTTTTCACGACCAGTGGGGAAAAACATCGTTCTCATCACGAGAAACCAGCAGGAAAATTAAAAAAATAAACATTAATAAACGCGCTAGAATGAACGACAAAGCCTAAAGTCTGCAAAACAAGAAAGTTACATATGAGATAAGCGAGAAAGTAGGCTTGACTTTTACGCAAATGAAGATGGAAATAGAAACAAAACGAAAATGGCATTAGACGTTAGTTCGCGAGTGTAAAAGGACAACAAAGGTCAGGCGAGAAATTGTCGCAACACGCGAGAACTTAAGGCTAGACGAAAAGGCGACTGTCCTCACAATTGTCAAGATCTGGGCGACGTGCAATGCGCATGCGTTGGTTGCATTGAAGTGAGCCCACGCATTCTTGCGTATAAAAGACGGTTTCCTAGGCACATACCCCTGAGAAAGAGCCATTGCCAGCTCAAAATCTATCTTCTCCTTATAATATCCATACAGTGTTACGCAGGCAAGTGATGAGAAAAACGAGATTCATCGACTCATAAGTAATGTCGTGATGCAACGTCAAATAAATAGGAATCCTTACGCATGAAAAACAAATGTACGTGGAAATGATTAAAGGCATTTAACGGCCCACACAGCCACAAGAGAAAAAAAAGCAATACATAACGCCCACAAGAACTCGAAAAGATCCACGTAACTGGCTATCAAAACACAATACAACGAATTCACAACAATATCCTGGCTTTCCAAAACAAAAGCCGGACGAAAGAAAAATTCGGTTTACAGAAAAGCAATATGAATTCCTGTAAAACTCTGCTCTTTGATTGAGAGCCGTGTTAACCAAGTTGGTTTAACATACGAACTAGATCACACAAATTAAACAATGAATACATGTCAATTGTTACAGTACTCCACAGTACATGTAATAACCATTTTGAACTTTACAGTCAAAACCGTATGGTGTCTAAAGCCCCTTACACCCTCCGCCGGAGAAATTTGAAAACGCAGCTTTATTTCTTTGGTCCAGCTAACCGTCCACACTAATCCGTCACGAAAACGGAGCTTTTCGAAAACGCTCTTCAAACCGGAGGAATTTGAAAACGCACACTTTGCGTTTAGTGTGGACGGAGAACATTTTGAAGCATTTTGGAGCTCTTCGGAAACGATAATGCCACGATTACGTGATTTCCTTGACAGAGTTTTCCTCAAACACGAATTCGAAATGACCGGTGATTGTTGCGCGTTTAAATTTCTCCGGCTAAGAGTAGACGGAAAACATTTGATGCGTTTTCAGAGTAAAAACACCGTTTTCAAATTTCTCCTGCAAAGTGTGGACGGAAAACATTTGCTGCGTTTATCCTACTGTTTGAAATCTGATCCTTGAAAAAAGAAATTGCGAGATTCCATCTGGATGTAAAGCTTTCAAAAGTTCTGGTGGTAATAAAATATTCGGAAGTTCAAGAGACTAATGGGCCCGTGTATTAAAGGCTTCCGTCGCGAAACGATAAGAAACGATATCAAACAGCCATAAAAAATACGATAAATTACTTGATAGCGAGCTCTACGCCAATTGGTCTTCTACCACACACACTTAGGACAGAAACGTCTCACATAACCAATAAAAGATATCTGTTTACACACTGCTTGTAATCAAACAGCTGTTAGCTTTTCTTCCTTGCTATTGAAACAATTCAATACCGGATCTATATAAATCATAATGGCAGCCGGGGTACGCTGTAATTAGAAAGGAGGCTGACAATAGCCTTGTATTCTGTTGCAGCTATTTTTCATTTACAGTGATTTAATTCACGAGAGAAGTTTCGTAAAGTTACAATATTGACTGACACTTCACTGTAAAATTCTATTTCGAGCGTGTTGGAAACATTTTTACCCCTCTCGAACAATATATTTTTGCTATAGAGTACAGCACCTGCGCAACATTGAATTGTGAGGGGGTGAAGTCGGGGGCGGACGGGTATCCGAGAATTGCCGCTTGATGAACTTGAATAAGGGGTCAAATTTCGTTAAGTGTCATTCTCTAAATGTGCCTCTGTCAACTACTGTTGTCGCATATTGTAGTCATGCATGAATTTTTAAGCGAATTCCAAAGATTTATAACTTATTACGCGGAGCGTGTGATGTGTCAATAGCTAACGACTAAATGTTCCCACAAATCACATGATTATTGTAGTCAGCGCCTCCCCCGAGGAGGGGCTCCCTTATATGGGAGATATAGGTATGTGCGGCCCCAAAGTATATGGTTTTTCAGCCGTTTTGATCATAAATAGGGTGTCGATTTTGGCCATTTCTGTCATAAATAAGGTATGGTTTTGAACTGGGTTCGTTTTTTAGAAGAAGCTACTTTTTCACCATTATCGATAAGATCATCAACAAAAGCCCTTCATAAATTATGTTTAGGGAAACTGTGTCAGTCGTAACAGTCATAAATGGAATATCAAATTTTTGGTCAGGTCATAAATAGGGTAGGGAAAATCCCCCCCCCCCCCCCGGGCAGTGCCCTCAATACACTTGAATCTTACAACACTTCTCCACTCAGACGTAGTTATAGATACGTACCAACGATTTTTTTCACTAAGCGTTAGAGGAGGGGGAGGCGGAATTCTGTGATGGACTAGCATCCCATCCAGGGATAGGGGGGTAGCTCTACTCCTACTCACTTTAAGACAAGTAACAGAAGTTAAGCAGCTTTGGTCTTAACCAATTTCCTGCACCCTTGATGCCGTAATTGTAGTCTGTATGCAAAGTGACCAAGCCAGACTTAAAATACAAGATGCTATCTACCTGTAATCCAGTTGAGATTGCGTTCACAGCAACGGTAGGGGGAGACCTAAGACCATCAGCTATCTGGAGCAAAAAAAGAAACACATTGTAGATGAAATTCAAGCTAGAAAGAGAAGTGTGAATTCAAAGATTGCCCGTTTTATTGAAGCTTCTTCCTGTGTCGTACTCAATCACCTCGAAATTCATATCATTGTGTTGTGTTCTTGGGCAAGACACTTTACTCTCACAGTGCCTCTCTCCTCCACACACACAGGTGTATAAATGGCTACTAGCGTATTGTTGACGCGACCTGACAGAAAATGTCGGAGGAATGGAGTAGTGCTACTCCAATTTAACAGCAAGCTCCTCCATTTCATAGAAATCGAATTGATCAGTTGATTAAAAGATTATTGAAACACTGTAAAGGAATTTCTTTTTTTCTCTCTCTGAATTTCATGTTGATAGTTACCTTGGTAACAGCCTGATATAATTGAAACAGGCTATTCACGATCGAAGCGTTCTTCTGCTGACCTGAAGTCACGTGTTCGTACAACTGATTCGCTTCTGGACTAGTAACGAGCTGAAACAAAAATGTCAGGAAAAATTCTCAGAGCGTCTAGGGACTTTAGGAATAATTTGTTTGTTTGTGTGTCCATGTGTTCACCTTTAATTAAAAGAAATTTACAGTTTCTTTGTTAGCGGCTAGTTTTATGGAAATAGCACGTAAATTAAAGGTAACAATTACATGTAATTAGAACGTCGCATTTCAAAACAACAGACAAGCTGACAGAAACATTTCACAGCAAAACCACAAAGCTTTAAGTGCGACTCCCACGTTAGCTTTAGACGTGCAAAGAGCGGAACACGAAGTTTCCAAAGACCAACAAGGCCAGCAGGTTAGAGAGATGAAGTTTCAGATCAAGCAGTAACAGCGTTAAAAAAAAGGAGCAAGACAATCAGCAAAACGTTACTAACAAAAAAGAAAAAAACTGAAAAATACTAGACTGTACAAAGAGAAGGATGTTTTCTTTTTTCTTAACAAAATTAGATTCTTTCTACTGAACTCCGCCAACATTTTCCGTATCGCAGAAAATATCTGAGTTATTTAAGTCAGTTTTTATCTATCAACGAAAACCAACAGAAACGTTCTAGCTCTGCTATTCTGTTTCTCCGTGATCCTGTCAGCGACCTAACACCAATTAGTAATTCATACTGGAACTAGCACCTCAAACTGTTTAAAAATTTAAAGACACCTCAAAACAGATTACCGTGCAAACAAACTGTAGAGAGACTTGTCTAATATTTGGTGCTCATTAACAATTAACAGACAAAACTAACTTCACTGTATACATTGAGACAAAATGATTTGAATCTCGTTAGGATTAGGAGGTCGGTGGTTTTAAAGGCAGTTCCAATGAAACAGGCCTATTAAAAATAAACAAAAAAGAGCGGAAACCTCAAACGATTGCACTGACCAGATCTTTTTACTCTAGTAGAGCTAACAATTTAGAAAGAATAGTTTATGATTGTTACGTCAGACCGTTCGCTTACATTTTGGTATGTGACTGCAGTACCGACATAGGGCCTTATAAACAACCTTGAAACACACAGACTTGCACATTCATTCTACATGCCTGATAACATTACTGAAAAGATATCGCTAAACATTGAAAGGATCTTGTCAAAACGGTTGCCACGATAAATAATTAAAGGTCCTTAGATTGATTAAGAGCACTTAATGCGAAAAAACAACATATTTATAATGAAAAAACAGCTCCGCGACGAAAACATCTAGCAGTTGAGTTAGCTTGTACACTTAAGTACACTTCAACACCAAATTGAAGTACAGGAGTCATACATCGCAGATGATGTACTTAATATTAAGTTAATGTACACCAGTTTTGAAAAGTGTTTAAATATGAATTGAACTGTTTTCATAAGCTGACAAAGCCACGTTAATTATGAATACAAGCCACAGTATTCGGATTAAAAAAAAGCCAACAACAACAGAACTCGGTGACTACCATAGTCTTTGAAAGTTCAGCACTTAAAACGTTTAAAACACAAGGAAAACTTTAGTTAGGTTTCATACTCAGCAGCAAACATATTTACACCCAAACATTTCTTCAAATTGGGCAAAATAAAATCGAACCCGTCGATTTCGATGCGGATTAACATGAAAAGAATGACGAGATTTCTTACGCTTACATGGTACTAAATTGAAAGGACTCATTAAAAGTTAAAAGACGGTTGCAAGAAATGTGAAAATTCTCACCAAATCGCAGGTTTTGAAACTCTCTGCTCCTTATTGACAGTGTTCCTTGCAAGCCAATCTATTTTGAATGCTTGCATTTTTTTCAAACAGTCTCAAGAGTTTTGTTAAGTAAAGTCGAGTTAAAAAAAACACACCACTGGTAAATTTTTATTTTATCTAGGGCGGCGTCCTCACTACGTCGGAGAAATTTGAAAACGCAGCTTTATTTCTACGGTTAGGCCTACCGTCCACACTAATCCGTCACGAAAACGGAACTTTTCACAAACGCTCTTCACACCGGAGGAATTTGAAAACGCAGGCTTTGTGTTTTAAGCCTGGTTCTCATATGCCGCCGGCACGGCCTGGAACACCGTTACGGCATATGTGAACATATATCGCCGAATCATAATCTATCCCAGGCATTGACCGCCGGCTTGCCTGCGAAGTTGAGTTAAACTTTGCAGGCAAGCCGGCGGTTGTCGGCGATTGCCGGCGATGAAAATATTTATGTGAACATCGTCTGCGGACGCAACGTACTCCAGTAAGACAATTCGATCCATATTTACGGGTAAAATGGTTGAAACTTGCGCAATTCGATTTGCATTTCGTGCAAATTTGAGTACGTCGGCGATCCATCGCAGATGCGCCGGGGACCTACTGGGACAGATCGCCGAACGTTGTCAGTTGCAACCGGCGACTACGTCGCAGCTAGGTCGGCGGGATATGAAAACCAGCCTTTAGTGTGGACGGAAAACACTTTGAAAACGAAGCTTTTCGTAATGATATTCCGCTGCCTGAATTTTACTCAGACACGAATGCAAAATGACCGGTGAATGTTGCGTTTTCAAATTCTTTCGGCGTAGTGTGGACGGAAAACTTTTGATGCGTTTTCAGAATAAACTGGACCTCCGTTTTCAAATTCCTCCGAAGTAGTGTGGACGGAAAACTTTTGATGCGTTTTCAGAATAAACTTGACCTACATTTTCAAATTCCTCCGAAGTAGTGTGGACGGAAAACTTTTGATGCGTTTTCAGAATAAACTTGACCTCCGTTTTCAAATTCCTCCGGCGTAGTGTGGACGGAAAACTTTTGATGTGTTTTCAGAATAAACTTGACCTCCGTTTTCAAATTCCTCCGGCATAGTGTGGACGGGACCTGACACGACTAATTTAGTTTAGAGGCCCAATAACTACAATCAATAAATCAATACGATTTCTCTGTTGCCAGTGCAATATTCTCCAAGTATTGGACCGGGCACTGCCGTCCCGCGGGCACTGTCCCGAATGATCCCGAGAGACCGCTCTTCAAGGTTTTCTAGTAGTTTTACAGCTTAATTTCTAGAAGAATTGACGTACACATTTCTTCTTTTTCTTTCAACTTTCTTTTCCTTTTTTCATTGTTGTTGAAAATGTCGGACGTGTGTAAACGGCAAGTCAGTTCTTAAACAGAACTGTATGCTTGAATTTTTTAGCGTCTTTCCAGTTCGTGATAGTGTGATTTTTACTTAACGTTTTTCAGTCATCAGTATGACAAGACTCTCAAAAGACTATCTAGGGCCGATAAACTCCCAGTATTGACCCCACGCTCGGTAAATAAGATATATCTACAGATCATTCTAATATTTCCACAGGAAAACTGAGTCCTGGAGGCTTCAGCAACTGAATCTACATTTAAAATCCTCTGCACCGAGAAAAGACAAGACATAATCGACAACAAAGCAGCGAAATGGAACTGAAAAGAAACACTAGAACCCTTGTGGTCCGAATTGTCATGTTGACTGTCTACCTTACATCTGGTGCCGCCATATTTTCGGCGATAGAGCATGGCAAATCAAGCGACGACCACTTTGTAGATAAAATAAACGACTTGAAAGAGAATATGACCAGGAGATTTAATGAGACTAGGGATGTTATCGATCACTACGTCGAGAAGCTGCGTCAAATGTTTGAAGCGGCTCCCACATGCAAATACAGCCATAACGACTGGAGTTACTACCAGTCACTGTACTTTGTTGGAAGTGTTACGACTACAATTGGTAAGGAATGAGAAAAAATATATATTAAAAAATTATTAAGAATTTTACGAAACAAAGCGCACCAAATCAAAGAACACATTGATAGCTTCCGTTTCAATGGTCACACACTAGGGTTTTATCAACAGACTTAAAACTTAACACCACCCTGAATAGCATAATAAGCAGTACCGAGTGGAAGTACAGCTCGATAGCTTTCATTTGAATGGTCACACACTAGGGTTTTATCCACAGACTTAACGATAGAACCAACCTGTTCAACATAACAAACAACTGCAGTATCACATGAAAGTACTACTCGATAGCTTTCATCCGAATGGTCACACACTGGGGTTTCTTCAAAAGACTTAAAAGTTACAACCACCTTGTACAGCAAATGAATTCCTGTTTTACTGTCATTTTGTTTCCAGGATATGGGCACCTGGCACCAAAGACTCAAGGTGGCCGCTTGTTTCTAATATTTTTCGCTCTGTTCGGTATTCCACTGAATTTACTGACTCTGCAATCAGTCGGTGAACACATCAACTATGGCATTCATCTCCTGATTAAATACTTCGAGAAAGCAGCGTTCCAACGCGATCTACCATCGCACGAGCACATCAAATGTTTCGCCATAAACGTTATGTTAATCGCACTGTGGCTTCCGCTTGGAGGAGTTATGTATTTCTACTCAGAGAAAGAATTTGGCTGGACTTTCCTCGATAGCGTCTATTATTGCTTCGTTGCCCTGAGCACGATTGGATTCGGGGATCTGGTGCCGAATCAAGGCAAGGAGCCAGACTCGTCTTACGAACGAGGCATGTGGATCGTGCGTCTTATGTACTTGGGTTTAGGCCTCTCGCTGCTATCCAGCATTTTCACCTCCGTTTTGTATGCGGCGAAACAAATTCAAGGCCTTATGCCGTTTAAACGAGGTAAGATCTAAAATGCTTTAGAATATTTAAACACTTCCATATACATAGTTTATACCTACTGCAGTTGCTGTTTAGCCAAAGCTCGCCAGTTAAGATATTAATAACAGAAAATTGCTACCGTATTTTGGTACTATACATATCAAGTTATGTTACATAACGTATGTAACATTAAAGAAAGAGTAGCTCGCGAGGCTGGCGTGATTTTTCTGTCGTCCTTGTCCACCTTTTTAGGTACAGCGAAACCTTAACGGAGCGAGTGTTTCCATCTTAAATAAGTTGCAACGTTTGAAGGTGGTGAACTTTTCAGCCAAGTTTTCACCATAGCCCAGTTCCGAGTTGCCTTTTAGGTGTTTCAAAACGGAACGTTTCATAAGAAAATCCATTAGCGAATTTGACTTGTATAAAAATGAACATTCAGGTGAAACCCTTTTTTATATGAATTATTTCGAACGACGACTCGTTTCAACAAGAGGTCGTAAGGGCAACTGAACTCAGAAATGTCCTATTGTCATTTTGAAAAGGCAACAAAAAAGCCAAAGAACGAGAAAAAGCTTTGCTCTCCGTGTAAACAGGACATTGTAAGACCTATTTATCTCAAGAATGGAACACGCAAGATCGTCAATTTGGCGACACTCTGCCAAAAAAGAAGTCGCTAAGACTATAGAACAGTACATACAGCGACAACAGAACTTCAAAATACTATTCAATTAAGATAGAAAGACAAACGAGGACAAAGATGGCTAATACAAAGAATATTGAGACAGAAAACGAAAAGCAACTTTGAAAAAGATCTACATGCGCCAACTATGAGCGCTCTTTTCAGCATCCTGTCTTAAGTACTGTAACGCTATAACATTAACCCTTTACTGTCTAAACTCTCTCTTTCTTCAGACAGGAGGTGTAGGCGACCTACTTACATCTGACTCTTGCCTGCCTTTCTCCTCATTCTCAGGTCAGTTTAAGGGGAAATCTTTTCTCCTCTGGTGAAGGGATTGAACGATTAATTCTCACTACCTTTTGCTCACATTTCTATTCTTGCCAGATCTCAGATTTTGGTAGTATATCAGGACAATTACTCCCAAGTTAATGATTTTGGTTATTCTCGCAACCTGTCTGCTTGCAAAACGTATTGATGTTGTAAGATATAACATAAGGTGAGCCTTTTTTTAGGAGGAAGCAGCTTAAGACACCACGCGACTTAATGTAATGTGCGAAAATCAAGCAAATGCAAACACAATTCTACACTGGTGTAACACTCAGAGAAGGTTGAAGGTCTTAGCTAATGATTAATGCGCTAGAGCCGGATCGAGCAGTCCGAGTTCAAGCCTGTCTGGGGTCATTGTGTTGTGTTCTTGAGCAAGACACTTCACTCTCACAGTGCCTCTCTTCACCCAGATGTATAAAGGGTGCTGGTGAATTGTTGAGGCAACCTGAGAGAACCCTGGGGATACAGTAAACTGAAATGGCCTCGCAATTCATTTGAGTTGCCGAGGGTGGGAGAGGGGGGGGGGGGGGCAGTACTCCTATTTCCCTCACGCGACGGACAACAATTTGTGAAAATTTATTTAATAAAAATTATTTGAATTAATAATTGGAACTGTTCACTGCGTAGCAATAGATAGTTGCAATGTTTAAGTCTTTGGATAAAACCTTAGTTGCGTTTGACCATTCGAATGAAAAGAAAATTGAGCAGTACTTTTATGGGGCACTATTCCTTAATTTCCCCTTTTATAATAAAATGACATCTGAGATTCTATTTAAATTCTGAAGCTGGCACTTGTGGAAGTGAATAGATTATTTTAAACGAAAAATATTTTTAAGTAGTCTGGTTCAAAAAAAAATGTTGAAATGTTGTTGTTTGTAGTGGTCAAATGTGCTTAGCTACACTAGCTAGTTCACAGTCATGCCAATTAAACTGAGCGGAACAAATCTATCAACTGAACCTAATGGCTTAAAAATCCCACCTGGCGAGAGGCAGACCAGTTGGCTATTTACAAGCATGACTGAGGAGTTGAATTAGGGTCTACCGAGAAACAACTCCAGCTTAGTAGTGAACCTGCGACCTCCGGACTTCAAGTCCGGCGCCCTAACCACTCAGCCTAACCACTGTGCTGTTAATGTTGGCTAACTTGTTTGATTGAATCCTCAGGCATCTTTCGGTTTGCAACACCAGCTCAAACCGAGCTAAAAGCAAAGCCATTTACAGCACTAAGGGAGAGGTTTAGACTGGCTAAGGATTACTCATCAACTGCTAGAACAGCAGAGGACATATCATTCACACCAACACTAAGTAGACACTGTCGACTGCAACAAGATAATACACCCTCCATAGGGTCGTTCTGTAACTCAAATATTAACTCAAACATCGAAGAACTGGGGTGCCCAGAGTGTTTCAACACCGAAGAACATTTGGATAAGGCAGAGGGGAAAAAGAAGACAGTACTAGAAACTACGTTGGGAGAATATGATCCCAAACAGGAAAACAATAAGGATTTAAAGGAGATAATCAGTGAGAGAGCAAAACAAAGAGGAGAGCGATAACAGAGTCCTTTACTGTGTTAGGCTTTTGCATGGTAAATCTACATTTGTAATATGTATAATCGTCTTATAAAAATAAATAACAGAAAAGTATTATAAATAAACACCCTCTTCAATTTGTCTCGTAGTTGAAAGATAAATTTATATTTCCTTTAAATGCCCCGTCGAGTAAACTGCTTTGCGCTTTCAAAATGCGACAATGACGCCTTTTACCCAAGATTTAAGACTTAACATTATCCCAAACTTTTAACATAAAATTTGAGTAGATAAGGGCATTACACAATTAGCTAGGCTAATTCATAATATTGGATTTGCTTTACCTTACCAAAGGCCAAACCACATGTCATCAAATTATCGTACTTCGTAAGTCACACTGAAGAGTTTCAGAAGATGTTTCAACCCACCCCTTCCCTTTGTTGTGGTCGCAAACTCCTCTCCAGTCCCTCTCCCGGCCTGCCACTTAATCTCGCCCCACTCCCTTGACCTAATCTTTTCAAAACTCTCGTTCTCTTTGTGTCTCCTGGACTCAAGTTCGCTTAATAACATCCGAAAAAGGTTTTCTCACCAGTTGTTCACATTTTGCGGTGTACAGCTGTATCGTCTTGGCGACATTCCTTGCTACAGTTATGGTCAGACCCACATCTACACTGGCAACACTCAGCTCACTAGTAAAATAGTTCAAACGACAGAACAAAGACTTATGAGGATTAACAAATAGTTATTAGAAGTAAAATTAGGAAATAATTTGAATAAAGAGAAGTTCTATTGTAAAACAGTTATGCCGTGCTTGACAATGCGATACAATCTGGCAACGAGGAGAAACGAGAGATTTCATTTAATTTGCCATTTTCGTTGCAGTTTGTTCAGCAGGAGAGCCAAGCTTCCTTATCTCTCCATGTTGCCTTATTGGTGTTAGGCGCCAGAGAAACTAGCCTGCAGAACAGGGAGTTCGCGCTCGTGGTCGGTCTCCGCGCCAGTACATCGGGTTTCGCGCTCTGGGGCACATTTCTCGAAGGTTCCCGAAAAGGTTTCGCACCCAGAAAGCCGTAGCAAAATCTCAAACCTGATGATTACAGAGCTGTTTTATTCACATATTCTTAATACGAACAGAGGTTCCCTGCGTTCAAGAAGTTTCAGGCGTATACACTTCTCTGTTTTTAGTTACAGATTAACTAAAAATGGCTTTCCGGGCCCAAAAAGTTTCGGGGGCTTTCGAGAAACGGGCCCCTGGCCCGCCAATCCACCTGTTCTGCAGGCTACAGAAAACTCGCGATCGAAATTGATGCACAGATCCCCAAAATTTTAATTTGAACATGAGCTGGGGTTAAAAATAGGTTACAACAAAATCATTCGAGGTCTAGAAACATTCTAGCCGCCAAAAAAGATAATGTCATTCCCTTCGCTACTTCTCTCAAGCTAATGATTCGTTGCGTTATCTTCCACAAAGATTATGTGACAAGCCAAAGTGAATGTGTAACGCAACAGCACACAAGGTTCTTAAGTCTAACCTGCCAATCGTCTTTGCGATACTGGACAGCTCTTCCTTGGACGGAGGATTGCGTGCTCCAGAGGGAAACACCAAGTTAATGGGGTCAAACAGTCTGGACAAAGATCTGGACAGGTAGGCATTCTCAAACGGGGCAAGGCTGTCCTTCAGGGCTTGTTCGGGACTAAGGATGAGAAAAATCAAACATTGATTAAACCTTACATTTCACACTTTCACAACTTTTCTTCACTTATTTACCGTACCCAAATTCGCATTTAGCCAATCAAAAGCTGTGTCTATACTGTGCTGATTTCCAGCGTTATCAAGTCACTGACCTGATATGGCTACGATATCTTGGTCACTTTACCGAATTGGGGTACGGTAAATACTGGGTAAATACCAAATCGTACATTTTTTTGGTATTCGGTGGTATATCGGACTCTTTTGGTCTCGCCATGAGTATTTTGTCTTAACTACATCTCCCAAAATACGAACCATGGCTCCACCAACTCACCTGATATGCCACCGAAGCTTACCGAAAAGGTTCGATTAGGTATAGAAATAAATCTACATCATATAACACCAGTTGGTCGAGAAGGCTTCAGGAAACTTGCTAAACAGCTTAATATAGAATAGACGACCACAGAACAGCAAGAATTTTAACTTTCACTCTAGTTCAATACTAGCATAACTTACCTTATACTAAAGTCATCCTCAGGTGCTGGAAACAGACTGAATGAAGGCTCCATTTGCGGTACAAGAGTAGCTGAAGGTACATTTGACGCGCTGCTAAACTGCTGTAGACGAGACCACAGATCATTGTACAGTCGTAAGAGTTTTGGGTATTCCCCCTCGAACGCTTGCTTCAAGAATGTCGACGCTAGAAATAAAATGGAATAAAACACACACAAGAAGACGGTGCGTTGATAGGCCAAATTGAAATACCGGTAAAAATAATCCCAAGATTGCTATGCACAGCTCTGCACAGAAGATATACAGCCAGGCAGCGCTTGGAATAATTTTGCAACATCCTGTATAGTTCAGACTGTCAGGAAAAGCTGAATTTAAAAGTAATTATATATCAGTCAACAACAAATTTACCAAAGTAGAGTTTGGTCAACACAAAATTGATCAACGACGTACAATATTCAATGCTGCCATAAAAAGCAACGCTGCGAGTTCAAAGCAGATGTATTATATGTCCCTACTATTGTAAGCAAACAATATTTGCTGAAGGTAGCACAGGTATGGTTAGCCTGTGGTGTACTTAGAATCAACTAACCTTGGGCTGACTGTGAAAATTCCTGGGTCAAAATTGACGTCACCGAGTTCCAGAACGAGGCAATACAAGTATTCCCCTCCTAACAAAAAGTTTAAGGAAGTACAAAGTTAGCGACACGGTCAAATCGACATCTAGTTTTAAAACGGTGTGAAGTAGCTGTACCTTCAATAATTCCTCCATAAAGCAAACATGAGTGACAGGATCGCGTTTCTTGGCCAAAACTTTTTGAAGATGATGCACCTACACAAAAGAATTCACTCGCTAAAAGCTGAACTGAACACTTCACGCCCTTAGAAACATAACTGTTACTTCATTTTTTCATTGTATTTTGTCTTAAATCTTATGGAACGTTTACAATAATAAATAGGTAATTTCTCGTGTAAGCATAAAATGCTTAATTGTCTTTTAAATACTAAATAAAATCAGTTACAATGTTTAGAGAGGAAGTCACATCGGCCTTAGCTGGTTTCATGCAGGTCCTCTACCCTGGTCGAATTGCAATTTGGAGATGTTGGTTTTTGTGGAGGAAGGTAAACCGAAGAACCAAAGAAAAACCCTCGGAGCAAGGCGAGAACCAACAACAAACTCAACCCACATATGACAACTGGCTGGAATTAAACCTGGGCCACATTGGTGGGAGGCGAGTGCTCTCAGCACTGCGCCATCCCTGCTCCCCTATCTGCAACAAACATATCTGCACATACACCAGACTCTTTGTTTTCCTTGACCAGCCGTCAAAAAGCGAACGACCCTGGAAAGTTCTGTTTGGAAGTACTAAGTATCGGAGTGCCAGATGAATTGCGTATGCATGCCTGGCTGCGAAACAAGGGGATAAACTGAGTTGCTTGTGTGCATTAATTCCGTTCATTTTTATTGTTTCTAAAATTGATCAAAATCGAGCTTGTGAAGGAACTCTCGAGAGGTCGCTCGTTTTGTCATCCTTGCGCAGTTCTTAAGGAACGAAGACACAAGCTAAAAGTAAGGCAATACCGTTTCTCAAGTTGGTCACCCCAAATAGCACTGTTTGTGTGGCCAAAGTCAACAAGAGAGAACTGAGGAAAACTAATGGAACACACTTGCGAATCTAAGTGAGCAAAAAAACAGTTTATGCAGCGTAAAATGTAGCTCTACCTGGCCACATGCTGAATAAATCAAGTCCATGAGTTGCTCCATACGGGTCCAAAGAGTGGCTCGCCAGGCTGCAGTGTTCCCAGGAGTGGGCATTGCTGCACGACCAGGACCACCAGCCCCTGTAGGATTGGATATATCAATGAGTAATGTGTTAACTGGTATGGCAACCTAGCCGCAATCGTTCACCAAGCCACCATGTTTGCGCCATTGTTCACCTACAGCTTATCACCTTGGTAGAAAGTAAATTCTCCCCCCCCCCCCCCCCACCCACACCTTTCTCTGCTTCAAATATTCAAGATGGCGGCCAAACATTTCACAAAGAAATACTGAACTTTTGTCTGCTACAATACGCCTGCACTGCAAGTTAATGCAACCCCATAATCCTGACCAGAAATAAATTCTCATCCTATGTATGACAACTGACTGGGCCATTCCCAATTTTGTTTTACCTCTGTTTCAAATGAGTGCCAGTGCAAGACCTTCCATATCAAAATTACTTACGTGCACACTTTCAATCGTTTTGAATGTTTTGTTCTAAGCTAATAGCTACGGAATCCATTGAACATTTCATCACTAACGCGAAAGACATGTTCATTTTTTTTTTTTTTTTTTTCAAGAAAAATGGAAAATAATTGTTATTAATAAGTCCTCTTAAAGCAACTATATGAGGTTTAAAATTAAATCAAACCCTCATTGATGATTATAGTGTGTATCCTACAAGTAGGTCTACCCAGGCAAGTAACGCATTTAAGACACATGCGTATATATACAAGAAATGTCGGGGTATAGAAAGTCATATAATTGCAGTGTAGGTAGCTTCTACCAGCAATCGCATTGTATGTGTTTGGGTCCAAGGCTTTCTTCATCCCCTAGCATTCCCTATCCATCCCCTTGGGATTCCCTACCCCCCCCCCCCCCAAGGTATTCCCTATACCTGTATTAGGTTGAACCTGTGACAGTGTGGCGTCCTTCACCCCCTAGCATTCTCTGTCTATCCCCCTAGGATCCCCTATAGCTACATGTAACCATGCTCCCCCTCCCCATGGTATTTTCATATACCTGCATTAGGCTGAACCTGTAACAGTGTGTCTGGATCCAAGGTTTCCTTCACGCCCTAGTATTCCCTATTCATCCACCTGGGATCCCCTATCCCCCATCCATGGTGTTCCCTACACCTGCATTAGGTTGAACCAGTGACAGTGTGTCTGGATCCAAGGATTCCTTCACCCCCTAGTATTCCCTATTCATCCACCCACGATCCCCTATCCTCCAGCCATGGTGTTCCCTATACACTGTACCTGCATTAGGTTGAGCCTGGGAGAGTGTGTTGGGATCCAAGGCTTCCTTCACTCCATTTTTCAAGTTGTCCCTTACTTTGTTAACAACTTCATCCACAGTGCTTACAAGTGAGCCAAGGTTGTAGAACACTTGCAGGGCAGTAGCTACTTGGGTTTGATTCTGCATGAAAAAAAATTACCACCCAAAACTCATACAAGAAGAGATTCTCCTCACTGATGTCCACTGATTTTAAATACACTGGTTTGCGAGAATTCGAGGATTTTTTTTGTTACCATGTGAAAGAACTTACAGAGCTGAAAAGGCATTTCCGTTAACATAACCAGCCTAACCCATCAAAATGCATTTGATGAGGATGTAAAGAAATCAGTTTTCCAGCTTTCTCCTTGGGCAAGCTCATCTAGAAGTTACTAGCTCGACAGTCCTGTCCACTAGCTACTGTAACTGGGATAACAATTTCTCACTAGTACGATTAGTTATAGTAATTGGACCAGGTGGAGTATAATTCAGGGAGTAATCGCGCAAGTAATTTCAAAATCGGATGAGCGCAAAGCACGAGGCCGATTTGAAATTGCGAGCACGATTACTCCCTGAATTGTACGACATGAGGTCCAATTACTAATTAATCGTATCTATAACAATTTTCAGAATTAAAAATGTCTTTCGAGAACTTCTTTTGAGCAAAAACATCTGTAACGGTTTTCATAAGTTTTGAAAACCGTAGGAAACAGTGCAAAGGAAGCCATTGAAGCACGCATACATGTAATTGACCTGCAATATCACGTGGGTATCCAATTACGAAAAGTTCAAATTGGATAACTGCAATTAGACACCCACGTGATCGCGTGCCGATTGCGTGACAAATAGGTGTGCGGAGAACCAATCACGATCGAGAATTTTGTTATAGATACGATTAATTTAACAAGAATTGAATTTAACCAATAATTTGATCTCTAACAGTACTTCTGTGAGTTGAACTTTGCCAGATTTTACTCCAAAATTCCACTTGCCCATAAGGCAAAAAAAGAATAGCCTACACTAGCCCTGGGCTATGGACCTTTCTACCACTGTCACACAATATCAACAATTTTTTTGCATTTTTCATATAAACTAAAAACACCTCGGTCCCTAGTTTAATTTATCGTGCCAAATTTAGTAAATATTATATATCTGCAAAGTTTCAATAAGATCCGTTGCAAAATCATAAAAATATGGGACCTCAAATGTACAAGGAAATGTATACCAGGGAACAAGCATTACCCCCTGGCATACATTTCTTTGTAAAAAATTGGCAAGTTAGGTGTTCCTTGTTTTTATGAGCTTGCAACGGATTCTAGGGAATCTTCACATACTTACTAAATTTGACATGATTTTATAAAATCAAGCACTGTGGTTTATTTTTTGTTTGAATGAAAAAAATTGGAGAAGCTTGACATAGGTAAAAAGGTCCATTGGACACAACTCTCTTTGCCTGCTGATTTGATATGAGTTTATTTCCACTCTGATTCTCAACAGGAAAACCAGTTATTTGACTATAACTCCTGAAACATTGTTTTGCATTGCTAGCCATCCTTCTTGTATCCATCCCAAAGTGCGTTGCAGGGCATATTAATAATATATATGTGTGTCTGTTTTCTTTTATCTGTTTCTAAACGAGGTGTGAAATTTTGACAATATAATTTTCCATTTCTAATCGTTTCCCAAGATTGCTGGATATGCAACTGAAAGTGTCACCAATGAATTTGAATCCTAAAGCTTGCCATCAGACTCTAGTTTTCTCAGGGTTGCTTTGCAACAACACAACATTGATCTAATTACGATGGCCAGTTTGCGTGCATATACCTGTGTTTCCATGCCTTGAGCCAACATTCTCTGTGCCTGGTTTTCAACTTCTTTCCTTGCCTTAGCAGCAACTTTTAAGTCATTTTCTACAGCCTGAAATGTTCAAGGATTTGAAAATAATTACAAAATAAAATTCAGGAGATAAATTCAGAAAATAACAATGGAAGTATGAAAAACAAAAACACTTTCACTCATTTAACACTGATGCATTTTATGGAGTGCGAAAGTTGATATTGCATGTAAATGTACCGCACCTGGATTCCAGAGAGATCTGCTCCTTGAACAAGATAATCTAAAACAAAATTTAGGCAAAATGTTGTACATATACATGTATAAGTTAAGTAAAACACAATTCAACCATCCTATCTAACTACACTAAAAGTTTGAGATAACTGGGGCACAAGATAGCTAACAGAAAATGACTAAAAAGCATATCCAAGGGAAGTGATTTGAGTTTGAAATGGCAGGGACTTCAAGATATCCAAGTTTGAGATACAAAGGTTAAACGAACTTCTTGACGGAATCAGAACTCAAGCATACCATACAATATCCAATCTACATCAGAAAAGTTTAGTTGTGAACTTTGTAATACAGTCAAACCTCTAGAACACCAAAGAGGCATAAGAGATGGAGACAGTGTCGCACATGTACATGTATTATGGAGCTGTCCATATTGCAGAGAAGTTACATATACACTGTACAAGTCTGATTTCTGCCTTTTCAGATGAATTGTAGGATATATTATAATGCCCAGGTTTCCATATTATTATAGCAATGTCTCTAAGGACAGCACCAAAATAAATATTTATTAATTTTGGCATACTACATGTAAGACAATTAAGCAGCAACATTAGATTAATTACCAAGTTCACTGAGACTTTGAGCAGCTTTGGTGATCTCTCTCGCTCCTCCCTGAAGTTGGCTTTGAAGTCGTTTGGTAAGATAGATTACCCTTATCACTCTTCTTAAAATATCACATGCCTCCTGTTGAGGGTCAAACATATTATTATATTTAATTTATTTAATAATTTTCATAGAATTACACAAATCATACATGTATGTTAGAGGTAAAGTATTATTTTTACTGTATGATTTGCCAGTCTGGACCTGCTGAAATCGAAGATCATAGATGTACAGTTTTTGTGTCTGTTCAGTAAAATGTGCTATAATGGCCGACAGCAAGGTAATTTACACTGTCCTGTTTAGTTGCAGTGCAAATTAACCAAAATCGTTATGCTAATGAATTTCACTAATCATACTAATCAATTATACTGTACCAATCAATTATGCTAATTGATGTCCACTCAAATTGATAAGATGTCCAACCAAAATGAAGATTTGAAAGGACACGTGTCATGTTAAGGAAGAAAAATTATTTCCAGCGTTGTTACATGTATGTCCCAACTGAGACGAAGAAGATGAGTGAGTGTTGTATCATCATAGCATCTTAGTGCCTTCTTATTAACACAGAGACAAAATAATCAAATTGTCTACTATTACATGTAATTACAATTTTATATAATAATTTTCTAGTAGGTAGTACCTGAAGCCTACGAAGTTGGGCTGTTCTTGACCTTATCTTGAAATATGGTTCAACAACATGCTGTTGTATCCTGAATAAATTATTGTAAAGAAAAAATAAACTTTAAGTAAATTACAACGTTGCCTACAAATTAACATTACTTACCGTGGGCTGGCTTATAGTGCATTTGACCTGGAATCAAGAAGTCCAAATTTTTCTTTCTTAGACAAGACTCTCACTGTTAACATACCCTCTCTATCCATGATTAAATATTAATTAATACCAAATGAAGAATTTGGGGGACAATCTGACCAAAATGCTGGGGGGGGGGGGGGGGACTAGTGATAGACTAGCACCCCATCCTGGGAGAGCAGCAGTACCTTAAAAATGTAATTGTCTCCCTCACTACGGAAAACAGGACATGCGCTAGAAGTGTGGGCCAGTTAAGTCAAAGTGTGAACTTAACATGCATCTTTTTAGTGAGGTGGCTCAGGGAAAACATCATTACTGACTGGAAGAAAGCATAAAATTTGGCACACAAACTCATTTTGTATGGTTGGCGAAATGGTGCAAAATTCACAAGGTTTATATTCATTCACATTTAATGTTGTTATTATTATTCACGAATATATTTATTCACATTCAACAACTAAATTTATATTCAAGAAATATACTAATTCACATTTAACGACGTATTTCGTATTCACGAATATATTTACTCACATTTACGGGATGTATTCATTCACATTCAACGGTTTATATTCATTCACATTCACGATCGAAATATTGGTTCAACATGGTGCAATATTCATTCAACATTTTCTGCGCAGCGTCTTCGCGCATCATTAGGTCCCAGCTCACGCTCTACAATTTCTGAACGCAATATGGCGGACGAAGGAAGCCTTATTATATGAAGGGGTAGAACAAAGACCAAAGACACCAAACACAAATGTTACATTGGCAGGAACTTTCGATCTCCTACAAGAGTGCGAAGGGGAATGGAACACCGCGGAAGTAGGATTGAGAGAGAACATCCAAATAAGGCTCGAGTGTAGCTCTCCAGCAATTACTACCTTTCGTCAGTATCATAGGGCAGCACTGAATGAAATACTGGGAAATATATGTCTTTTGCATGGAGAATGGATACGACACGACTCATCAAACTGCACAAACCTTGCAGTGTATTTTGTGACCAGCCCTGAGGTCTTCCGAACTCGATATTCAATATCGGAGGTAGTTCTTGGGGAGCAGAGATGGCGCAGTGGTGACCCTCGCCTCCCACCAGTTTGACCCGGCGATGAGTTTGTGGTTGGTTCTCGCCTTGCTCGAGGGTTTTATCCGGGTGCTCCGGTTTTCCTCCCCCCACAAAAAAACAGCATCTCCAAATCCCAATTCGACCAGGATAGAGGGTCTGAATGAAAGCCCGCTCTTCCTCTCTAAATATTTTAATTCTAATTTTTATTTTCCTTCTGCAACAAAGATCGTCGGGTTTCACGTGGACAAAGCTCAAATGCTTCTTGTTTCAAGGTGGACATTGAAACGTCGTATTGTGGAGTACGGGCTTCTCGATGATTTCGCATGAGCAACTAGACAATCTCGTAGAACGTTTCATGATGAGTGATCAGTCAACGGGATGGAAGAGGGAGAGTATTGGCCATGTTGACCCTGGAGACTTTAGAATCAGCTGGGCTGTCGTAAGACACCCTCACATTTTTCACCCCTATGACCACTTCGCACCCTTGATGGCCACTCAAACCTTTGCGTCGCTGAGGGAAACAAATCTAGGACAATGCTACAGTTCTGTTATTAGTAGAACATTTAAACAAAAAAACCACAACAACAACGCTAGTATAGTTTTTTTTTTTTACATTGTTTTAGGAGTACCTTGTTAAAGATTAAAGGTTAATTAAAGGAAAATCATCAATACCCCCATGCATGACAGTAACCAGGCTATGGTGTCCGTCAATATGCCACAAGCTATTTGGAGCAGCCACAGAACACGCTCTCCTAGAAATTACGACAGCCCAACGGATTCTAGAGTTTCCAGGGTCAACGCGGTCAATACTCTCCCTGATTCTATCCCGTTGAACTCTGAGACCTATAATGATCGAAGATGTCCGGTCACCAAGGAATACCCGAGCAAAGTCCCATGATCACTCATAAAACGTTGTACGAGATTATCTACTTGCTCATCCGAAATCATCGAGCAGTCTGTCATCTCCTCTAGCCCATGTAATGTTTATGTTCAGTTGTGTATGTTTGGGGTCGTTTGTCTTTGTTCTACCCCTTCATATAATAAGGCTTCCTTCGTCCGCCATATTGCGTTCAGAAATTGTAGAGCGTGAGCTGGGACCTAATGATGCGCGAAGGCGGTGCGCAGAAAATGTTGAATGAATATTGCACCATGTTGAACCAATATTTCGATCGTGAATGTGAATGAATATAAACCGTTGAATGTGAATGAATACATCCCGTAAATGTGAGTAAATATATTCGTGAATACGAAATACGTCGTTAAATGTGAATTAGTATATTTCTTGAATATAAATTTAGTTGTTGAATGTGAATAAATATATTCGTGAATAATAATAACAACATTAAATGTGAATGAATATAAACCTTGTAAATTTTGCACCATTTCGCCAACCATAATTTTGGTCTTGCGAACAAATTTAAGCCGGGTGCCACATGATCCGATTACCCAGGGGGGCGTGACACGCAATTCAATTTGCGACACTCTTTGCCAGCATGAAAACAAGGCTTTTATGTTAAAATGTTGTACAACAATCGGTTAATATTTGTTTAAGAACATTAGAAATAATCATTTGGGTACTCTATTTATTTCACAAAGATTTAATAGTAATTATGATATAATCACCTGACAATCACACCTCGAGACTTTTGTTTTCTCGCACATACTGAATACATAACAAGAATGTCATTATGGAGTAAACTAAGAAAAGCACACGCATCCCGTGCTTATATTTATATCGTAAACTGCAAGTCGTATTACGAAAATATTATTTATGACAAGCTCAAAAAAAATCAAATCACGGAGATGTGTCGGGGGGGGGGGGGGGCATCTGAGGTTACATAATGTACCAGCTATCAAGAAAACATTGAAAACTGGCTGGCAACACGGAATTTGAAACACATTCTATTAAGATCAGGTTAATGTTCATTATTGCTGCATTCTCCTGAACACTGACATAACCCTGTACAAGGGAGGTTAGCTTTGATGCATTTGCATCTGCCAGCACATTCTTGTTTGCACCACATTTAAGGAGTTCTAGACAGGCTTTGGCCACTTCAGGAAGGGTCCAGACAGGTTTCCACATGCCATCCATGTCACCCCATCCCTCGGGTGAAGGAACCATCTGAACAGCCTGCAGGCTTGTGTACCAGATGCTACTTTGGTAAACTGCTCTTAAAGCGTGCTGTAATAGCGAGTCCTACATAAGCAAAATTAGAATTTAGCTTTGCTACTTTTGTCCCTGTCGTTACACATTTATTACTACAGAAACAAGGCATGAAATAATTCAGAACAGTAGAATAAGTCGAAAGCCTGAATTTCACTCCTTACAAAATGTTGCGAACTCAATTTACCTGTGTGGGAGAGATGTTCTCTAGGATCCTATTCCTTTTGGTGAAAATTTCTTTGCGGGCTTCATTTACATTGATCACATTGCTGGCCTTGTCATAGAGAACTACGATAAATCACTCCAGAAGTTTGAAGATGGAATCATCCTTGTCCAGCTGGTAATAAGAGTGATCTTGCAGGAACTTAAATGTCTATGTTATGTCAGGGGATGACTTCCATGCATCCTAGGCGGACTTCTTACCCTCACCAAAGAAACAGGAGGTCATGTCGCATTTAGTGAATGAATGCAACATAGGGAGTGCCCGAGACGTTTCAGGCCAAGAAATTCGCAGGTGGGATTCACACTGATGCACTGGACATATTTCCCCATGCCCAAACAAATCCATATGGCTGCAGGCGGATACAAAGTGATCAAGTCATGAAAAATCCCCATCATTATGACAAGAACATCCATATCCACTGTGCGGACAAAAACCTGACTCCATCCTTTGTTCAGCGCATGCTGAACATGTACAACAATTCTTGTGTCGGCTTCCTCGTGGTCACATCTCTGTTTATCAGTAGAACCTCTGCTTGAGACTACAGATTAGTCTGAGATGATGTTTACTTCCTTGTTCTCGGGAAACTGGAAGTTTGAAACTCTGCTGGTCAGGAGGGCAAAGAGTTCTTTCTTGTTGTTGTCTTGAAGAAATGCTTTCCAGTTTGGAGGAATCTTGGTTTCACCTGTTACTTTTCTTCTCAGACCCTTACCTCTCTTCCGGTTGAATCCTTGATACTGTTCGCCTTGTATGTATCCCAAACAATGTCCACTCGTTTACTTGATTGGAGATGATTCAGAATGAATGGGATAAAGAAGTTTTCAGCATAGCTATCAAAGGTGGAAACAGTTGTGGATGGAAGGGCGTGAACAACAGCTGGTCCATCAAAGATTTTACAATCATAGAGTGGAGGTGGATCAGGCTGCTTTGTACTGGCAGGCTTAACACATGTCAAGAGGTCTGACTTCTTCCCAAATATTAGCTTTCCAAACTCGGAGAGAGATGGCGGGTAGGGCTGATTTTTGTACATAAAAAATTCGTCTAGGTCTCCGCTTCGATGTTGGGTGGCAATGTACAAACAGCTGAAAAGGTTGCAATCGCTTCCCAGTGCACTTACTTGCTGCTTTGACTTTGTTTTTGGCTTGGGCTTTTGTAGTTTAAACAGCAGCAGAGAATTTTTCTTGATGGTATACATGTATCATGAATCGAGACAGTTCTATCTTCGATCACTGTCTTTACAAAATTCTTGTTCTGATTCTGGCCCACTCTCTCGATAGACAATAGGCATTTCCAGTACTTGATTGTTAGGAACTTAAAGCTGGTGAAGTTTCATCATCACTTGGTAGCCAGGTTCTGAACTTCATTTAAAATACCCTTCAGAATTTTTTTTTGCCGTAATAAACAGTTAACAGTAGCCCAAAGAATCTGAATTCAATTGATTAAATAACTATCTACCCAAAGTAAAAAACCAAGCATTCTGTTCATTCTGTTCAATATAAATAGAAAGTTGGCCTCTTAAAATCAATCTATTTCGCCGGCCATCTCAAGTTTAAATTGCATCGTCAGGTAATCAAATATTCTGTTTGTCTTACCTCGTGTTGCCTGAACGAAATTAGCCCATGACTAAAGGTTGCTTACAGATCACACTTGCGACATAAAATCAAAACTGATCCTCAACTGAATTCCTGGACTCATGTTTCCCGTATTTGGTGCCTTTTGCATATTTTCTCACGTTTGGCACCGGTTGTATATTATCCTTTGCATATGTCACAGCGATTGTATATTTTTTTATTTCCTCAGTTTCTCATTTGCTTAATTAAAAACCAAAGTAAAACTATATTAAAAAAAAAAAAAAAACGATTTCAAACTCAACTACATGCTCTGAAGTCAGATCTTTTAACATGAGCAAAAAAGCAAGAAACATGCTATTTTCACTTGACATAAACACGTTAAGGCTATCTAAATGAACCACACAACCTAATTTACAAGCTGTTGACATATTTTGCTTTAATTTGGTGATCAAAAGCATAAAAGCTATGGATTGATTTATCAGCCTCGTTTTCAGGCTAATGAAGTTTATCGAGAATTGAAATGACGAGTCTTCCCCCCCCCCCCCCCGATCATCGAATCACGTGGCACCCAGGCTAAATTTGTTTCTTATACCAACAAGATTCTTTGTGCCAAATTTCATGCTTTCTTCCACTCTCTAATGATCTAGCCTTAAAATCACCCTAAGCCACCTCACTATTTCTGAACTAATCAAATTTTATAATAAGTCATTTGTAGTACCTTTCAACTGAAGCCTTCAGTGAGTTTATTCTGGTTTGCATCATCTGAAGAACCCCTTAGAAAATAAAAAAGAAAAACTATTAATGAGAAGTAATACTAAGATTAGAGCAGATTTTAATTGAGTGTTGTAAATCCAAACTCTATTGAAAGTAATCACTCTGGCCACTCACAAAGGACACAGACAATCCAGTGAACCAATCAAAACAAGAAGTACATGTAAACACATGTCGCTGACGCAAAACACCGGACAACATGAGCAAGCAAGATTTTTTAGCCAATTTTGTAGCATGTTTGATGCACAAGCAATTACTTTTCAACACTCAAATGAAAACCACTCTATCACAAAGTGTAAAACAATGGTAAATTTTCTATAGAATCTGATGAGTAGCCCAGCAGAGTTACATTTAGCCAGTCAAAATCAGGATGAAGATCTGATGACTCGACTTTCACGTGCAGCTGGCTAAAAGGAAGTAAGAAAGCATTCTTGGCTTACACACATGGGTAAAGTCTGGACAGCAGTTAAGTGGCCCATCAGGCTGGAGCTTATCCCAGTTTCTGTAGCATGAAGTGACTAGGAGTATTTCTACTCCCCCCTGGATGGGATGCTGGTCCATCGCAGGGATACCCCCAGCATTAAGTTTGCTGGTACCCATTTGTACACCTGGGTGGAGAGAGGCACTGTGAAAGTAAAGTGTCTTGCCCAAGAACGTGCAACACAACGTCCCCGGCCAGGACTCTACCCAGGAGCACTCTATAGATCTGGAGTCAAGCACACTAATCATGAGACCACTGCGCCTCTACATACTAAATAAAAATAAAACCACATGTAGCTTGGGTGCATATTTTTTATATAATTAATCATGTAAAAACATTAATATTTTGTGGAAAGAATACTTCCTATAATCTGGCACTACTCCACTAGTTTACAAAATTTAATCTCTAAACTATCCAAATTATACTGACTGTCACTTAAATCATCATAAAACAACTAACCTTCCAATGTTTCAATTCCTGTTGCTTGTTGCAAAAGATCTTCATGATGTTCTACTACCTACAACATAAATAATAACTATTAGTATCTACACACTCAGTGATCTTGGTGTTTCAAGCAATCTGATTGGTTCACTATATCTCTGGCTAATTAAATGACCATCATTCACCTCCTACCAAGTGATTAATCCCTGATCCAAGCAAAAACAAAATGGCCGGCGCAAATTCACATTTCGCCAGTGTTTCTGAATCTGAAATCCTGAGAATACAGGACAATGCTGTACCAACCCGGCATTGGCAGAGCAGAAATTAATACCGCAAGGTTCAATAGCAGAAGCAGCAAGTGCTATTCAACAAAGCACTTACAAATAGCTAGACCTGTTGGCAGGATTCTATCAATTTATACTACCAAAATTTCACTAAATTGGGATTTGCACAATCCCACCCAATTCTCCACACAATTGGCATTTTTTCCAGCACAATTTGCTTCCAAAATCCCGCACTCCTCAAACTGCGCTTAGAAAGTTATTTTACTTTTTGAATGATGTCAGTTGTTA
>NC_138155.1:13974400-14019400 GCF_964199315.1 Orbicella franksi | reverse complement strand
GACTTGAAACACTCCGGACATTTGGGAACACTCGAGAAATGTAGAGTCTAGTTCTTGGGCAAGACACTTAACTCTCACAGTGCCTCTCTCCACCCAGGTGTATAAATGGGTACCGGCGAATTTAATGCTGGGGGGTAACCTTGCGATGGACTAACATGTCATCATTGGGGGGGGGGGGGGAGGGGGGAGTAGAAATACTTCTAGTTTCTTCATGCTACAGAAACCTAGATAAGTTAGTAAATATATAAGAAAGAAAGTACAAATACAACGTGCAATCAGTTTGTAATAAATAGTTTTACTTTTCAGTTTACGAGCCTCTGAATATGCCGCTCGTTTCAGTCAAATTTGGCCGATTTGGGGCATCGAAAACTGAAAAAAATTACATAAAAAAGTAAGTTTTGATTTATCGAACTCTAGAACAATATTTTTGTAGCTAGTGCCCGTAGGGCTTCATTCTGGACAAGTTTGAAGAAATTTGATTTTTCCGCTATTTCCAAGTCTAGTCGGATATTTAGGCGAAGCGCATTTTTAAAGTTTTAAAATAGTTACTAATCAAAATGACCACAAATCTGTTGCCTTTGTAATGTACAGCTTGATTACATGTTTAATTTGTTGGAAAACCATTGTTAACCTCCACGATTTTTATTTGTTAAATTTCTAGAAAATTTTGTCAGGCGGCCTTGGGTAGAGTAGTCGCACTGTAAGGCCCCAACCACACAAATATTCGTTTTCGTATGAAAACGCATACTTTTTGATGCGTTTTCGCCTATCGTCCACACTAAAACGACCGAAAACGCTGATGATGACGAAAGCTTTCGAAAACTGTTTCAAAAGTGGGACCTTTTGAAAACGCTCCGTTTCTAGCTAGGGTGGAGTGGGTGAAAACGGAGGCTTCTGAAAACGGTGACGAAAAAAGCGTAACACGCTGTCGTTTCCATCACCGTTTTCGGGCGTTTTAGTGTGGACAATGGCGAAAACGCATAAAAAGGTATGCGTTTTCGCATAACGAAAACACTGGTGTGGTCGGTGCAACATTGAGTAAGTTGGAGGAACACGAACGAAGAGACATTCCAGGTAGCATACATAGTTACTATTACTCCAAAAGTCCTCCAAAAGCAATCCGCTGACAAATAGCAGCTCTCATGACGGTCACGAGTTTAGTAAGTAAGGCAATCTTTTTAAACTTTGTTTGTTGGCTGTCGCTCTCATTCGATCCACAAAATGGCACGAAGACGCTTAGAAGGGAAAGAAATCCTAGTTACCGCCGCAGCACAAGGCATCGGCCGTGCTGTCGCCGAAGCATTCGCCGAGGAAGGAGCCAAAGTTTTAGCCACCGACATCAATGGCGAGAAACTCGCCGAGCTCGACTCCATCAAAGGAATACGAACCAGGATCCTTAATGTAACAGACTACGATGCGATAAAAGCCCTCGCCAAAGAATTCTCAAAGCTCGACGTGCTTTTCAACTGTGCAGGCATCGTGCATGATGGAACAATCCTAGACTGCGAGGAGAAAGATTGGGACCTCTCGTTCGATATCAATATTAAGAGCATGTATCGAATAACAAGGCAATTTCTTCCGATCATGTTAGCACAAGGTGGAGGGGTCATCATAAACATGGCGTCTGTGGTTTCAAGCATCATGGGAGTACCCAACCGTTTCGTTTACAGCACAACAAAGGGTGCGGTGATCGGCTTCACAAAAGCTATCGCGTCCGACTTCGTTACTCAGGGAATTCGGACCCATGTCATTTGCCCAGCCGCGGTGGACACGCCATCTTTGCGAGAACGAATTAACAGTGCCCCAGATCCTGAGGAAGCTATGAAGAAATTTCTTGCCCGCCAGAAGCAAGGGCGTCTTGGAACACCTGAAGAAATCGCCAAGCTGGCCGTGTTCCTGGCGTCAGATGAGGCACCTTTCATGACGGGGTGCGAACACATCATTGATGGGGGATGGATGCTGGCTTAGATGGTCACTCTAAAAATATAATACTGCGGGCTCAAGTCTTCTATAATAATGACCAAGTTCAAGGTCAGTAGAAGCCAATGACCAGTAGTCTAAATGCCCCTTTTATAAATTAACAAATAGGTAATTAACTACAGTGTAGCCGTTGTTTGCAGGGTTTCTCTTCTTAATTTTTGCTAAACATAATTCAAGGTTGTCATTAAGTTTTAATTCACCTGTATCCTAGCTTGATCCTCAAATTTAATTCACACCGAACTCATGCGGTGAAGTTGTACCAAGTCTAACCCATAACAAACTAAGTTGTTACTTTATGGGTGAATTAACAACAGGTAAGTTCACTCACAGCATCAAGGGGCCATCATGCATACGCAGGTGTAACAGGTGTTACAGGTTATAACCCTCGTGGTCCTTTATTGACAGCCCTGATATTAATATGACAATTCTACTATGTCAGGGCTTAATCAATAAGGGCCGTAAATCGTAACACCTGTTACGGCTGAGTGTGCTTGATTTTACTTAGATGCTACAGGTGAAATTGCCTGTTGTTGATAGAATTCAACCACAAAGTAACAAGTTTGCTATGGGTGTGGAGAATGAGGCTACAGGTGACTCGAAACTTAATGACAGCCCTGCACGTGATTCATACATTAAGTAATTATATAAACTTAATTGTGTGATTCAGTCTGACCAAAGAGTCTGCAAAGTTGGCAGGAATAGGTTGAGTTACTGATAGTCTCTGTATTTGGCTCAATAATGGCACGCAGAGTTAATAATTATTAGTTATGGAAAAAAACTCCAGCAAATTAAGAACTGGGCTATTAATAATAATATTATTGTTTCTTGCTAACCTTTCAACTTTTGCTGAAATAAAATTCCAGGTAACTTGATTAGGGTAAAAATATTATATTGGTGAAATTTTATTTAGTGATCTGAAGTGAATAAACAAGCAAAGACATTATTATACTCATGCTCTGACTGGGTGACTGCATGTTTTACATGAGATCAAACACGATTGTTAATTTAATACCTCATAACACACTTCTCTCCATGATATCATAAAAGAAGTATAAGGCTGGTTTACATTATTTTTACACAGCCAGTAATGGTTGTTCAAGTCTTCGATTATACTTAGGTGATTCTGGGGCAACTCCGTAAGATGCTGTGACACTCAAATTTGGAATCAGGAGAATTGAGTTGGGAAGGGACAGTGCATGTGATCCTTATGAGTCTGGTCACTCATAGGCCATCAACCCTGACTTGCCTGCAATGGCTTGGCTGCATGCAATCAGTCTTCTCAGTCCACACATTTTGTCTGCGTTTTAAACTCTGGTAAAACATGATTTGTTAGCCTATCAGAGTATACACCAAGCTTTTAACAGGATTGTAGCTAGCTTACATTACAGCAGTTAACAATGACACTATATTTTGAATTAAAGTTATGAAATGTTTGCAACCTTGTAACCTTGGTGGTGTTTTCCACTATTTGTTCTTTTTTTCTTTTTTTTTTAATTGCATTTAACACATCATTACTTTTTGCTAATACGGTCAAACCACTTGTACAAAAATGTGCCCTGGTAACTTTGCAATCTTTTCAGCCACTCTGCAGTCTATGTGGACTAAGTACTAACCTGGAATGTGCAAATTTTAGAAGAGTTCTGTGTCAATATTTTGAGTCTTTTTTCTGATGCACAATTGACCATGAGGTACACCTCAAAATATTAGTTTTCTAAGGAGAAAACCAACACTGAATTAGATAAATAAAATTCCTATTCCTTGTGATCATGTCGTCCATTTCTATACAAAGCCAAATTTGAAGCAGGGGTCTTGAAAGAAGAAGTGACTTTCGTAGTTACTGTAACTTCCAAGATGTGGTCGGAAAGTATCGCAAACTATGTATCATTAGAAAGTTTATTGGAAAGCTTATTTTTTCATATAAACAATGAACTTGTGATGCAGGGTGATAGAACAACACCTGTGCAAACATGACTAAAAGAAAATGCGGCTTACCATTGCCATGCCAACGAGATACCTCCGGTATACCTCTTACTGAAGAGAGACCTGTTGTTTACAAACAACAATTTCCTATTAAATTTTTGCGAAAATAGATAAAAAGGAATTGTCAATGAAAAGTCAAACAGCTAAACTTGTCATTACTGAATGAGCAAAAAACAAACTTGGCTTAGGGAAGTGGTGCGATATTAATCTAAGTTGATGCGTTTTAAATTGTTCGTCGTTTCTCAGTGTGGAACTTTGGCCTGTGTAAAAAGCCTTGGCGGTCAACGCAAAAAAAGTTTGTGCGAGGAGGGAGAAACAAAGTCTGTTGGTTTTAGTTTAGACTTTGGTCACCGAACGCTCAAGCGTTTTGTCGCTATTTGTACTACTTTGCCGAGGCAATTGTTGAGGCCTGAAGTTAGAAAATCGCTTGCTCTGACCCTGGATTTGTAACTTGTGCTGGCGAAAGACTGAAGTAAGTCCTAATGTGAACAGACCATTTTACAGTTGTCTGCTCAGTGACCTGGCCTTTGTATGGCAGCGAGGCTAGAGTTGACCTTGTTTTGATACAGACCCCACTGCCTTTGTCATGTAAATGCACCTAGTTAGCATCAGAACAACTTGTTTTACACAACAAAAGCAGTGAGGTCTGCATCAAAACAAGGTCAACTCTAGCCTCGCTGCCATACAAAGGCCACGTCACTGAGCAGACAACTGTAAAATGGTCTATTGTTGTCTATTATGGGTGGCAAGGTGGCCTCATGGTTAATGCGCCCGTCTCAGGATCGGTGGTCCGGCTTCAAGCACTGGCCGGTGACATTGCGTTGCGTTGCGTTACATACATACATACAGACAGACAGACAGACAGACAGACAGACAGACATACATACTTTCTTTAATAAGTAGGTCGATAAAATTGGCAGCTAAAAGCTGATGTGGACCTACAATTAGTATATTACATTCTAAATAACAATTTACAATAAATCTTAACTAAAATCTTTACAATAACGTGAGGAATAGACTTGAAACACTCCGGACATTTGGGAACACTCGAGAAATGTAGAGTCTAGTTCTTGGGCAAGACACTTAACTCTCACAGTGCCTCTTTCCACCCAGGTGTATAAATGGGTACCGGCGAATTTAATGCTGGGGGGTAACCTTGCGATGGACTAACATGTCATCATTGGGGGGGGGGGAGGGGGGAGTAGAAATACTTCTAGTTTCTTCATGCTACAGAAACCTAGATAAGTTAGTAAATATATAAGAAAGAAAGTACAAATACAACGTGCAATCAGTTTGTAATAAATAGTTTTACTTTTCAGTTTACGAGCCTCTGAATATGCCGCTCGTTTCAGTCAAATTTGGCCGATTTGGGGCATCGAAAACTGAAAAAAATTACATAAAAAAGTAAGTTTTGATTTATCGAACTCTAAAACAATATTTTTGTAGCTAGTGCCCGTAGGGCTTCATTCTGGACAAGTTTGAAGAAATTTGATTTTTCCGCTATTTCCAAGTCTAGTCGGATATTTAGGCGAAGCGCATTTTTAAAGTTTTAAAATAGTTACTAATCAAAATGACCACAAATCTGTTGCCTTTGTAATGTACAGCTTGATTACATGTTTAATTTGTTGGAAAACCATTGTTAACCTCCACGATTTTTATTTGTTAAATTTCTAGAAAATTTTGTCAGGCGGCCTTGGGTAGAGTAGTCGCACTGTAAGGCCCCAACCACACAAATATTCGTTTTCGTATGAAAACGCATACTTTTTTATGCGTTTTCGCCTATCGTCCACACTAAAACGACCGAAAACGCTGATGATAACGAAAGCTTTCGAAAACTGTTTCAAAAGTGGGATCTTTTGAAAACGCTCCGTTTCTAGCTAGGGTGGAGTGGGTGAAAACGGAGGATTCTGAAAACGGTGACGAAAAAAGCGTCACACACTGTCGTTTCCATCACTGTTTTCGGGCGTTTTAGTGTGGACAATGGCGAAAACGCATAAAAAGGTATGCGTTTTCGCATAACGAAAACACTGTTGTGGTCGGTGCAACATTGAGTAAGTTAGAGGAACACGAACGAAGAGACATTCCAGGTAGCATACATATGCAATATTACTCCAAAAGCAATCCGCTGACAAATAGCAGCTCTCATGACGGTCACGAGTTTAGTAAGTAACGCAATATTTTTAAACTGTGTTTGTTGGCTGTCGCTCTCATTCGATCCACAAAATGGCACGAAGACGCTTAGAAGGGAAAGAAATCCTACTTACTGCCGCAGCACAAGGCATCGGCCGTGCTGTCGCCGAAGCATTCGCCGAGGAAGGAGCCAAAGTTTTAGCCACCGACATCAATGGTGAGAAACTCGCCGAGCTCGACTCCATCAAAGGAATACGAACCAGGATTCTTAATGTAACAGACTACGATGCGATAAAAGCCCTCGCCAAAGAATTCTCAAAGCTCGACGTGCTTTTCAACTGTGCAGGCATCGTGCATGATGGAACAATCCTAGACTGCGAGGAGAAAGATTGGGACCTCTCGTTCGATATCAATATTAAGAGCATGTATCGAATAACAAGGCAATTTCTTCCGATCATGTTAGCACAAGGTGGAGGGGTCATCATAAACATGGCGTCTGTGGCTTCAAGCATCAGGGGAGTACCCAACCGTTTCGTTTACAGCACAACAAAGGGTGCGGTGATCGGCTTCACAAAAGCTATCGCGTCCGACTTCGTTACTCAGGGAATTCGGACCCATGTCATTTGCCCAGCCACGGTGGACACGCCATCTTTGCGGGAACGAATTAACAGTGCCCCAGATCCTGAGGAAGCTATGAAGAAATTCCTTGCCCGCCAGAAGCAAGGGCGTCTTGGAACACCTGAAGAAATCGCCAGGCTGGCCCTGTTCCTGGCGTCAGATGAGGCACCTTACATGACGGGGTGCGAGCACATCATTGATGGGGGATGGATGCTGGCTTAGATGGTCACTCTAGAAATATAATACTGCGGGCTCAAGTCTTCTATAATAATGACCAAGTTCAAGGTCAGTAGAAGCCAATGACCAGTAGTCTAAATGCCCCTTTTATAAATTAACAAATAGGTAATTAACTACAGTGTAGCCGTTGTTTGCAGGGTTTCTCTTCTTAATTTTTGCTAAACATAATTCAAGGTTGTCATTAAGTTTTAATTCACCTGTATCCTAGCTTGATCCTCAAATTTAATTCGCACCAAACTCATGCGGTGAAGTTGTGCCAAGTCTAACCCATAACAAACTAAGTTGTTACTTTATGGGTGAATCAACAACAGGTAAGTTCACTCACAGCATCAAGGGGCCATCATGCATACGCAGGTGTAACAGGTGTTACAGGTTATAACCCTTGTGGTCCTTTATTGACAGCCCTGATATTAATATGGCAATTCTACTATGTCAGGGCTTAATCAATAAGGGCCGTAAATATTAACACCTGTTATGGCTGAGTGTGCTTGATTTTCCTTTGATGCTACAGGTGAAATTGCCTGTTGTTGATAGAATTCAACCACAAAGTAAAAAGTTTGCTGTGGGTGTGGAGAATGAGGCTACAGGTGACTCGAAACTTAATGACAGCCCTGCACGTGATTCATACATTAAGTAATTATATAAACTTAATTGTGTGATTCAGTCTGACCAAAGAGTCTGCAAAGTTGGCAGGAATAGGTTGAGTTACTGATAGTCTCTGCATTTGGCTCAATAATGGCACTCAGAGTTAATAATTATTAGTTATGGAAAAAAACACTCAAGCAAATTAAGAACTGGGCTATTAATAATAATATTATTGTTTCTTGCTAACCTTTCAACTTTTGCTGAAATAAAATTCCAGGTAACTTGATTAGGGTAAAAATATTATATTGGTGAAATTTTATTTTGTGATCTGAAGTGAATAAACAAGCAAAGACATTATTATACTCATGCTCTGACTGGGTGACTGCATGTTTTACATGAGATCAAACACGATTGTTAATTTAATACCTCATAACACACTTCTCTCCATGATATCATAAAAGAAGTATAAGGCTGGTTTACATTATTTTTACACAGCCAGTAATGCTTGTTCAAGTCTTCGATTATACTTAAGTGATTCTGGAGCAACTCCGTAAGATGCTGTGACACTCAAATTTGGAATCAGGAGAATTGAGTTGGGAAGGGACAGTGCATGTGATCCTTCTTATGAGTCTGGTCACTCATAGGCCATCAACCCTGACTTGCCTGCAATGGCTTGGCTGCATGCAATCAGTCTTTTCAGTCCACACATTTTGTCTGCATTTTAAACTCTGGTAAAACATCATTTGTTAGCCTATCAGAGTATACACCAAGCTTTTAACAGGATTGTAGCTAGCTTATGTTACAGCAGTTAACAATGACACTATATTTTGAATTAAAGTTATGAAATGTTTGCAACCTTGTAACCTTGGTGGTGTTTTCCACTCTTTGTTCTTGTTTTCTTTTTTTTTTTTTAATTGCATTTAACACATCATTACTTTTTGCTAATACGGTCAAACCACTTGTACAAAAATGTGCCCTGGTAATTTTGCAATCTTTTCAGCCACTCTGCGATCTATGTGGACTAAGTACTAACCTGGAATGTGCAAATTTTAGATGAGTTATGTGTCAATATTTTGAGTCTATTTTCTGATGCACAATTGACCATGAGGTACACCTCAAAATATTAGTTTTCTAAGGAGAAAACCAACACTGAATTAGATAAATAAAATTCCTATTTCTTGTGATCATGCCATCCATTTCTATACAAAGCCAAATTTGAAGCAGGGGTCTTGAAAGAAGAAGTGACTTTCGTAGTTACTGTAACTTCCAAGATGTGGTCGGAAAGTATCGCAAACTATGTATCATTAGAAAGTTTATTGGAAAGCTTATTTTTTCATATAAACAATGAACTTGTGATGCAGGGTGATAGAACAACACCTGTGCAAACATGACTAAAAGAAAATGCGGCTTACCATTGCCATGCCAACGAGATACCTCCGGTATACCTCTTACTGAAGAGAGACCTGTTGTTTACAAACAACAATTTCCTATTAAATTTTTGCGAAAATAGATAAAAAGGAATTGTCAATGAAAAGTCAAACAGCTAAACTTGTCATTACTGAATGAGCAAAAAACAAACTTGGCTTAGGGAAGTGGTGCGATATTAATCTAAGTTGATACGTTTTAAATTGTTCGCCGTTTGTCAGTGTGGAACTTTGGCCTGTGTAAAAAGCCTTGGCGGTCAACGCAAAAAAAGTTTGTGCGAGGAGGGAGAAACAAAGTCTGTTGGTTTTAGTTTAGACTTTGGTGAGTCTCATTTCATCTCCAATGTAAGACTTACTCGTTTTCTCAGCTTATTACTGCACTTCAACGCATGAATCTACATTTTTAATTGTCTCAGTTTCATCACGGGCAGTTAAGGTGGCCGAACACAGTTTTCGCGCGCGCTTTTGCTGATGCAATTCAGCGCGCGCACAAGGATTGCAAAAAAACAAACATGCCGCCGTCAATAGAGCGATCATTTTATTTACTTAACACCCGCACTATCTGTGCTATTTTTCTCTATAATTGAACGCAGTGTATTGATGGCTTTAGTCTTTTGTCCTAAATATATGTTAGAAAAGGTACAGATGCAAAGAACTCAGCAATTCGCAGCTTTTTCTTTGTTACCGAAAAAACCCAGTTAAATGCAGCGCATGCCTAGTAAGTCAAAACATAGGCACGCAAGGCGTGCAAGAGTTATTTTTTTGTGAACTATAAGTCTCGGAGATAGGAGCATTCATGGAACTGTTTACAGTAATGATTTGGTTGATTTGACAAGTTTTTTTGGTTGCGATGTACAGCAAGAAAGAAACTGGGAGTTTATGATGTACATAAGTTGTTACATCGGTAATGGTAAGATAACTAAATAGTAAGCCATAAAATGTTTGACTGAACAAACTACAGTAATCTGACACGTCTCCAGATTAATGTAGATACCATCTTATTTTCTAACAGGCAATTTTATTCGTTCTTTGATAAAACCCACACTGTGATTGGTCTGACACGCGCACATGCATAACTCTCTCACACACCGATCACGTAACCCTTCCCCCGGAGGGGGACTCTCTTATATGGGCTATATACGTCTGTTCGGCCCCGAAGGGCATGGTTTTCCAGCCGTTTTGGTCATAAATAGGGTATCGATTTTAGCTGATTTTGGCCATTTTGGTCATAAATAGGGTACGGTTTTTGCACTCTAGCCTTGATATGGGTATGCTTTAAGAAGAAGCCACTTTTTCATCATTATCGAAAAGAAAATCAACAAAAGCCCTTCACAAATTTATATGTTTACGGTAATTTAACATTGGTTTGAACTAGGGAGCTAATTATAACGCAAGTCTGAAACAGGGTTTTGATTTGAGGGTCAGGTCGTAAATAGGGTTTCGAATTTTTGGTCAGGTCATAAATAGGGTAAGGAATAACGCAGATTTTGGTCATAAATAGGTTAAGGGTTTTGGGAAGCGGGCCGCACACCCCCAACCAATTTTTCTGCCCCTAAGAGGAATTTTTGCTCAAAAATACTCAAGTTAAGAGAACTTTCCGCATTTTATACGAGTCGTAAGTTTACTCTTTTTACACAACACAACGCAACAACACTACTTCACCGAAAATTGAGAGAAAGAGAAAAAAACCTCTCTGACACGTTGAAAGTCTGATTTAATTAAATTGCACTTTAAGTTGGTGCCACACAGTCTTCAAAGAACATTTGAACAGTTTTCATACTTTTTACCTTTAAAAATATCGGACTGAAAAGAATGTCATAAAATGCCCATCAAATAAAAATATTAAAATGCTACTGCAGAGACGTAAAAACACTCTAGAAATGAAAGCTTCTTTTTTGTTTAACCTGGGAACAATAGCCGATAACTTGTAAGCTCTAATTGAATTTACTGCCATATGAAAAACAAAAGTGTCCAGTTACCATTTGTAACTAAAAATAGTAAACATCTCGTGGGAACAAGTGGTGACGATTCGTCAGCTCTAATTGAATTTACTACCTTGTGAAAAACAAGAGTGTCAAATTACCCATTGTTACTAAAAAATAAAAATATCTCGTTATATTTGCATGCAATAAGAACAAAACAATCGTTACCTGCACTTACTATTGTAAACGTTAGAACTGCTTCAAATCTAAATACTCTCGTCTCCTCTAAAAACATATCCTAAGAACTAGAACCGACGATTCGTGACCTCTAATTGAATTAACACCTTGTGCAAAACAAAAGTATCAAGTTACCCTTTGTAATTGAAAATAAAAATATCTCGTGCCATTTGCCTACTACTCATGAACTGCTTCAAAACTCAAGACTCATCTCGTTCATAACTAGCCACCATTACACTGAAAATTATGCACTCTAAAACAACCCAATGTCCGTATGTAACTATCACACTCCCCTCCAAACCGGACTAAAAATCACAAACCGGCAACATACACGTCACTCTTTATTTTTCAATTACCAAAGTCCTTGTGTTTGTACATACCTTGTTTTTCACGTACCATTTACCTTTACAACAAGAAATTTGATTGGCTGTTCATAGTAGATCCAATCTGATTGGTGTGACATACATACATCTCTCACTCACTCACTCACTCACTCACTCACCCATTGACCCGTCCATAACATAGCCGACGCGCCGACTAAGAGATATTTTTTTACAAAAAAATAACTCAAAAATTGCAATTGAATGAAAATTTGCACTCTTGGAACTACGCCTATTTCTCGTGAACCACTCATTAGAATTTCACGAAATTTGGCACGAAAATACTTTAGGAAATAAGTAACTGGAGTATTGAAAATAACTGAACTTTAACAAATGAAAATCTAGATATTCCAGAAAACCTTCAACAAGGGATAATTAAAGATCTCTCTAGTTCGTATAGTGTGATCGTCCGGGTGAGTGTAGTTCTGAAAAGAACTGTTGTTGGTGACTGACGTTTCGACAACCTGAGCGGAAGTCATCTCAGTTCAGAGTCAAGTGAATAGTGTTTGTCAGTCGATGATGTTATAAGTCTGGTCCGTTGAACGTGATTGGTCAGTATAGCCATGATGGTATTGGCTGAAAGACTCGTGTAAAGTTTGTCATCAGTCATAGGTGGGTTTCGATCTGTCTATTGTTAGTCAAGTAGGTCGGGTTTTGGTCCGTGTATTGTTAAGTCGGTCTGTTAGAAGTCCGTTTGTCGGTTTCGTTTCTGTCGTGGATAAGTCGTTTGTAAGGCGCCGGTAGTTGTTGACATCTGTTAAGAGGCGTTTGTTCTAGGTTAGTGTACCAGCTTTCCAGAGTCAGTCGTTGAAAATAGTTTGTACTGTAGGTTAAGCACTGAGCAGAGTCCCAGTCAATGTTGTGGTTTGTCAGTTGATGATGTACAGCAATGTGATTGTTGGCATCACCATTTCTCGTGGCTCGTTTGTGTTCAGTCAGTCTCGTGTTAAGGTTTCTGCCAGTCTCACCAATGTAGGAAGCCTGGCAGTCGGAGCAATTGATCTTGTAAACTGCTCCCTGTCTGTCGTTAGGTTCGTCTTTGTCTTTCACGTTGGTCAGTAAGTGTCGTAACGTAGTTGTTGGTTTGTGGGCTACACGGATGTTGTAGGCCTGTAGGATCCGTGAGATGGTCTCAGAGGTGCCCTTAATGTAAGGTATAGTCCTGTAGTGACAGGTGTAGGGTTCCTGTTCGTAGCGTCAGCTTCAGTAGGTCGGTAAATGTTTCGTCTAATAAAGTCAGCGTTGTAGTTGTTTTTGTGAAAAACACGTTCAAGGTATCTGTTTTCGTCACGGAAGCTGTCCGGTGTGTCACAAACTAGTTGCGCTCGTCTCGTCAAAGTCATTATAGTCGTGTGAAGTCGGGTTGTAGGATGATTCGTCAAGTAATCTGTCGGTATGCGTCGGTTTTCTGTACACTGTCGTTCGTAGTTCGTTGTTGTCGCGGCTTACCAAACAGTCTAGAAAAGGAAGTTTTCCATTTTCTTCGATCTCTTTAGTAAACTGGATGTCGGCGTTCTGTTCGTTTAGGTGGTCGTGAAAATCGTCAATTTCGTCTTTGCGAACGGCGGTAAAGGTGTCGTAACGTAGCGTAACCAAAATGGTCTTAACTTGTGAGAATCGTTACAAGCTTGGTGCATGCAAATTATAAAGAAAATCTAATGACTAGATTTTCTACAAATAAACAAAACCGATTTTAAAGGCCTGTTTATTTTTATTCGTGTTGCCATGGCAACGACACATACGTCAGCTTAACCATCAAAAAACCAAAGTTTGTGTTGTTAACTTGCTTGCTGCCATTTTTGGCGACGGAAGGATCAAGGGTTTTAGAGAAAAAGGTGAATGAAACATAGGTATCAAAAACTGTGTTCAGCCACCTTAATAGACACTTTCACGCTCTAATGGGCATTATGGGTAATCGGAGCACGATTGCAAAGAAACAAAGCGGCAAAAGATACGTTTTTCTTCATATTTCCGTTCTGCGTTTAATTTTCGAGAAGAAACTTTTACTGTAAATAGAGAAACCCCTTTTCTACAGTTACTAGCGTTTTTCAGTCGATTGGGTTAGGTATTAGCCTACTTGGAGTATCGGAGATGTTATTTTTGTGGCTTGAGCGGCCGAGACGATCAAATTATTCGGCTTTAACCGGCCCAAAAACGCTGGTAATGTTTCGTCTCCAAATGTGAAATCCGAACGGAAATTTAAAGAAAAACGTATGTTTTGCAGCCTTGCTTCGTTGTAAAGTTGCCCTGATTACCTATAATGCCCCTTAGAGCGTGAAGGGATCTATTTTCCCAAAATAAGCCCCCCCCCCCCGGATATAAGCTCTTCTATTTGCTAACAAAGATATTCACTCACTCACCCTCATCGGGCCAATGAGGACTCTTGAGGCCGGAAATATTATTCCGGATTTACCCCCCTCCCCCCCGCTCCCTCCCCACCGGATATAAACCCATCTAATGCATAAGTGCGTTCCTTTTGCGTTTCTTTACAAACATCAAATTTTTTAATCGAAAGTTATACGCGAATAGGGTAATAACTGGGTAATATGGTAATAGCTCTAAATGTAATGGTATGTTACCTTTAATTTGTTTCTCAGATACATTTTACATCGTCGTTCCGAAACATTTTATTATTCCACTTATATGACCCCCCGGATATATGCCCCCCTCCCCAGTTTATGAGCCCATCCAAAACCCCATATGAAGTGATGTAAGCCCAGGGCTTTCGCATGGGAGTTAACGGTATTTTCTTTCTTTTTTTTATCTAAACAATGCATTTATCCTTAGGAGATCGACTGATTAATTTATGATTGATCAATTTTCTTGGACTTCTATTTATTAAATATCTCAGCCTATCTTACGCTAATTTTTCTTTATATATTGACCGGACGTTCGTGAAAACGATCTTTTTGAAGCAATTATATTCCCTTTATTGTTGCTAGAGACTTGAAGCTTTCACGTACGGGCCGCGGAACTACACCTGACAGAAGGCTAAAAACGGTTTGTAGATGTTCATTTCTCGAAGAGCAAGGGGAGTCAGCGGACACTCAAAGAAATTATAATGCACGTGAAAAACAAAACTGAAAGAGCGAAGACTGGGGAGAGTAATATTCGAATACTCGGTATTGGACTGGAACTAGCTAGCAATGCAAATGGCGGGGGGATTGAAAGAGACATTTGATAAAAACTCCATTACAGGGACGGCGGAGCCTAGCCGGGGGGCTGCCCCCCCCCCCCCCAATTTCAAGCTAAAAGTACACAAAATGATAATTTCACAAATATCTTCACACCCCCTACAAGTTAGCGTCTCTGGCGCTTGCTTGTAAGTCCCCCATTCAAAATACGCTCCGCCATCCCTGCATTAGTCTCAACTGCAAGCGAATGAGCGGGGGGTAATTAATGGGAGGGAAGTGAATGTGAACGAAGAAGTAAAGCGAATAAATTATCAACTATCACGGTTAGAGTTGGACTGCTGGGTCTCGGTGGGTTTTTTTTGGCTTTTCTTCAAGTTAATATTTCATGCAGGAATGACGAGAATAAAAAGAAAACATTCGTGTTCTCAAAAAGGGTTGTTCCCCTTGTGATTATTAGAATAAAAGAAATCCCTTTCTTGAAATTCATTCATTTCCTTTCAGAACAAATAACGCAAAGTTTTCAAATTAAACTTCATTTTTTATTATTATTCTTTTTAAACTGCCTAGCAGCAATTCGCGATATATAAAACATCTTTCGCTAATAAAATCTCTCGTCAAAAGCTTTATCTGCATTGATTTCTTCACACAGTTAAGAGAAGTAGTGAACTTAACTCTCACTTAAATTATTTTCGTAAAAAAAAGTACATTCAGACATATATTTCCGCTTATTTTCTAGCATTTGTCATTCATTTAAGTGTTCATTATCACCAAGGACGCCATAGAGCCGTTTTTGTTGTCGCGCTCGGAGAACTCGCTGAGGTGAGGCTGATCTGCTGAGCGTGAGGGAGGGATGGACTGACTGGGGACGGAGTTCTTGACATCTCAGTTTGAACTGGGCTTGTTAAAGGGATGAAAACCGCAGATTGTCTTGTTGGTGATGGCGGCGGTGAAGGATATGGGACCCAGACGGCGTTTGGCGCAATGGCGGGAAAATTCGGAGTCGTGGCGGGAATCCCTGGCGCGTGGCTCGTGGCGACACGGTTTGTGGCGTTACCATGGCAGCACGAAGCCAAGTGTGACAAGAGTGTTTCCCTGAGCTGGTCGCTTCCGTCGCTTGTCATGATATTTCTGTTGACTTCGTTTACACACTGATTGAAGCCAGCTCGGTATTCAGCAAGCGACTTGGGATCTGAAAGTTTTAAAATGAAAAAATTCTGTTAGATTCCCAGCTCGATTGGAAGACAAACTTGTAAATGTAAATAAATCCAAATATTGCATCGCATGATTATTGTTAAAATTGCAGAGGCGAGAACGGAAGAATATATCAACTTTTTTTTCTCTAACAAAAAAATCTAACTTAACAAAAGGGGGGTTAATTGTGCGAAATCTTTTAATCAACTCATATACCATTAAACACATTGCATTTCCCTGGTTCCTAATTTTAAAAGTTTATTCACTTTAATAAAACTTAATGCTTTGTGCGTCGTAAATGATTAGGAACATTTCATGGAGGTATTACCTTCTGTACGAGTGTCCTTTCGCTGCATTGCTCTGAGGTAGGTGACAGTCATCTCAAGCACGTCAGCTTTCTCCATCTTGGAATAACGAGAGGCCTTAATAAAAAAAAAGTTATTACTCAGTAAGCTTGAGTTGTTTAACCTTTGACTAAATTAAATCAGAAAATAAATCATTTACATATAACGATGTCAACTTTCCAAGCGTTCAAAATGCAACAGAGTCGATCGAATATCCCAGTACATGGTTCATAATAAGTGTCATTGTTGAAGAGCCGAATCATTCTCAGTTTGGTTCAGTTCTCAGTTTTCTACGTTGAAGTAATGAAATAATTTATCAGCTACTTACATCTTTTTGAAGAAGATCCAATACAAGACTTTTGAGCTCGTTTAAGCTGTCGTTAATTCTTGCTCGGCGCATTTTTTCCATCAATGGCTTCTTTGCCTGAAATAACAAATTTCAAACTTTAAGCAACAAGTTCTGAAAAGTCGAAAACTTTATTAGCTCATTTCTCAAGTCTGAAGTACCAGCAAAAAGTTAGAAAATTTACTGCTTACCTTCCTCCTCTCCGACAGAATTTTGCCAACGTAAAGTACACTGTCGACGCATTCAACGGGCATGTTTTTAAACGTTTAAGAATGTGTTTTTCTAAGGAACTTTGTCGGAGATGTTGACTCGGCGAGTATTTGTCGCAAACTGTCCGACATGCATGATGCGAACCATTTATATTCATCAATCGTGGGAAAATATCGGGGTCGTGTGCCGACATTAGATGAGTCTTATTTACAAACACCTGTCTTCTGACAATCGGCTTGGTGCCCAAACAATGCTGGCTTCATACACAAAGCCACAACCGTGGGAACAGTCGCCTCTGATTGGCTAAGCGCTTAGAGTCGCACGATAACCGTCGTTTGCATTGTTTCCCGCCTTCAGCGGCGCGTGAAGAGCGTGAGACCAGGCGAATGTGATTGGCCGAGACGCGCGTGATTCACTTCATATAATTATGGCTGTGCTACTCGTACATTCAAACTTCTAAAACAAAAGCAAAATGACAATCCGGAGCTCTTGAAATGAGGCATCGAGGCCATTTGAGCACGTGCCGTAATTGACTCGACACTCTCATGCCTTTTGTCGTACCAGCTCCTTTTTCTCCAACACAGCTTTTAGTTTTAAAGGCCTCTAATAAGTTTTATATTGACCGTTTCAGAAAGTTTAAGCCGTTCTCTTACAATCCACGTGCTGCATAAAACATAACAGGTATTATTTTCATTGTTTGTCCCATTCTTTAGCACTTTATCTTTCTTTGCACTTAAATCGCGCTTTGCAAGCACCATTTCAATAACAAAGGAAGGCGAAAATTTCCCACGGTAGAACGAGTCGCCGACTAAATGTAAAATAAACGACATTCCCTTGGTTGAGCACGTATTCAACACCGTGCCAGGTGCACTTATGTTTGTTTTGCCGTAATAGTCGTAATGGAATCACTAAAATGGATTTATGCTTGACAATTACAAGTACTTTGAGTAAACTGAATCCATTTTTATCCATTCGGTTTGTCCAGCGGGTTGAAATCAGTTTCGTTTCTTTTGGCTTATTGAAATATAGACTTAAAAAAAAATTGCCAATTTGGCCACACTTCAACTGCTCAAAAACGGGAGGAATCATTTCAACTTTTAACAAACGATAATTAAGCATGGTTGTGTAAGGGCTAAATCAGTTATAAACGAATTTTATAGGGCTACGGGCTACGAGAGCAAACTGGGGCTACTTACGTGAATTTGATGTCTTTCATAAACCGAGTTTTCGTTAACGTTCACTGTTTTTTCATATCTGTATTTGCTCAGTAACTAATCCTTACAAAGTACAGCTTTCCAACTGCTAAATTGAAAGTCATAACAGATTTTATAAATAGTTTATAAAATAATGGATGTTTATTAAATACAAATTCTTGATTCACGCTTGGATAGCTAGTAGAGCACAAACTCCACAAAGTGAAACAAGCATTCTAACTTCTTATTTACACCATTGAAATACGTCTTTATCTTCACATCATGACGGTGTTAAATCGTTACTTCATTCCATTGAACGCTGCGACTACTGCAGTGAACCGGCTTCGAATTAAGAAACAAAATTCCAAAAGGTTTGGCAAACAAGAACTAAAATTCATGAATTTGAGAAAGAGCGATGCCGGAACATATTAAAGTATTTTGCAGTCAGTTTCTAGTTTTCAGAGAGCTACTGAAGCGTGCAGGCTGATAAACTAGTAAAAGTGATTTTGCTTTTGTTCAGCCGTCAACCGGTATTGAACTTGAAATCGGTGAAGTGAGAGGGTAAAGTTACTCGTATTGATTCGATATTAGCAGTGAGTATATCGGAAGCACGCCCGGGGTTATTTGCATTTTAAAGCTAGTAAGTTACGCGATCACATTCGGTCATGGCTGGCTGCTCATGACTGCCATATTTAGTCCGCGTCCGCACTACGCCGGAGTAATTTGGAAACGGAGGTTCACTCTGAAGACGCATCAAATGATTTGAAATCACACTACGCCGGAGGAATTTGAAAACGCAACAATCACCGGTCGTTCTGGATTTGTGTTTGAAGAAAACTCGGTCGGGGAAATCACATGATTGTCATAATGCTATAGTTAAAAAAGCTCCGTTTTCAAAATGTTTTCCGTCCACACTAACACGCAAAGCCAGCGTTTTCAAATTCCTCCGGTTTCAAGAGCGTTTCCGAAAAGCTTCGTTTTCGTGACGGATTGGTGTGGACGGTAAGCCTAACCATAGCAATAAAGCTGCGTTTTCAAATTTCTCCGGCGTAGTGTGAACAGGGCTGAACTGATTAATTCCGTTTTAAATTCCCTTCGGTACCTATGACAGGAATGGCGAGTGGTCCTTCAACTGAAAACCATCGCAAAATTTTCTTCGAATTTCACGAATCTCGCAATCTTTTTTTTAGCGTTCTAAATATGCGTCTTGCAGTCTCGAATTTTTTTACAAAGCTGTCCAGCAGTCTCGAGTTTTTGCGAGACCAAAAAGGCTCGAAGTACCGATTAATTTAAGTGGGGTTTTGTATATATAAGCGACGTCTGAATGTCGTAGAACCTGAACGTCTCGTGCTCGCAGTTAAAACACTTTGAAGCCTCGGTCTCGCAATTGAAGGAGTCAAAAAGTCTCGCTTCTCTCAAATTTCTGGCACTTTAATATTATTCACCACCCCTTATGACGTGTTTTACCTTGTAGTCTGTGTTTGATTTAAAACTCGGTTATTGAAATCGGTGATTACCGTAAACAAATTCCGAAAGTAACGCCGAACCCTCGTTACTTTCTAGATCCTACAAAGGAATTTAAATCAACTGCGGTTTTACCCTATATCAAAGGTGTATCAGAGGTTCTTTGCCACTGCCTACAACAACAAGGCGTACCCACTGTCTTTACATCTGACACAACTCTTAGGTCCTACTTAGTGCGACCTAAAGACACCCTTGAACCAACAAAAAACAAACAAACAAACGGTGTTGTTAATGAGATTCCTTGCGAATGCGGCAAAGTGTATATCGGAGAAACAGGGAGAGCTACGCGAGGAAGGATAAAAGAACATGGCAGAGACATTACGGCTTGCTCGTACACAAACCTCCGCAATTTCAGAACACGCCAACGAGACGGGGCATTTACCCATTTGGGACAAAGTCAAGTTTATTGATCTATCAAGGAAGCTATCCATATAAGACTTCATCCAAATAACATCAACAGAGGAAGTGGAATCGAAATTCCTGAAGCATGGATACCTACAATCAGAAAGCACAACAGCCGGTCAGTTAGAATGCGGACCTATGAAGGAACGGTGTCGCAAAGTCGGAAAAATAATGAGGATCGAAATGCACCAATAGCAGCGAACCAACGTGCTACAAATAGCGACACTCGACAATTGACCTCATCGCCTGATGAAGACTAGAAGTATAGCAGCCAAGACGTCACGATCTACATCTCAAAGTGACTCCATCGGAAGAAAAACGAGTGAAAATTCATCTATCCTATCTTACACCACGATGAATAATGTACACATCTATAATGACATTCACAATTCTACTTTTTAAAAACTCTCTTTTGAGTGGGCGCCGTAGAGAATTTATAATGTGGTGCTTCGTGAATTAGCACACAGTTAGATTTCAACGTCTTGAACATTTTAAAGTAAAATTAGTGCTTCTGGCAGATCACGTGACATGTCGCATGACGTTTAGTGGAAATAGGCATTACTTGTTTGAGGTATTGGTGGCGGTTTTTAGTAATCTCATCCAACAAAAACGCGTTTTAGATGCAGGTCAATCATTTCCATCCTCTCACTTTTGAAATGACCGTCCCTCTTTCGTAGAAAAATTTTATAGCGGCAAAGATAGTTTCCGGCTTCAACAAAATTCGACTTTTGATCATTTATATCTTCTAAAAACAAAATCAGGGAAGATCATTCCAAACGTAGCAAGGTAGATAAAATTTACATCAAAAACGCTCATTTATTGATCAATGAAGTAAAAATTCGCCATAATTCGCCGATTTAGTAAATTTTAACAAAATGATTACGTAACATGTTAAGTGATCAAAATAATATGTTAAGGCAAGAAAGGACGTCGAGTTTTATAATCAGGGAAAATTTCAGCTGGGTAAGACAAATGTAACAAGAGATATAGCTGCCCAACCATAATTCTAGTTTACATTCCTGACCCGGTCGGAGGAATTTGAAAGCGCAGCGTTTTTTTTTTTCTACGGTTAGGCCTACCGTCCACACCTGAATCCGTCACGAAAACGGAGCTTTGCGTAAACGCTCTTCAAACCGGAGGAATTTGAAAACACCGGCTTTTCGTTTTCGTGTGGACGGAAAACGTTTTGAAAACAGAGCTTCTCGAAAATGCCGTCAATAATCATGCGATTTCTCTGACCGAAGTTTCTTCAAACACAAATCCAAAATGACCGGTGATTGTTTTGTTTTCAAATTTCTCCGACGTAGCGTGGTCGGAAAACGATTGTTGTGTTTTCAAACCTCCATAGTGTGGACAGAGCCTTAAAGTCCAATGCCCCGATATAGTTGGCTGTCGATAAACCTTCGATCCCATCGATATCCGTACGATTGCCATCCGCGATCAAAGTTCGAAGTTCTCTATTTTTTCTTCACTTTTATCCATCATTTTTTCCAAAATTTAGCCTAATTTTTTTGCAGGTCAAAAGTGAGGTATGGAAAGCGATTCGTTGAGGACCTGAGAACAACAGAATATTCCCAAAAACTTCTCTATTTTTAACTTCATATCATCAATCATTGTAATGCTAAATACGCCGAGGATCAGTGCATCATTAAAAAATTACAAACTTTACCAAACTGTCATAGGTGTTTTGGTTAACCTAATAATACGCGACCAGTGATGGTTCGTTTACATGTACAGTATGTCAAAGTAAACCATTTCAAAACACCTGTCGGCTTACGTACTGTGATCTGTACGTCAATGAATTTTATAGTTTTAAATTCAGATAGAAGCTGAAAGTTTCTAAAGTCGAAAATTGTGAGAATCCGTTTTCCAGTATATTACAACGTAATGGTGAGTATCTGGTCCTTAGAATATGAATTTGAAAATTAAAGCCAGTTTCGTTGCCCCATTGTAGGGAATCTAGCTGAGTTCTAGATCATTGAATAGCTGTGAAACGTTCCTGTAGGTATTTTTTGTGAAGTTAAATGCACCTGCATCAGTACAAGTAGCTATGGATGCTTGATGATATTCAGTTCGAGATATTTCCACTTTACTAGTTAATATTTCAACAATGTTTTAGTTAAATTTACAAGCTTTCTTTCTACTAGCTGGAAATTCTAAAATTAACTTCTTAACATCCCGTTCAATCACTACAGTATTTTGTACTCTCAGCTTATATAGTCTTCCGACGGATTATTTCTTCCAACCAAACGTTCCTGCCGACTTTCACATGCTATTGATTTATATATTTTGCACTTCGCGTTTATTTTCTTTAGTTTTCAGTGTCGCTTTTTGTCTATTTTAGTGTCGATCCAATTCAACCTTAGGACTTACCTAACAGCTTTATATGTTTGTGATATTTCTAATAATTTAGAAAAATCAAGCCAAGTTTCATCTTAGAATTCAAATTAGGTCCAGAAAAACACGCTAAGTTACTGCTTAAGCTGTCACCGCTATCAACAAAGATTTAATCGACGGCGGATCAAGAATACAAAACTCCTGCGGTTTAGAAACTGAACTCGAAGAAAAAAACAGAGTAAGATGTGTTTGGGTTACAGGTTAGATAGAAGAAGTGAGAGATGATAGTTCAGCCCCGTCATTGCGTGAAATGTTGCTTGTAGCGGACACAACTTGAAAATTTACCTGTGGAGTATAAATTGATTTTGTTTCTGCGCCATTGGATGATATCTCGTCCTCAGAGCCCACGTGTTTTCGGTCAGCGGTGACCGAGCGGACGATGCTTCAACCTCGTTGCCAGGGTCCTCTCTTTACCTCGAGGGAGTAAGAGAGAGGATCCTGGGAACGAGGTTGGCCGCGCTCTAAACGAAATCAAAGATCGGAACTAGAAATTCTGGTTCCGGTTTGCTTGTGCACATGCGTTCAAGTTCAATTGCGGTTTCTTAGCATGCGTAAAAAAGAGTAACTGCTGTGACTAATGTTGCTTGGCTTTCCAATATCTCCTGAAGTTCTCGACTTTAATTGGTACTGGCCAAAAAAACTGCGGTCTCAGGGAACGAGATAGAATTGGACGTAAAATTACCTACTTAGTCGCGCGCGTAATGCTTCTACGAGTGTGCGTTTTAGAAGATGACACGCGGTGCCATGCAGACATCGTGTATACTTCCATCGTGTATCCCGCCCGCCTTAAGTCAATCTTCGTTTTGTTGTGTCCTTTTACAGGCCGAACACGGAACACCGCTTCGATTGTCAACCCTTCTTTTATTCTTGACTTTCATGGTGATCACAGCTAACCAAACCTGCGAACAGAAGTCATCCGAGATGCATTACGCCCTTGCTGGGCATGCGCACAACTCTATCGAGCTCAATGAGTACCCATCATGCTTGAACGCCTGCTTGGGCGATGGAAAATGCGTCAGTTTCAACTACAACTTCGTAACGCTTCTGTGCGAGCTCAGTAATAAGACCAAAGGGATGGAACCTGCCAGCTTTATCGAGAAAAAATACTCTACTTACACAGAAGTTCTGCGATAGTTAAACCTGGACAGTGATTCACAATATCAAACTTTGGATAGTGAAAAACAACAACAGCAGCAACTTTATTCACTCGTACATTTACATTTTATATATGTATAGAAGGGCAGAAAAAATGTACAGTTTGAGTCTGGAGATTGAAGTAACCCGAACGTTTTTTAGTCAGTCTGCAGTTACTGTTATGTTTGTATAGATATTTAAAAGAATACAGATCTGTTAAGAGAACAGATGACCATATGCACATAGTGTAATAGAACGGAGAAAATCAATACAAGTTTTCAGAATGTTGTTTAGACATGCAGTAAATAAAATTTTAGTTGTTTAGAGAAGTTGAAGGCATTGAGATCTTTAAGGTTAGTGCAGATACTGTCCCAGAGAATATTCGCTGTACGAGCTATTGTTTGTGAAATAAAGGCACACAAAAAATATTAAATCTGGGACTGCTCTCCGTTACTCTGTATTTCATTTAAAATCAATTTAAGGTGATTCCACTTAAAAAGAAGGAACATTAAACATTTTCTCAAACTTCATCCGTATGGTAATCATGTTATGTAATTAGAAAAAATGCAATAAAAATAAGGGGTCACCGTGTTCGTTTTTGCCACCACTAAGCCCAGAATATCGTTTTAATTCTTAAAAAATTATTACATACAAATAAAATGATCCCTAACAAAAATATGATACTAGTATTAAGCTGCTACCGATCGTAGCAATAGGTAGGTAGATAAGGGTCATAGTGTTAGTTAAGCAAAGCTATACACACAAATGCTCGAAAGCAAAGGAAGGCAATAAAAAAGGCGATAAAGAGGCACAAACAAGCGCACTAAGAGAAGTAAAATAAACTTATGCCAAAAAAGACGACTTAACTGAGTTTAGACGTGAACACAGCAATGCTTTAGACATTATATTTTTGAATTTCAGTGCTGAGAGAATTAAGTAATGCTCAAGAGTTTGGCAGGTGGCCCTCCCGGAGGGTGACTCCCATTTAAAAGGGACGGGGGCGTTCGTCAGAAATTTTGAAAAGAACTCCCAAGCGGTACCGAGATCCCGCTTTGCGGTCGTGGCTTGATATTTTTTCACCCCTTAGAGGTACTAATTCTAAAAGAACACTTGATCTTCTGTCATAAAGATTTTCGGCTCAATACTCGAAAAGGAACTACAAAAGTTCCCGCTGTGGAACTTTTGGAGCCAAACACCCTAAGAGGTTCCAAAATCGATTTTTTAACTCCTAAAAGGTACGACGAGAACCCCCATTCTTTCTAAATAGGAGTCCTCCCCCCCCCCCCCCTGGGGAGTTGCCCTACTCGCTGGATGGAGAGGGGCGATGTGAGAGTTAAGTGTATTAAGCTCAAGAACACGACACAATGACCCTGATTCCGAAAACTCAAACCCGGATCGAGGCGCAACGCCCTAACTAGTAGCCCTGCGCGCGCTAACCAAGGCATTTCTACCTTAACTAGCGTAACACAAATCTGGAATTATACCCCGATGCTAATTTCTTTAATCATTGAACGCACAGCTCGTTTTATGTAAAATGTCAAACACGAGCCGAGAGACAGAGTTTCATCGGGATATCCAAACACCAAGAAGCGTTTTTATCGTATGATGGAGACAAAAACAATGAGGAAAATTTCTTCAGTAAAATTCGTAAAATGAAGATGAAACTGAACATTTGGCAAACACGCGATCTCTCACTGTAGGGTCGTTCAATGCTGGCGAAGACAGTGGGTGTCTCTCAATTGCTTTATGCAGCATCAATGTTAACTGTCCCTGAGCCTGTGATCCATTAACTCAAGCTGAACTTTTCGCTTTTTTGTGGAGGAACAAAAAGGATATAATATAGAGACAGATCATTTATCAACCAACATCTGACGGAGGCTTAAATTTTATAAAATTCCGAACAATGGTCAAATCGTTACGGTTGAGTTGGATTGGCAGATTTCTCGATGGCGCAAACACCAACTGGAAGGCTATCCCTAACTATTTTTTCTACAAATATGGCGGTCTAACCCTTTTATTAAAGTGAACTACGATCTCCATCTATTCGAAGCGAATTTTCCTTTGTTTTATCATGAACTATTAGGATATTTTCAAGAATGGAGCAGTGCATACGGAGGAGAACCAAGAGGGAAATTTATATTATGGAACAACAAGGACATAACAATTAATCAAAAAACACTGTTTTGGAAAACTTGGTTCGAGAGTGGAATTTATTTTGCGCAAGAACTCTTAAGTAAAGACGGAAAATTCTTATCTCTTGAAGAATTCAATGAAAAATTTGGTTTGAAAGTCAATTACCTGCAATACTTTCAAATTATTGCTGCTATACCAAGTTCGCTGAAGCGAACTGCACAGCAAACCCCAATCTCCACTGAATGCCTTTTTTCAACTCCTGATCTGCTCTTCTTATCCGAAGATAGTACTCTACCCTTGTCTAAAATGCGCTGTAAACACTTTTACAAATTACTTATGAGTGTTCTGTGTCAGAGCCTACTGGAATAAAAAAATGGAAGGAAAATTTCCAAACAGTTTTCTTGACTGGAGAAGCAATTTTACCAAGATATATCAGATTACGAAAGATAACAAGCTTAGGCAATTTTTATTTAAAATATTACACAGGATAATCATTACCAAAAAGGAACTTAAGGAATTGAATATTGCAACCGATGACAATTGCAATTTCTGTTCTAGGAGAGATTCTATAATGCATACATTTCCAGATTGTGATGTCTCTATTTCAGTATTTTCAAGTACCATAAAGTGGTTTAACGACTGATGATATACACAACTTAAATGTGAGTCCTTCTGCTGAACAGATTTTTTCAACTTGACTGATGAAATAACTTCGTTGACCTCCATCCAAAAGCGCACACTGGGTCTTCTCTTGCTTCTCATGAAACACTATGTCTATTCCTGTAAGATTTTTTCTAAGAACCCCAGTATTTCTGAACTTCAAACCAAACTCCAAATGCAATGGAAAATCGAGCATTGCTCACTGACTTGATTTTGCAATTTCCCCCCTCAATGTAGCTTGGCCTGTATAATGCAATAATGAAAATATGCTTTTTGTCAAGGTGTAAAAGTTTTAAGTAGCATTAGTAACTGAATTTTATTCCAAATGACGTTAGTAATCGCAGTGTAAGTAATGTTAATAAGTATTGTTAAGCAACTTGAGTTATCGTATTGTACTATAAGTAGCGTAAGCATTTGTATTTTTTAGTAGCGTAAGTGATCGTAATGTATTGTAAGTAATGTATGTACTGCATTGTAAGTAATAGAAAAAGTGTAAGCCTTTGTATTGTAAGTGACGGAATCAATCACATTGAATACGAAGTATTATAAATAGTGTAAGTATATCTATTAATAATGGTAATAGGACTGAGTGGAGTCCAATTCGATCTGTAATCATACGAGTGATTAACAAAATCGCACGACCGCGAAGCGGGAGTCCGATTTGTTGATCACGAGTATAATTGCAGACTGAATTGGACGACACGATGTCCTGTTACCAATTAATCAAAACTATGACAAAATTCGAGAAACGAACAAACCATCGATTGAGCGCTGAACGATTAAACGTCGTTATGAAAGCTGAAAAACACACCAGTTTACTAAACAAAGTGCACCGCAACAGCGCGCGCAAAATGACGCGTACTGTCCAATTACAAGCATGACGCGTACACTGTCCAATTAATGCTCAAATCGGGCTGCTGATAGCTAATCATGTTCGAGAATTTTGTTATAGTTTTGGTTAGTCTTGTAAGTAACATAGCTGTATAAGTATTGTAACCAGTGTGTGTAAAAAATGCATAATAGAATAACAAAAAAAAAAGGTTGAAAATACGCGACGCGCAGCGGTGTATTTTTGACGAAAATATTCGAGGTGTTTGGATAGCTGATGAAACATTGTCTCGAATGTTTGATATATCTTCTCAATCGAAACAAAAACTAAGGAGTAAACGGAGAAGTAAAATCGTCAAAATCTATGCTAGTTAAGACCGGGTATCCAAACCTCTTTCACGGGTGTGATTTTCTTTATTTTAACTTGATGAATTATTAATGAGTTTCAGAAGAGATCATAACTAATTGACCCCAGAATCAACTCGACCAAATAGTGAAATAATGTTCAAAGCTACTTTAAACGTCAGGATTTGTGATATCATGAAGCATTTGCAAGAAGTTACTGTTAAATGTGCTATCATTCAACAATAATAATAACAAAAATAAAACACAAACTAGCCTGTCTGTCACAGATTTTTTTCAGTTTTTAACACTGAAGAATATAGCTGGGGGTCCAAATAGATTTCTTACACATTTCAGTTTGCTTAACTAAAGAATACACACCGTGATGCATGCTTCGTTGAGGAACTCCTCCCTCCCACCCCCCCCCCCCCCCACCTGTCCACCATCTTTTTTTATCGCTCTCTTGAAGAGCCATTATTCCTAGGGAAAGTGGAGAGTGCAAAAAGGAGGTCCCATGGGGTGGGGGGGGGGGGGGGGGCTCTGAGTACCCCACATCCGTTTATTTTTTACCTAAATATCCCGTATTCCAGTTGCACAAGGTAACCATTTTCCCACCGTCCAGATCCCGTTTTATCCGATCCAAATATTCAATATTTCATTAATTTTCCCCCAAATATCTTATATCTTATATACCCCGTAACTCGAGATCCCCAATAGGGCCTCAAAAACCATCGTTATCTGTTAATACTAAATTTAGGGAAGATTTTCACCTGAATTTTAACTCATGCTGGGAGACAGGCCGGACCGTGATGAAGGTAACTGGCGGCTGCCTTTTCTCTTTTCATATTTTCTTGGAGCGACCTGCACCGTTAACAAGATTTGCAAGGTTCTTTATAATTGGCAAAAGGAAGCAATAGGTGAAACAACACAAACAGTGCTCCCAGCCCTAGAAACAAAAGAGATGCAGTTTAACATGCCAAGAACAAAAAAACAAACAAACAAAAAATATAGAGGTTTTAAAGAGGTGCAGGTCAACTGGTTCTCTTCCTTTATGTCTTGCAGTTTCTTGTCCTCGATGGCAACACTGAAACCAAAACATCACAGCAGTAATATTTCATTGGATGCAAAAGGAAAACTAATCGGCGTATGGCTATCGGTACTGAACAAAAAAACATTTACATTAACACTTTTCTTAATACTTTAACTTCTCAAACTGCTGAAAATCACGGGCTTCGTATATATTTTTCGACAAATGTGATCGTAGCTTTATGCTCCGCACCGCCAAAACTCATGCATAAAATGTAAATTACGCTGGTTTCCAAACAAAGAAGGCTATAGAGCTAAAAAGTTGCAAACAGATATAATTAACTAATTTTTACAAAGCTGAAAATGTTTAAAGGAGTAAAGAAAATAAAAAGTTTGGTGGCTTTTACATGTAAATTTGTTTTTTAGAATTTGATGATATCACCTGAAAATGCTCTATAGTACTTTAACGAGGGTGTAGTGGGGTAGACCGTTCGCCGTAAAACGGGCCAAAAAATGGCGTAAAATTGGAAAATTTTGTTCGTCAGCCGCAAAAAATGTTAACCGTAAAACCAGGATGGGCCCTTGGTAAAACAATTTTAGCCACGAAATTAAAGTAAAAGTTTCAAGAACTCTTGCGCAAGACTTTTTTGTGTCTTGTCTTGTGGCTTGGTGACCTAAAGCTTGGTAACACAGGGAAATTCGAAAAGCCAGAAGACTTAATTTTTGGCAGCAATTCTTATAATGATGCCTTTTTCCGTCCCGAAATGGTCCTAAGATCTTAGATATGTTTCACAGTAAATCAGTAATCAAAATAAATTTTTAACTTTTTTAATAACGATGATTAATTTTTAAAGCTGTTTTTAAAAACAATGCTAATTAATTTCTAAGATATCTGTTAACTGGAAGGAAACTATTTTGACCGTTAGCGTAAAAACAAAACAAAACAAAACAAAATATTAACCGTTAACCGTTCAGCGTAAAAGGCATTCCCTGTTCCGGTTAGCGGGGACCTGGAAAATTCCCACATTTTCTCGCCTCTTCTGCGACGACGCTCCCTTATCAGCGGATGTTCGCGTGGAGGTAGACGTGCAAGCCCCTGTGCATTTCTTGTAAACACTGATGAAGTTGTTCTTTGCTCTTTATTTCCACGGCATTAGTTAAATCTGATCATTCAAGGAGATTAACACATCACATTTTGCAGAGGTAACGACCTGTGCACTTCTTAGCAGATCTGCCACACGGATAAGAGGGTAACGCAACGACAGGACTTGTAACTGCGCCAATTGATTGACTTCTTTCACGGCCGCGATCAAGCTTCGATCTGTGTCTGGTCTCTTATGCGCTTTTCGATTTAAGTTTCATCCACAGCTAATATTTGAAAGAAGAGTGTTAAGGTGATCCTTAAAGTAAGCGATCATTGGTTTGGAATTTGCGTCGATGAAAACCAGATTCTGAGCTGCCAGGTAAGTACTCCTTCAGAACTCGATATTATGATTCGAAAAAATTCTGCATGTATGGCGACTTTAAGCGGTTGATTTTTGCCCTTCGTAAAAGTTTAAAGAGTTTTTCTGGTGGTTGTATTCTATATTCACAGACTGTAGTCTTTGAGTGTTCTTGCCAAGAAAAAAAATCGGTACAAAAAAATGTTTTGGCACCGCTCGCGATCGGTGACTCCGTTTGATGATTTTAATTCAATTCTGTTGTGAAGTCTGCTTTGGTTTTTGACGTGAATCATTTGTTCCTGTAGTGAACTAAATGGTCACAGCCTTCGTATTTTGTATTGCAATGGAAATGTGATTAATTTAGCCTTTCAAAAGCATCAAATATATTCGTGCGTGAGAGAAATTTCGACAACGGCGGTTAAACAACATCGTTCGAAATTGACATGTGGGCATCAATTTTAAGCTTATATAAATAAACTAACATGTATATGGAATGTTTCTCATCCACAAATTAATTCTTGAGACTATTTCGTCAAAATTACAATTTGTCAAGTTTTGTTTCTGTTTCTCTTCCTCCTAAGGAATTTCTATTACATTCCCGCCTATTTTGATCTACCGTCTGTCATGCCATGATCGCGAATCGATGAAAACACGAGAACGTTTTATTTCACAAAAATTACCAATGAGGTGTCGTATAGGTGGGGTCAAAATTTCAACAAAAAGAAATACCTTTGTTTGTCAGTTCGGAAATTTGAAGAGGAAATGCGTTTTTCCTTCTATTGTCGATATAAAACAAGCGTCTGTCCTCACCATCTCTGTTTACAAGAAAAACGTTGTTATATTTACAAGCAAGTTTATAAAGACAGCACAGTTTTTGTTCTTAAACAACTCTTCTAGAGAGCATTAAGTGACGACTTCTCCAATTTCTGAACTGGTAAGCAGATACGGTACGTGCAGATTAATTTTCTTGGTTTTTGTGAGTTCAAAGATCTGTCGTACGTGTGTCCAGAAGGTATGCTAAACGTTTGTTGAGTGCCTGCTGTTTAATCAGTGAGAGAGTCACCGCCAATATCAGGAATATATTTTTTAAAAAAAATATTGCTGTTAGATCGACAAAGTCGTTGTGCTTTTCCAGTTCGGAAGCCATTACATGGGTATGATTCGTCAATTTCACTACATAGGTGTAAATTTAATTAGACTAGAGTCATTTCCCATTTAGTCGTCGTTATGATCATGTCTTGGATCCATCGCACATCATCGATAGCTAAAATCGGATATTGATCTTTGAAACCCCTCTGCAAAAAATATCTTATTTGAAACGTCTGAGCACCAGACCAAATACGTAATATCATTTCGAATTATTGAACAATTGTTTTGGTGCGAAACTCTAGAAAAACACTTTTCGTTATAAGTTATGCATATTTTCCTTTTCCATATTACCTACGCAGGTACAGCTTATGTAGATGTCAGTGTTTATTTGTTCACGATCGCGAATATTTTAGCATCGTGTAAATGTGAACTCAACTGTGACTCGAATGTTTCGAGTTCCAGTAAACTACACAAATGAGACATTTTAAAAGTTAACAAAATCTGTAAATTGCAAGAACAGGAACTGTCACTTTTAAAGCGAATTTGTTGTACTGTAGGCACATGTTTACATATTAGCCGAGTTCGGACTCAGATACATGTATTTGTTGTTGTCAAGGACTTAGTGCCATGCAATAACTCTTTGAAAAGCACTTGGACTATACTTTTATTTAATGCTGTTACTTTTCACAGGAGTGATATCTGACTTATCCACCGATGCACCATGAGTTGTATAAACAAGTCAAACCATCTAAAAATTATTTTGTCCACAGTTTTGCAATCCGTGATGTTTTCCCGAGATTAACAACCAAACTCTGTGTGAAATAATTATTATGCAAATCTCTTGTTCTTCATCTACTTTGAGTATATCACCTCCTTTTGTTGACATTGTGGATTAAATAAGATAATTAGAGACTGATAAACAGCAATAAAACTTAAGTTCCCATGCTTTTGAAACCAAGTTTGAATTGATTGTTTACTAAATTCCTCTTGTAATGACTATATAGATTAGTACAATTCTTATTTTAAATTTGTAGACTTTGGTCAATTTATTTGTCTTGTCTAGATCTGTTTCAATCAATCTCTTGCAGTGTACCTGGTTAGGTTCTATTAAGAACACATCCAGAAGTGTAATGTAAATCATTCTGTTTTTTTTTTTAATAAAAAAAGGTTTTGGGATGTTAACTTATACATGCAGTTTGTAAGACAAAAAGAATGGAAGAAAAAAAAAATTAGTAAACATACAGTATCTTCAGTTATTACAAAAAAAATTAACCAGTGTTTTACTTAGCGGTAATTTACGTCTCGTCATGGAAGTAAAACTGTGTGTTAACTGGCTAATAACACATTCGTTGTCATCAAAGCCCAAGTGTTTTCCTTAAATTTACATGTATTCCCAATAGCCTGGATATAGAAATAAAGTTAACAGATACAGATATCAAGTTACGGATATCAAGGCAATGTGAGAATTAGCAGTTACCCAACTCTCTATAAAATATAAGGTTATAGAATAAGATGTTGAATGTTTTATTGGTGGATTTTTATTTTTATAATTGATTAGCAGTATGATTGTAATATTAACTATTTGATTCAAATGTTTGGTAAACTTGCCAATTTGAGTTGACCTGACACAATCTTTTTTTTAGTGCTAATATTACTACTCAAAATTCTTTTCATCTGTGTAAGGCTGTAGATCACTGGCATTCAAATTAAGTTACGGTAGATGTTGAAAAGTAGTAAAATAATACTTTATATTAATTTTTTTAATTTGTATTTTTAATTTGTTTAAAAAAGAGTTTTTCAAGCTGTTCTGAAACAATGAAGCCACTTTTTATTAACTGGAAACAACACTACACTATAAAATGACAAAATGTCTAAATTAATAATAGCTTAGAACTGTACAAAAGGATAATTTGAGTATAATTGCTACATAACCATGCACTGTCGTAATCTTGTTTCTTTATAATTATTATATTTTTCTTCCTTGTTTTGCCAATCCTCCTTTGTTGTCCTCTTGAAATATGTGATAAGCATGCATGTTTGGTTATCATACATGTAGATCTGTTTGTCTCTGGTCAAAACTGTTTGGAAAATCTACAACTTAAATGTTTTCTTTTTAAAAATTAAACATCAGACTTTTTTGTAAGCAATTCATTTGCAGTGTATGAATCTTCAAAGGAGGAGAATTAATTAAAATTTGAATAAACTAACTAAAGGTACAAGGCACTCCATATGAAGGATATGCAAATTTTCATGTCATTCTGTGAGGCTTCTGTTATTGTCTTCTCTTCTTTGGGTGTGTATAATGAATCACGCAATTCCTTTTGCATGCATGCATGTATGCTTTGTTTAATTGTTTACTGGGTAGAATTTGATAGAAAATGTTTTTCTTCCATGGGGTTTGTACAGTTGTAAAGTTCTACATCTGTTGGTGTTTTAGGAATTGACAAGAGTGCTATTCATTTCCATGCATTCATGCAGGCATATACAGATAAAAGCTAATTTAATTTAATTTATCCACCTGACCAGATTGTAAAGAGTAATAAAAACTCTGTAATGTACAGCTTGTAACTTTGGCGTTTTCACATTTATTGATTACCTGCCAGCCATCGATTGTCACAATATAGCTTGAATTCTGCATGTTTTCAACTTTTTTTGTTAGGAAATTACATGTATGTCTGTGGGAAAATTAATCATTCTCACAGCTTACTCTTGCCTTGCTCATTTTACTGCTTTGAATAATAACACCCTCTAGAGCCTTTGATCAAAGATAACACTCATGTAAGCTCAGTCATGCAATCTTTCCATTTTCACTCTTTAAGGCTCCTTAAATTACATGTCAACAAGGTTTCTGGTCTTGAAATGCATATATCTTCCTAGAGCCAAGAAATTCTAAATATGACAAGTTAAATTAAAATTATTGTTAAACTTGCAGGGATGTCAGACACTGAAATGAGCTGCAAACCGAGTAATTGTTAAGCAAATTATTTTCATTCTTTCAGCTGTATAATCACACCATTTTATAAGTTAAAGGTCATAACAACAGTATTGAATGAGTCCGGTTAGTTCCAGTGAGATGTCTTGGTATGTTTATTATACTAGAGATTGCAAAGTAGGCAAGCATCTTCTGAGGTTACATGTTAGCTTAATATCGCTAGCAATATTACCCTGTCAGATTTTTTGGACCATTAATGGAGTTAGGCTTATGAAATTCATTCACAGCACATTGTAATTTTTTGTGACAATTCTCTAGAACTGTTATAGTCTCAGATGGTATCTGGGTCTGTGATCTGTTCCTGAAATCTGTTCACTGAGGTTGCTTTCTTTCTCCACACAGGCTTCTCAAGTGAATTTATCGTAGAACAAGGAATTATGAGCGGTGAAAAGCTGCGGAAGAATTTTTGAAACAGCCGAGCTGGAATTTACAACAAGGTCCAGAGGAGAGCAAGAAATATTTGTCACACTAGGCAATACATGCATGAGTGATTTTTCTCTTGAATAGCAAGTATCCATTGTGGCAACTGGGATTTTGCTTCCAAACTGAAGTGAGGTTTCACTGAAAATAGTATTGCCGCTTCAGTCATGTCTGAGGGAACAGATGAAAGAATCTCTAGAATTGAAGCAAGAAGGAAGAGACGGGAACAGCGAAGACTTAGCCTTGATACTGATGATGAAAATAAACCAATGAATGGAGTTGATGAATCAGGTGGAGGCCGCTCTCGATCATCAACAACTGACAGTGAAGCTGAGCTTTCAAGGGCTTTAACTCGAGAAGAAAAAAGGCAAGAGAGGCGTGAGAAGAAAAGACAGAAAGAAATGGCTGAACAATCTAAAGAGGTTCCTAAGTCAGCTGCAGTTATAACAGACTTTAGCAAAAGGGAAATCCGTGAACGGAGACCGAGTGACCCCGAAATTTTGTCTGCAGATAGTGAGGGTATTGATACTGACAAAGAGAATGAACAGCACAATGCACAGCAAGGTATTGAGAGAAAGAAATCAGGTTATGGCTCTTATGCATCTGCTCTTCGCCGAGGATCACAGGGTGCCGAGGTCGACAGAAGGAAAGAGCGGTATGCTGCAGCTGTAGAGGGATACAACATTGATAATGATGACGATGATGAAATAGAATTGTCTCCTCGCGATCCTATGGACCAACAGCCTGAGGTTATGTCCACTTCACCTGTAAGAAGAATAAAAGAAGATTACCTGACCTCAGCATCAGGAAAAGGCAGGGAGATACCACACTCAAAGGAACAACCTACTCCACGCCACCTTTCAAAGCAGTGGCCGCCTCCACCTTCTGAGAATGAAGATGATGATGAAAGAAATGGAGAACCTCAGAAAGGTGTGGTGAAGACATTTGAGGAACCAGAGCCTCCAGAAGAAGAAAGGGGTGTTGACGAAGGTCATGTTGAATCTGTTAAGTCACTGAAGGAACAGTGGACGCAGAAAGAACCATCTAAGCCACTGGGTGTCAATAAACCTTATGTACCCGTGAAGAGAGATGACACGTGGATCACCCATTTTAGACCTGTCATTGATGAAGGAGAAGTACCCAAGGAGCCACAATGGTTACAAATGGTGCGGCAGCGGAGGTGGAAATCAACGGTATCAGCACGCTTTCCTCAAGATGAACAAGAGAAGCAAGTCTTCGAACACCGTTCTACAACCCCAAGAAAATTCAAGAAGCCAAATCCCTACAGTCTCATGCGTTCAAAATCTGACCTTGATGATGAATTTGAAGTGGCCATGAGACGACGGCGACGGAGGACCGATGATGAAGACTCGGTTGATGCTAGCAAGCGTTCCTGGTCCTCTTTAAGTGATGCTGATCGGGACTCTGTCGCCGTATTGAACAAAGTTCCTATCCAAGGACCCTTAAAGGAGTATAAGAAAAACCTTGAGTTAGAAAGGGCACGTACAACCATGTTGAAATGGACATTCTCAACAGATATGGTTGATGATCCTCTTCGATTTGATTTACCTAAGCCAATTGACCTGACAACACAAGAAGACTATGAGAGAGAACAGGAGTGGAAATACATGCAGTCACGCAAGCGCTTCACGAGTGGAAGTGAGGCTGACGGTATGGGGACAGCATCTGTGCGATCATCCATGTCATCCTTGAGTGATGGAGAGCCTCCAAAGTCGCCAGTTACTAGTACACCAGCTCAACCTGAACAAAAGATGTCTTCAGATGAGTCACCCTCAAGTCCTGAAGCAACACGCCCCATGCCAGTCAGTTCTGGTGAGGATTACACATTCAGTCAAGGAGTTTCTGACATCAAGAGAAATTTGATGACTGCGAGAAGTCAAGATGCACCTTTGAAACCAACCATTGCTGACGATAACCTTGAATATGTCCCTAAACTGGCCGATTTGAGAAAAAGATTGCATGAGAAGGAAGAAGAGCCAGTACCCAAATCTTCACCTCTGGACGAAGAAATTCAGATGATTCCAAAAGTGAAAGACATCAAAAGCAGATATTTAGAGCAAAAGAAAGAACAAGCTTCCAAACAGCTCGAATTTGAAGAAGGGGAACAATTTGGAAAACTGGACAACATCAAGAACAGGTTTCAAGGCAAAGAGAAGGAATCAGAGCCAAGAGTTTTAAGCAAACCCAAGCTTAAGAAGAAGTTAAGCACTAGTGATGATATGAAAGCCCTCATGGCCAGTCGACGACAGATGACTGATGAGTTTGTAAGTGAGAGTCCTCAGACTGCTGAAGAAATCAAAAGTCTGGCATCTGATATTGCCAAGACGTTTGGTTCAGAGGGTAGTGATTCTCCCAAACAGCCAACAGGAAAGGCAAAGAAAGGAAGGAAAGAGTCAGAAGAGACAAAATCAACTGAGAGTGGGACTGTCTCTGATGAAAGTGAAACCCAGCAGTTTGGCCCTTGCGGAAAGCCTGAAGGTTGTGGAACAGATGACGAGCTTGACAAGCGTTTGAGTAAGGAGCTCGATATTTTACCAACACTTGGCAGTGAATTAAATGAAGGGCCAGCTCAACCAATTCCTTTCAAAGACAAAGTGGTTCAAGATGAGTCGGCTTCGTTAGAGAGTGCACCTCAGAGAGATTCCTTCACTGATGAAGCTGCTGACAGTGCATTAAGTGGAGATGATAAAGTCATCAAGAAACAAGAGTCAATGGAAACTGTGGAAACATCGGCCAAGGAAAGTGACACTGAAAGTGAATCTGAAATGAATGCTGAAAAACAAGTCAAAGATGAAATTGATGATCAAAGTGACGACGATGATCAAGACTTCTTGAGTTCGGAAAGTGAAAATGACAAAGAAAAAGAAGAGCTGGAGGAAGATGATGAGGAACGAGATGAACCAGATAAAGGTGTTGAGAAAGTTGATGGGAATATCAAGTCTCGCTTATCCACTGACAGACCTCTGTCATACACATCGGAAGACATCAGAACAAAAAAACTTATCAAAGGAGATGAAGAGAGACCAAAGTCATTCACCTTTGGTGAGGAGGAAAATGCAGAGGATCCTTTCATCTCTTCCAAGTATGTAGACATCTCTCTTAATGTAGATTGAATAATTAAATAATTTGACACTTCTTAAATCTCTGCATTGATAATAAATAGGGACTTTAAGCAAATCGCTACGGCTGGTGCTGATACGGCTGCCGGAAGTAAATTTCCCCCAACATGAGACACTGCGCATGTACATCGGTTGCATCCAGCCATAGCGTGAAATCTGACTACGTGAGTCAGGATGTTTTGCCGTAGTGGCTACTACGTCAGGTTTATTTCACTTCTCTGGCCCTTTTCAACAGACATCTCGGCATTTTAAGAATTCCATTGGACACCATATCCTTTAAAGTCAATTTAAGTCAAAGATTGTGTCAAGGCTGCCTGTCATAAGCTTGTAAATCCGTATCCTGAATTTTACGATAAGTTTTGGCAAAGGTGTTGGAATGGCGAAGTGAGTCAAGTGAAATATTCGTGCTGAGCACGAGGTTGTTTTTCTTCGGTTAAGTTAGCTTTGAAGGTTTAGTGAAGATATTTTATATCTTGATAACCATATGATGCTATTTTGCTTCCTTGAGCATTGATATATTTGTGTTCTTCACTCAATATTCTTTGAGATATTTGTCTCTGAAATTATATATTTCATCCATCAAATTGTTATGGTACAAAGTGTATGGCATTCGCTTTTGCTCAGAAATAATCTGCTCGTCCTAGGAAGGCAAATAACGTGGCCATCATCCTTTGAGCGAAGCCATTTGGCTGTGAGAAACTAAATAAAAGAGATTTTGAACTCCTTAGCTTTCTGTCATCTTTATATTGCTCTTTACTTGCTAAACTTAAAATTTGGCAGACCGCTGAGACGTACTCTCCCCAGACCTTTTCAGTCACGGCAGCCGTAGTAGCACCAGCCGTAGTGATTTCCTTAAACTCCCTCAGGGGTTTTAATAAAGGCTGGCAACAGGGCAATTGACGGGCTGTGAGGACGATTTTGCCTGCCTGGTTTGACCTTTGAGAGGAAAGTTCTTCTTTTAAAGAAGTGCAATTCAAAAGGTTTTCCCCAGCTGTGAAAACCAGTTGCCTTCCTGCTGAAAACATCTATTTAATGAAACCCCTGACTGATGTTAGTTAGAAAACTTTCAGTTTAAAAAGAACTTTAGAACTAAAGTAAGCACTAATGATGTGAACAGCAAAATTTGATCGCTTAAGTTTGACTGATATCGGAATTTATTGAACAGTTTGTATGATCAATTATTGTACATTTTTAATTTTAATTTTTCAAATATACTAGGGCCCTGGATTACCTGTAAACTACGTGTAGCTGATTAGCTAAGAGTAAACCCAGCGTTAAATAAAGTATCATATCATATCGAATCGTATCGTATCGTACTGTACTGCATAATATTTGAACTATACACACTTTGAGTATTTTGGAGGTATACACTCTGCTCACTGGATTTAAAACTGCTGTTTTCAGCTTAAAGGCCTTTTCAGACCAGAGAAGAAAAATCAAGCCAGCCAGACGCCATGCAGCCAGTAGCAACCCTTTACGCCAGAGACAGAATAGAGAGGACCTTAGAACTGAAACAGATGTAAGTTAATATGCAGTAGCATTGGCAGGTGTAACTACATTATGTCAAAGGGAAAATCTAGGATTTTTCAAGGGGGTAGGATTGGTACCTTGGGGTTGCAGAATCAATAGGGCATCAGGAATGGCAGAGCATATTTTGAATTGGGGGGCTTACAAGCGAGTGCCAGAGGTGCTAAGTTGAAGGGGGTCTGGAAATATTTGTAAAATTGTTATTTTATGTATTGTTTTGCTCGAAATTTGGGGTGGGGGGGGGGGGGCTAAAGCCCATCTAGCCCCCCCGACTCCACCGTCCCTGGGCATGTGCACAAAATGTTTCAATTTGAAAATTGAAATTTAGTTGAAAGCTGCTACATTAGAAATACTAGCAATACCACAAAGTAGAAATTACATTTTACAGTAGGTACCTTTACTGGGTTTTGTCTTCATTTCTGCCATAATATATTGTCACAATTTATTTCAGTTTTGTTACTTTTTTGCTTCTCCCAAAGGGGGGTGGCTAGCCACCCAATCTATTCCCCTCCCCCCAAATCTGCCTTTGCATTTACTCAGATTACAAGTTGTCTGTCTTGTTGGTAAACAATGAGGAATCATTGAATCATATATTGTGAATTTGTGCAGGTCCACCAAGAGTACTTAAAGGGGCTATGTCATGGCTCGCACATCTTGAAAAGTTTAGCCTAAAGTTTTTAAGTTCGTCATTTTGTAATCCGTATTAATTAATCTTCTCCATCCTAAACCATCCTTGTTACTTTATGGTGTAGTAGTATCTCCTGAGTGCTTTTCTATCTTAGTTAGTAAACAATTAAAAGGTTATTTTGTAAGTGGCCAAAATAATGCAAAATACAGTGACTGAGCTCCTTTAATAATTACGTACTGCTCGTTCTCCTGCTGGGTGTAGGGCAGCAGCAAAGGACCTCTAGCTACTCCTGTGTGTTCTAAGCTAGCTTCTGAATGGTACCCCAATTGTATTGTATTCATTAAAATGTAATCAAGGTCACAGAATGTTGAGACTCTTTTTCAACCTGAACAAATTACAGACTGTTAGTTGTGAACTGCCTTAACCTAAAGAAGTTAGAAGAGCACGAATGGTTATTGTGTGACGTTGCGGGTTTGTATAATTACTATTATTTATAGTGGCATTTGGTTTTATTGTTAAATTTGTTTTTTCAGATTCTTAGGATCCGAGCGGATGAGAAACCCTCACTTGCTGGAAAGAAAAGTAAGCTTGATTAATTAATTAAACGATAAGTTGTTCAACTCCGAAATTCTGATCCATAAATACTCACATGTGCCTGCAGACTTGCCTCTGGAACAAATTGGTGGATTTATTGTTCAGTTGTACTTGTATGACTACATGTATGTTGTATTACTTGTTACCCTCCTGTTTGGAACATTTGAAAGAAAAGCTGTTAGTGCCTAGTGAACATTTTTCAATTTTAATATTTGGTGAATAAAATTTCTACTTTTCAGAAAAAGAGAAAGCTTTTACTGATGAAGCTATGGCTGGCCTGTCAAGCACAGAGGATCTGGCTGCTGCAAGCACTGCCTTGAGGAAAACAGCTAAAGACTCCTCTGGAGTTAGCACCGAGATCAAAGACTTTGGAGGATTTCTACCTGTCATGTTGTTACAAATCAAAGGTTTGCATTTGTCAGCTTCAAAAATATAAAATAAGTACTATCAGTGACATGCACACGAAACCCCACTTTACGGCCACCCCATTAATCTGGCCACCTTGTTATTACAGCCCCTTTATTCTTGGCCGAACGAAAGATCAGTCAGTCTTTTTCTTATTTAAAGAACCCTGTTAATACAGCCACAACATTAATACAGCCATGTTTTTGTGGTCGGTTTGGTGACCAGATAAACAAGGTTCTTCTGTAGCTGAAATCTTTGCATGCATTGCATGCTTATGCTATGAAGTAATTCAGGTGAACCTCTCAGACATTACAAGGGGTTTTATTAAGGTTTGGTTTGGAAAAGAAAAAGAAAATACTAACTGTTACATTGCAGATATCTTGACCATACATTTTCTTCCGGCCTCATTTACTCTGACTCAGACTTAATTTGGTGAATCTGCTCATCTTAATTTTATAATTGACATACAGAGATGCCAGATAAGCAAATAAGAAGAATTAAAACTGGGAGGTTGCCATTTTTACCTGAAAATCCTCAACCCTACGAAAATGTTGTTAGAGGTAGAGCTCCCCCAATTCAACCACAAAAATACATCAAAAATCTCAGAATTTCCCCCCAAAATACCAAAAATCAGCCAAAATATGTGTGAAAAATGGACTTTTAAGCAGTTTCCTTCAATAGCTGGGAGATTTGGTTACCTGTACAGGAGGCAGGGAGACTCGGTCTGTTTATAGGAGAGTATTAATAAGCAGATTGTCTCTCTTCTCAATTGTACCTTTTTTAGGTTCAAGGCACATCCAAACAAGACTAGTGGAACCTTCAGTCAATTCACTGAATTCAGGTGACGTGTTTGTGTTGGTGACTCCAAAAGAGCTCCATTTGTGGAATGGAAAGGATGCCAGTATCATGAAAAAAGCTAAGGTGAGGTACTAACTTCTTATTAACCAGGTGCAAGGGCCATACTGGGGAATATTGGTCTGAGGGTGTGGCAACAGAAACATGAAGAGAGGGGTGGCATATCAGTTGCAATGAGAGCATAAGTTCACACCCTAGCAAACTAATATGGGTGAGGGTTATATCTCCAGGAATTAATAATCTATAGGTTCTCTGCATGAGATGTCATTTTCACCAAAAGGTTTAGAATAACAAGTTGTGAAATTATTCCACTTCAAGGGAGGGAGGGAGGGAGGGAGGAGGGGCTAAGGCTCCTGCACCCCTCCCCTAAATCTACCACTGGCTTGTGATAAAGATTGCAGTTTGCAGATTTCTGTAATTTGTGACTAAACAGACACTTCCAATGAAAGTCACATTAAGTCAAAGTTAAGATTCCCAGTTGGCAGGTTGGGCAGACCAGTTGGTTATTTACAAAACAAGATGACAAGAATGAACTAAGGGCTACCTAGAAAATATAGAACCTTCACTGATTTTAAGTATACGGTATGTCCCCATGGCCTTATCTGCCAAGGGAAGACTTCTCCTTAGCGCTGTCATTGTCAGTGGAGGGGAGGGAAGAAATGGGGAAGACATCGCTACTTAAGGTTACAGATCAATAAATGATTAAAATCTTCTTGGACCGGTAGGGAATGGAAGTGTCCACTATAATTGTTAAACAGAAGGACTTAGGCTGTGGTGCCACAAAAGTTCACATCATTGAACAAGACCTTGAAACAAATGATTCTCAAACTAGACTCTTTTGGAAGACTCTGGGAGGCAAAGCTGATGTGGCAGGTAATGCACTTCATTGTAGTTTCCTGTTTGTCTGTGGGTCATGTTTTATCTACTCTATTTTATCCTGTAGTTGGGGGGCGGTGGGGAGGGGGGGAGAGACTCCTATATATGGGCTACATAAAGAAGGAAAGTTTACATCAAGAGCGAAAGTTCACATCAAGAGCGAAAGTTCACATCAAGAGCGAAAGTTCACATCAAGAGCGCTGGCTAGATGCTAAGGGAAATGAGGGACTGCTTGTTAGGTCTTACGTAGCTGCTTGATTTGTCATCATAAACAGTTTTTACACTCTCCCCTTCCTCCTTCCTGCCTCTCTCACTTAACTGCTTAACTGATCCACCTGGGTTAGGGTAACCCCCAACCTGAAAACAAGTGGCTGTCTCTAGTAAGGCCCTCCCTCGGTTTTATTGGTTCGTGTTAGGTTGCCTTAACACTTGTTGCCCGAACACTGTTGCCTGGGCACTGGGACAAAATTGTTTTGCGTTCATACACTGGTACTCCAAGTACCTAACTACCATCTAGCATCCGGGCTCAAGGTCAAGACCTTGTTTATACCCTGGCACAGGCACTGTACCTGAATTCTGGTTTAAGTACATGGTAAAATGGCTTGTTCACATTAGTGCCCAGCAAGAATACTACTTGGGCAAGGTTCTTGGGCACCAAGTGTGAACATAGCCCGAGTCTCCAGTGACTCACAACCTGGGTGACCAGAGATTGCCAACCCCACTTACCTGATTTCGTCTGGTTAGAGCAAGCCTCGCCGGATCCATCTTGAATAGACCCTGAGTTGCCTATGACCAAAATCCTCAACTGGTGGCTACATAAATATAGTTTAATCGCAAAATAACTTACTTTCAAAATACTTTATATCCATGGCAACTAACAACCTGCTATTTATTTCAGATGCCAACGATTTTCCTTCAGATGAAGAGCACGAAAAAGGCTTGATAAAGACCAACGTACTGTACAGAGTCAACTGTACATCTGACCCCCCGGAACTGGTAATACGTGATGATATGTCAGGCCGTATTCTTAGTGCGAATTTGATGGATAATTCACAGGTTTGTTTTATTTATCCTTCTTTGGAGAGGGGGGGGGGGGGGATGCTGTTTTCGCAAATGGTTATCTGTCAGGCTGTATACTTCATAGGCTTGTTGCAGTTATCATTACGGGCCTGGTTGTTCGAGAACCGGTTAGCGCTAACTGCAAAGTTAACTGAAAAAAAAATAATGATACCTTCAGTTAAAAGTTAACTGAAGGTATTAACTTTTACCGTATAAGGATGTTTTTCTCTGCATATTTTTGTGTAGTTTGAGTTTATTCAGACTCAAGACAAAACTGAAGGAAAATTAATATAAACAGAAAACCTCCCCGAAAAGTTACAAAATTCAGATCAAAATTCTCGCTAATCCTGGGTTAGCTTAATTGAGCTTTAAACAATCCGGCCCTGGGAAACAGGGGCGCGGGGGGGCTGTTTTAGGTAATCATATATCTAACTAATTTATTTTCTGATTTTCTTTATTTGAAGGCTTATGTTGTTGACTTTGGAACCGAGGTATACCTTTGGCTTGGTAGAAACTGTCATAGCCTGGCTCGAACAAAGGGTTTAGCCCTTGCACAAGATCTCTTTAAAGGACCATTCAAGTATAAGAGTACCATCAGCCCAATAGACCCCAAAACTAGAACGGACGGTCTGCCCAAGACGACAGAAGTCAACAGGCCTTCGTGGGCTCTGTTTGGCCGCATGACTGCGCGCGCAGAGACGGTGCTCTTCAGAGAAAAGTTCATTGATTGGCCGGACCATAACGTGGATTACACCCAGGATTTTGTTAAACAACCTATCAGTGGGAGTTTCACCGATCTCTCCGAGGTAAGAAGACAGATAGGGCCTTATTTTCATTCTTGAAAAGTTGACCAAGCCTACGATTAGTCCCTCTTTTGCTTAGTTCGTCGAGCGTGACGCGAAAGAAAACCGCGAGAAAAAATGGCCGCGCGAAATCCTAGGGACGAGAAGTTTTCGCTTTCGCGCCCTTCTCGTTCTCAGGTTCGCAAGGTCTTTTTTTTCTTGCGGTTTTCTTTCGTGCCACGTACGACAGACTAAGCGAAAGAGGGACCACTCATAGTCTTGAGTTGACCTTTTTTAATTATCTACCTCTCACTTCACCGTGGGGCCTCCCACTTCACAATTGCTCTTCATACAAAGTTCAGCTCCAGTTTTTGGTAATTTGATTTAACGGGAATGAGAAATTTTCTTGGAAGTTAAATTTCAAGGGTTAGTGCTTAAGACTTTGATATAGTCGTTGGCAAGCACGGTTTTTCTCTCTACCCGGGAGTACAAATGGACAAAAAGTTGTCGTTTGGAGAATTATAATCTTCTTACTAATCGCTTAAACTATCTATGTTAATAACTGATGTACAGTAATGGGGCATAATTATTTGTGAAATAATTTCAAGCGATTTTCACTGATTTTCTCACGAATTATTAGATATGTATTGTATCAGTTAAGTTAATAATATCTGATGCATATGTAATTATAATTTTATACAGTCTTTCTTTTTCAAATGACTTGACAACTATGGCCTGTGCAGCATGAAGAACTAACAATTTGTCTCATGCATATTGCAAATACTCTTTTCTGGCAGATATACCCTCGATAAATCTCCTTTTTAGTTATATTTA
>NC_138155.1:13776900-13969400 GCF_964199315.1 Orbicella franksi | reverse complement strand
GCTGATGACTGTTGAATTGGACTCTGATAAAGGACCACAGGTATGACTTTGTTCTAGTTTATTCGCTTACTTGCTCGCTCCTTCGGTCGTTCATTCGTCCGTTCGTTCGCTCGTTCGTTCGTGCCCTTGTTCGTTTGCCCTGCTCTGTGCCTCTGTACTTCTGTTCCTCTGTTCCTCTGTACTTTTGTACTTCTGTACTTCTGTTCCTCTGTTCCTCTGTTTCTCTGTTCTTCTGTTCCTCTGTTCCTCTGCTCCTCTGCTCCTCTGCTCCTCTGTTCCTCTGTTCCCCGGTTCTCCGGTTCTCCGGTTCTCCGGTTCTCCGGTTCTCCGGTTCTCCGGTTCTCCGGTTCTCCGGTTCTCCGGTTCTCCGGTTCTCCGGTTCTCCGGTTCTCCGGTTCTCCGGTTCTCCGGTTCTCCGGTTCTCCGGTTCTCCGGTTCTCCGGTTCTCCGGTTCTCCGGTTCTCCGGTTCTCCGGTTCTCCGGTTCTCCGGTTCTCCGGTTCTCCGGTTCTCCGGTTCTCCGGTTCTCCGGTTCTCCGGTTCTCCGGTTCTCCGGTTCTCCGGTTCTCCGGTTCTCCGGTTCTCCGGTTCCCCGGTTCCCCGGTTCTCCGGTTCTCCGGTTCCCCGGTTCCCTGGTTCCCCGGTGCCCCGGTGCCCCGGTTCTCCGGTTTCCCGGTTCCTCGGTTCCTCTGTTCTTCTGTTCCTTTGTTCCTCGTTCGTTCAACCAAGTGAGAAATTAGATCAATATTTTGTCCAAAATCGCACGGGTTAAAGTTCAAATTTCGAAACAAACACAAACAACATGAAAGGCTAACTCGTTATAATGTCAAAACCAGATATTCAATTTTTTGTCTTTTTAGGTGCTGGTCGCTCAAGGCAAGGAACCTCCTTGTTTCACCAGATTGTTTGAAGGAAAGATGGTTGTTCACTTAGGAAAGTAAGTCCTAAAACAATAGATTAAAAAAAAATTGCTTTTATCTAGGTGTTGAAACGTGAAAAATAAGTAGATAATATCATAATTGACTTCATTATCGCATTAGAAACGAATATTGAGGATTTTTGGTTTTTACTTTTTGTTTACTTTGTAGGAAAGACTCTCAAGAGGAAACAGGTACGAATTTACTTGTTAATAAAGATTTTTTTCAAGAGCATGTATAATACAGTAAATTACAGTCTGATTGCAACGTCGACGCTAGTCAGTTTAATTTGAGTTAGCTGGGTAGGCGGAGAATCAAAGTAACTAAGGCCTCGTCCACACTACGCTGAATAATTCGTGACGAAGACGGAGCTTTTTTTGGAAACGCCGACTTTGCGTGTTATTGTGACGAAGAACATTTTGAAAACGGAGCTTTTCGAAAGCGATGACGTCACGATAATCATGTGATTCCCCTGACCAAGTTTTCGTCAAACACAAATAAAAAATGACCGGTGATTGGTGCGTTTTCAAATTTCTCTGGCGTAGTGTGGACGGAAAAAATTTGATGCGTTTTCAGAGTGAAGGCGCCGTTTTTACATTCCTCCGGCGTAGTGTGGGTCGGGTCTGAGTGCGACGTTCGATAAATTGCACGTGCGTTGTCTCATTTGCTCACTGATTGGTGGAGAAACAAAAAAGTTGTAAAAATCGACCTTAAAGCCTCCTCTAAACTTGCATTCATTTTTATCTGACATATTGCTGGATGAGGAATGTTTAGCCTTCCCTAGCTCAAGTATTTTACCCGAGATTTCAGCCAGTTATTTCTGGCCGGTTCATTCATCAAAACATTGTTCATCAACAAGTTCATCGTTTTGTGTGTTTCTGTACTATTTTATAAAGACGATTAAATAACACGCTTCTTTCTTCGTTTCGTTTCGTTTTGTTTTTTGTTTGTTTGTTGTTGCTGTTGATGTTGTCGTCAAGGAGATGGATCACTGTTCATTGTGCGAAATGAACATCCTGAAGAGGTCTATTTATTACAGATACCAGCAAGGTGAGGTTATCCATATAATAACTCAAATTGGAATATAGATAGGACCCTGTGTGCGCTCTGATTGGTCAAAAACCCATGTTTTATCAGAATATAAAACATAGAAAAAGCGTGTTCTATTGTTTACGCCACATTACCTCTATATGATAAAGCAAATGAAGAAGCCTAAGCCGTGTATTACACTGTGATAAAACACTCCGGATATTTGAGAACACTCGAGAAATGCAGAAAACACTCGCCTGCGTCTCGTGTTTTCTAAATTTTTTTTCTCGTGTTCTCAAATGCCCGTCGTGTTTCAGAACAGTGTAATACACGGCTGAGGCTTCTTTATTTGGTAAATATTCTCGCATTTTGAGTGGTTCTTACATATGATCTATTGAAGGACAGACGCATAGAAGACGTCACTAACACTCTTTTTTGTTTCTTAATTATATAAAACAAGTAGATTCAATATTACCGTGCGTCTGTCCACCTGGAATGGCTGATGCGATGCTAAGAGCTGAAGACAATATTTTGTCTTTTTGTTTTTACAGTTCATCGTCTCTGAGATCCCGGACATCGTTTGTGGTAGCAGACAACAAGAAATCTATCTTGCACGCTTGGCACGGGTGCAAATCACCTTCTTCTACCAAACAAGTCGCTGTTAGTGCTGCAAAAAGACTTAAAAAATGGTAAGTTTGAAACCTTGGCGTTTTAGCGTTTTCTAGGCAAGGAAACGAATTTCGCTCTTAACAGACGTTTATCGTATTTCCCGAAGTGTTTCCGATAATTTTGCTGCTCTGTCGGAATTTGCGTAGACAATCCGAAAATTCACTAAGACCTATCAGCATGAGAGCAAGTGTGGTCTCTGACTCACTAAGCTCAACTCCAGTCCCATTTGCTTTCAGTCCACTGGTCAATGGGCCATATCCGAGTAACCTTGTGCCTCATTTTCTCTCATTTTCCCTTTTCCCTCATTTTTTTTTCCTGTCCGAAAAAAGGTTTAATAAGCAATATTCCAAGGAATATAAAGCCAAAGAGGTTTCTGAAGGAGAAGAAAGCACAGACTTTTGGAACGTTCTAGGTGGAAAAGCAAACTTTACGTCACTTTCTGCAGGTTTGTATTGTTGTACAATTTTGTGTATTTTACGCGCGAGTTATCCAGGGTTTCCACGGTTCAGGAAAAGGTCAGGGAAAAAAATATTCTTCAAGGGGAATTATATTTTTATCAGGGAAAAGTCAGTGAAAAGTCGGGGAATTTTGAAAACTGATGTCTGTGGCAACCATGTTATCGCAACTCCTTTCTGTTTGTAAAAGATGAGTCTTGAGTCAATATTGAGTAAGAAGTTTTGCCGTTCTTTTTGCAAGTATTAACAATATTTCTTTATTTTATCGCAATATGCAAGCTACACCAAAGTCAATACCTGGCTCCTCAATATTTCTGTCAGTCTAGATGATAACTAACTCTTTATAGCAGTTTTCAATTTAGTGTCGTCAAACCAAAACCAACTTAAAAGTAATCACTCTAGCCAATGACAAAAGGCACAGACAATCCAATGAACCAATCAAAACTTGAAGTAATTACATGTAGCTGACGCGGAGCGCGGGAAAACGTGTGCGAGAGAGTCACAATTGGGTTTGGTTTTACTTCTGATTGGGTGAAAAAAGTGGCGCCTCTTTTTAAAGCCAGTCGTGTAGCGAAGTAATGCAAAATCAATGACTTTTCGACACTGAAAAAACCCGCTCTATCATGTTTGTGCATCCATTTTTTTTCCAGATTCAAAGAAACACGAACATACGATGCGCGTTTTCAACTTAAGGAGTACAAGTGGTTCGTTTGAGGCTACTGAAGTGCTGAACCCGGGTAGATCAGAACACACCACGCCTTATCCGATTCTACAATCACAACTATATACGGCTGATCAGCCAGGTAAGAATTAAATGCCAGGTAATAATTAAATGTTCATTGTCTTGCGAAAGAAATTGCAAACAAAAAATGTTTTAGTCTTATGAAGATCAACTTACACTAAGCCAAAGCAATAAGCGTCGGGAGTCAATGTTGCCAGTATTTTTAGATATCATTATTTGTAACTGTTTTGGAACTTGACCACAGCTTACTTTACCCTCGTGGTCGATGGAGATATTTACTTTTTTTCATCTTTAGCCCTGTTCATGGTGGATGCTGTTCATGTGATATACCTCTGGCATGGTTGGTGGCCGCAGAGTGATGAAGATTCAGAGTCCAGAGCCTCTACCACAGGCTCCGCGGAGACAAGGTGGAGTAATGACAGACGACTGGCAATGGAGACGATCAAGTCTTATGCTGAAGGTATAAGCTTCTGCTGCACCTTAGTCTACGTGAAGCCGTACCCACCCCGCCCCAGGTGGAAGAACAGCCCGTTTTTCCTCGGGGTGTGGGTCCGGCTACACGTGGGCTACTGCACCCTAAGCCAAGGTGTTACTTTCTCGAGGGAAGGCGGGATAACTGAAAGTTAAGGAATGGGGCAGGTACTTGTAGCGCTTAAATGATCTGCTAATATCTAGGGAATCCGGACAGGGAGATGAACTGGGATTCTGGGGAGATACTAGCGAGGTTTGAATGAAGTGTTGCTTTGATTATGGGAAAGGGGTAATATCCTTTAACCTGGAGATGTATCGAGATTCAGAGATCTAAGATTCTTCATTCATTTGTATGTTGTTAACGGCGGGGTTTACATGTTGTGGTTGAATGATGTGCTACCTGGGCGGCGAGGGGGCATAATTGGGAGGTTTGGATACTTTGTTACAAGTTTATTATCTTACAACGGGGATCTAGTTCTAGTTTTGGGGTTGAATTTTATCCTCCCATGGGATAACAAGGGGGAGGGGGAGGTCACGCAACGGAATCACGTTGAGAAATCAAATTCAGTTTTCACTTATTATTTGTTGTTGTTGTTGTTTTTTTGTAGAGTTGAAGCGTGACTTTTCGCAAGTATTTATTGTGTTTGCTGGTTTGGAACCGAAGTCTTTCAAGAATCTTTTCCCATTCTGGGAAGATCGGCCTGATGTGGCCAAAATAAACCGAGCGGTAGGTTAATCCGAAATTCTTTAACGCAAAGATTCAGTTCCCAGACCATCGAATCAGTTGGTCGGAGGCCATGACTTTAAATCCCATTGAAGCCCTTTTTCCCAGGCCCCTTCGCAATTCTTATTGTAAACACAACACTCTTCCACTTCAAACGATATTGTTTTGTAGAAAAGCCCTGGAATTTTCTTGTTGCATTTGCTTTGATTTTGTTTAGACTGGTCGACTTGACGGCGATACGTTGAAGGTGGAAACAGAACTTGCCAAGCTCTCCAGGTTTGTAAAATTCAGAAAAGGGTTTTGTCGGGCGTCTATGTTTATGACGATAAAGTGATTTAAATTAGTACACGCTATTCAATTGTAATTGGTGTGGCTAGCGTACTTGGTCATTGCGGTGTGTTCTCAGGCCAGGCACTGTGAGTACAGTGCCTCTCTCCACCCGACTGTGTAAATGGGTACCGGTGAAGGTAATGCTGGGGCTAACCCTGCAATGCACTTGCATCCCATCCAGGGGGGTAGAAATACTCCTAGTCGCTTCATGCTATAGAAACCGGAATAAGCTCCGGCTGCATGGTCCACTGGCCTGACGCAGACTTTACCTTTTACCTTTCGACGTGGGGTATGTTAGTGGCCGTAGCTCGACTGTACAAATTATGTATTTTGAATTCTAGGACGGAATATACCCTGGAAGAATTGAAACAAAAACCTCCCCCTGAAGGAGTTGATCCGTCGAGACTTGAAGTGTATCTAAATGCTGACGATTTTCAGGTAAAAAGCTCGACAGTGTTTTTCTTTTTATGCCTACGTTGAGGTTCTTTCTCCTTTCGTTCGTCGGTTCATTTGTTGGTTGGTTACGTTCGTGTGTTCGTTCGCTGATTCGTTTTTTCGTTAGGTTCTAGCGTTTATTTGCTGGTTCGTTCGTTCGTTACGAACGTTCGTTCGCTGGCTCGTTAGTTCGTTGGTTACTTTCGTGCGTTCGTTATGAACGTTACGTTACGCTCGTTCGTTCCATCATCAACTGTTTCTTTCTTTGATTGATTGATTGTTTGTTTGTTTGTTTGTTTGTTTGTTTAAGAAAGGAGCGAGCGACGGTAACAATATATCTATATTTTCCACTTTGCAGAAAGCGTTTAACATGACCAGAAGCGCATTTGATGCTCTGCCAATGTGGAAGAAGACAAACCTCAGAAAGAAAGCTGGTCTTTTCTAACTTCTTGCCACGAAATTCCAGATATTTAATTCGATTAGTTTATAAGAAATATTGTGTAATTTTTAATGAGATCATTTCAGTGCTGTTTGCCTGTGTTTTTAAAAGCTAGAGTGACAAAGGGAAACCTTTTAGCAAGTAAGTTTGCTGAAGTAAAAGCACAGTATAAGAGGTGTTAACACGCACAATTAGAACGACCATTCGGTGAGAAACTGGCAAACCTCTGGTAATACCCCACCGGAGGATTTTAGGGTTGAAATAAACCCGGGGACAACAAATCCCCGGTTACAATCCCTGTTGCAAATTTATTGCGAATTCATATGCCTCTAAAAAGAAAAATATCGGCGTTTGAATGAGTGCATGCCTTTCTCTAGAAATCAGAAGATACGTATGAACTTTATTCCTGTTTTGAGACGATTTGTAATCTCTTCTAGATAATCCAGTTTAAAGGCTTCCAGTTAATTTGTTTGTGTTTATAATCTCAAAAGGAGAGAAACTTTCTTGAATTAGGAAAAACCTGCGGTTGTATCGGAAAGGTTTCTGATGACAAATGTTTTGGCAACGGACATCTTCTTTGCATATGGCTTGCAATGAAAATCACGGAAAGTGATTTTTTTATTTTATTTTGGATGAATAAAATTTTCTCGTGTGAAATGACAGGAATGTGAAATTTAAATTTATGAATAGAAAGCAACGTGCAACAGTGCGATAATTTACCAACAGGAAGTAAATTTTTAAGATATCTTGAGATCTACTGAATTAAGAATAATAGTAGTTTTCCAATTGTCACGGTGGCAGTAAAGTAATAAATTCAAACCGAAGGGAAATAACCGCGGTGTTAAAAGGTACAAGAAACATGCAACTGATTAGAAACAGGGGAAGAGTTGCTGACGCCAAGACGCGGTTTGTGGTGATTGTTTAGGAAGGAAATGCCTTTACGCTGATTGGTTTACGTGAATGCACGTTGCGGGATGAACCAACTTCAAAGCGATGCAACAGCTTAAGTAAACTGAATGGGTAAAAATTCAAAAATAATTGTGAAACAGCTCTTAAAAAATTAAACAGATGAAAGAAGAGACGTAAGGCGTGACAGATATGCGTTTGTCACTATTAGTCGTTCACAACAGTGCGCAGAGAGAGCAGAGACTCGAAAGTACTGCAGACTTACATCGGGTTTTCTTTACTACACTTGATAATTGGTCTTAAATAGTCACGCCACCCTTTCGTACAATCAGGGTGATACAAACTTAAATGTGACTTGGTCACGCTCGTTTTCCCGCACTTGGGGCCGGTCACGTGTATTTCCGTTTTGTTTTCACTGTTTTATTGCGGAGTTTGTTGCGATAAGCCTCTGCCACTGATTTGATTTTGGTTCGAAAACCGCTCTTTAGTGAATGTTCAAATCCAATCAAATCCAAAGCCGGTGATTAATGAGTTTTTTGCTATTATTATTGTTGTTGTTGTTGTTGTTGTTGTTTGGGTGCTGAGTTTGATTCACAATAATCACGACAAAACATCAAGTGCGAACTAGCCCACTGAAAATTATCGAAAATTAAATTCCCAATTTTGCATTAAGAAACAAATTATTTTATTAAATTAACCCAAAACAAGGTCGGCGTTACTGCCAATAGTGCATCATACAGTGTACCTCGGTGTAGAAACTTGTGAAGTGTTTCTTTGTTTTTGAACCATTTTTATGTTGTTTTAAGTTTTTGTAGTTTGTTTTATTTGCGTCTCTGTGAATTTTACGACAGTTTCTTACACCGAGGATGAACCACGTAATTAATCTTAAAAATGTGAGAATTTCACTATAATGAAGTACAGCCATCAAGTTGTATACGGTTTTGTTGGTTTTACGGAATTCATTAAAAATGGTCTACTTTGAAATCTAACCGAAATGGTATTTCTGAATCTTAGTGTAGCTTTTTTCTGGCTTCTGAAGATACTTGGTAATTTCAAGCTTCGAAATTTTAACAATTGAATAAAGAGAAACGTGTCCTATTACGCTCGTGAATGAAATAAAGAATAGTCTACACTTTGAAACTGACGGCGAAATGAAATCAGCATCAGTGTTAATTTACTGTCGTGCAATTAAATGAAATTCCAAGCAATTAATTGTAATCCCACGTGATTAATTCAAATGTCATGCGATATGATGCAATGCAATTATGAACATAATGATATACATGCAAAACAATTCTAACATGCTGATTGGCTTAGAGCAAATCAATTGATTCCAAACAGTGTAGAAACTGGGTTGAAATTGTGTGCAAAAAGTTAAAGTTGAAATTAAATTGCATTTATATTATTAACAAGTAATCAAATGATTTTTCGGGCTGCAATTTGGAATAAATAAGCGATCGTAAATTTTTGAAAGACTGCTATGGGCTCGTGCAATATTTTTTAGTCATTGAAATATTTACTCGTGCTTTTTTATTCCAAATTGCATGCATTTAAATTTTATTCTAAGAATTTTGTATTAATCCGGTATAGAGCGTTTTCACTCACGTGGCCAGCAGCCATGCAAATTTATTGGAACAAAAGAAATTGCGTACAGGTTTGGTTTGGGACACCAACATGGCTACCGTGGCATCATGTGAAAACCCTCTATACCATAGTAGACAATGTAATATCAATTTAATATGATTCCACGCTGTAGATTCTACTGCCAGTAAATGTAGTTGTATGCAAGTAGTAGTTGTAACGTAAGTTAATGATATTTAATTTCATGCCCTTAAAATTAAATCACTCATAACTCGTAAAAATTGTAAAACTATTCTGCCAAATGCAATGCCATATATCAGAGCGGTTTTCACTTGACTGTCGAAAAGTAATTGGCTCTGCACTTACTACACCACACGATTGGCTTAAAAATCTCGCGCCACTTTTTCATCCAATTAGAAGTGAATTCAAAACCAATCGTGACTCGCTCGCACGCGTTTTCCCGCGCTTTGGGTCAGCTACATGTAATTACTTCGAGTTTTGATTGGTTCACGGGACTGCCTCTGTCCTTTGTGATTGGCTAAAGTGATTACTTTGGTTTTGGTTTTATTGCATTCAGCTGAAAACCGCTCTAACTGAAATTGGCTTCTGGAATCACAAATTTTTCTAAAACTAGAAGGCAAGCGGAGAATGCAGAGTAGAAGCTGCACAAAGGCTTCACATATACTGCGCAATCCATCGCAGGTTAAAAGCGAGTACAATTTCATGCAATAATGAATTTTCGGGCATTGTTACCCGATCTCTCAAACAAAAAGCCAGACTTTGATCACCTAGGTAGTATATAGTTTTTAATGACGATTTATGTTATATTTTGAACTGTGGTGTATCTAAATAGTGATAGAGAATTGACAGTTTATACTTCTAAAACAATGTGTAGGTAGGAAATAATTTTATTTAGAAGTGAAGAATAATTTGATGCGAGCTTAATATTCAAATGAAACAACTCTTGAGAAGATTTGCAAATAAAATGCGTCTCGAACTCTGTCTCCTTTTTTGTGGGTGGAGAGCATACTCGTACCCAGTCGCTATTTAAAAGAAGATTGGATACTAGAGAGAATTAAGGCGCGCAGAGTGTCATAGGAACGGTCGAAAAAGTCCAGTCTATAAATTAAATAGATACTGGATACAAGTCTAGCTGGGAAGGTTATTTCAAATTAACACTAGCGTTTTTTAACATTATTTTATTTATTTCTTATTATTTTATGTTCTCAACACTGACATTTCACAACAAAGGAAAATGCGTTTCGCTGTTATCATTTACTGTTTCTTTAGTTTCCACCACAGGACATCCATAGAACCAGTTCGCCTGGATGCACTGTGTCAGCCTCATACTAAACTATCACTTCATTCACTTACAGCGCGACTACTCAAACCAAGGCCGCCCAACAAAACTTTCTACAAATGTAACGAATATAAATCGTGGAGGTTAACAATGGTTTTCGAATAAATCATCCATGTAATTAATTAAGCCGTACATTACAAAGGCAACACATTATTTAGTAAACTGCCAGTGGTCAATTTGCAATGAGTTTGTTCAAGTGGCCTTGGTCGGAGAAGTCTCAGTGTAACACCTGAAGAAAATTAAGAAAAAATGCAGCTTGCTACTCGGTTGAGCGACGAACTTTGGGTCAAGAAAAGAGTAAGCTTACAGCTTTTCCCCTCCACAACTAACAAGTGGATCATTTGATATACACCTTTGGGTCACGCGCGAAAGGCGAAACCGAGTGTACGAGTAAACCCGCCCCTGGCATGTGAGGTCTAAAGGAAAGCTTGTTCGCAGGGTACTATCGATCCGCAGTCGATGTTTTGGTGTGTGCAGCCGATATTGTGATAGCTTTCAGGGTCTTCTTGGAGGAAAAGCGAAAACCCTGGAAACGAGGTTGTTTATGCCAGAGAACCAACGGATTTGTACGTCATCATGTCAACGACATTTTTGACAAATCTTGATTTAGCATGGAGGGCAGCTAGGGATCATTTTATCCTAGCGAGGCTAAGGTTTACATAGGGACGATGACAAACAGGATTTTGCGTACTAAGTAATGCATATGTGGCTGATCAGTTCTCAGAATGTTTTTTCCGTACTGATTCCGTACTTATGAGAAACATTTACAACCAGAGAGAACCATTCCAGTATTCATCTCTGGTCTTGACGCATGACACATGGGGCCATCCCGCCAAGTGTAATTTTATTGAATGAAGGTAACAGGTACAAAAGGTTAAGAACTTTCTTAAAATGAATAATAGGTGGTTTATTTTACCACGCCGTCGTTGGTTTGAACAGAATCATCAGTGCGTTACATTGCCGTGATGCGCCTACTTTAACAGACTCTTGACTGTTGTTGGGCAGAAAGGCTGTAGATTCTGAGGAGTGACCCAGTTTTCAGATGTGGTTGTTGTGTTCGTGACAGGACGGGCTGACAAAGATGTACTTTCTGATTTGCCTTCCTAAAACAACGTTTCAGGAGATGAAGATTTCGTGGAATTGCAAAGCCTTGGTTACACCGAGACGAAGGTTACTTCGTTAAAGGAAGAGGCTTCATAATTTACAAATGTGTTGTCTGAGGAAGTCTGGGTTTTTTACTGAACTGAGTTCTGAATCTTTGGTTCTTCGAGATTTCCTTTTACAGTTCGGCGTGGTAAACAAACAAACAAACAAACAAACAAACCAAAAAAGAAATGAAAAGGAATGAAAGCGATTCCATGTCATATAATTTCAATGGATATTTTACCGAAATTGACGGTTCTGTTAGCGCCAGGGACTCTTACACCTTTGTGGACCAAAAAACAGCTCAAGTCTTTGTAATTAGTGCTCAGGACGTAGATGTTAATGTAAGATGTCAATGTAAAAATCAAGAATGCAAAACATATTGATTGTTTAAATCAATGATTATTCTACATCATCAGTGTTTAAGACGAAAGCCTTTGCCAGAATTACTTAATACTGAAACAGTCCGTTTGTACAGAGACGTTCCTGAGACGCGTGCCACAGGACGCCAGAGCAAGAAACTGACGCGTGGGGGTGGTTGGAGGAGGGATTGTCAACTTTCAATTTAACCTGCGATCTGATCGCCGGTTACCTTCGATTCTGTTTCTCTAGTTGGTTTTACTAGCGGAAGACTTCACGTCATAACTTCCAGAAATTGCAAGGAGAACCCATTCTCACTGAAACGTTCCTTGTACTACTCTCTACATCGGGGAAGGCCTCCCAGGGGTGATCATGATCATTTACTTCAAGGGTACAAGGGATATTTTTCGAATTAATTTGAAAGAACAAGGGATATCTTAACTATTAAAAGAAACTTTGGCAAAAGATTTTTGGGAACAATGGTAAAGCAAAGGAACATGCGAGCCCCCTTCCCCCACCCTCCTTGGGAGGTTCTCATCGGAGAAACCTCAGCCCAACTTTCAGAGAGAACGTTTCGCCCGGTAACATTAAGAAAATGTTGTTCGATTTTACTGTCGCACAGTTTCTTAACTAGAATGATCAATAAGCTACTCAAATACAGCTTTCAGCTTACCACAGCAACACAACACAGATCAAACTGAACAACAGCATCAAGATTCCTGCCAGGATCCCTATAACAAGGGCCGGAGAATCCAGGCTCGCTGGAACTTCCTCTCTCCTGGACTCAGACCTTTTTTCTTCCTGTTCCGCTTGCTTTTTCCATGTTAATAACCGTTTCCCTGATCCATAACAACGAATTCCTGAATATGTCTTCATTCCAGGACGCACGACAGCCGTTCCATGTGGCGATGGCCTCTTGTGTCCAGTCCCCCCAAGACTTTGCCTAGATTTCTCTCCGCTACTTACAGTGTGGTCGTCAGTTGGCAGATCTCAGTTTGACATTCGCCTCCGGGGCGTTTTCATTTTCAATGCCCGGTGTTTTTGTTTCATGGAAAGACTCTGGTGGACTATGTTGTCCTTGGAGTACGTTTAGTAAAGTTCTGACTTTCGTCCTATACAACACGCTTGTACCAGTTTTCCGAGGCTCAGTAATCCTTTGTGGCATCAATATGTCGAAATAATTAGAATCAGAAACTGAGGAGACCAAGGTTTGCAAGAAATCCTTCTCGGCTACAGTAGTAACCGGTGAGGCTGTGATAAACGTAAAACAATGTACATCCATACTTCATTATATAAAGTTTCAATGTAAATGTGATATTGTATCGTGTGCGTCGAAGTGCTTCCGTGTTTTCCCGAAGACCACCAAACGTCATCCGAAGGACTGCCAAAGTTCACTAAATGTCACACAAAGTTTTCCAAAGATTTTTTAAAAGGAAGTTATTTGATTAATTTGAGACGTCACGAAGGTCACCTGAGGTATTTCACTGATTTTTCCGGTTTAACCGAAGATTTACCTCCAGGAATCCCCCGAATACATTCCGAAGATCTTTGGACTCGGCAGTATATTTTCCTAACATTTGATGTATCGTGTGATCTATATAGAATATTACATTATCCCCAATTATTAGGGCAAATAAAACTGTAACCGTTAAGGCAAATCTGACCTCGTCTCAAAAGCATGCAACCGCGGCGCCAACCGCGGCCCGAAGTTATGCGTTGTAAACTAGGTAAGTCTCTTGTTACAGAATGCCGAAAAAATAAAGCTGGTTTAACCTTTACCCTGGTGATGACATCTTTTTGGACTCAGTAAATTTATTACGCTCAACCATAGTTAGTATGACTCAACTGAAACCCTGTTCTGAAGTTTATAAATTAAGTTTGCTGTTTTTATCAACTCAGTTCGACGGGCCGGCCACGGCAAATGCGAACGGCAAATGTCGTTCCCGCGCAAAAATTGCTGCTGATACCCACGGCCTAATAGTTCAGTTTACCTCCATTCTTTCCAAATACGCTGTCGGTACTAAGTACTTTTCTAGCATTGCAAATAAAAAGAGACAAGTGGCCTGCTGTTCTCTTGTCTGCGTGCGCATTTCTTTATTTACGACCGGGAAGGACCGGGAACTGCTGGGAAAAGCTATGAAACCAGGCCTTTATGTGCGTCTGTCCGGGAGAGCGAAGAAGACTAAGTACTAATATATTACATATTTACAAAATGGCGGCACTTTACTCGAGTGCAGCGCAAATTGTCGAAAAAGTGATAAAGAAACAAGGGACAGCTAAATCGTTTGTCATCAATAATCGTTTTCCTAATAAGAAGAAACTTTACGCCCTTGTATGTGAAACGCTGAAATGTAAGTGTGTAACAAATTTTATGATCAGGGCTCGAAACAAACTTGAATTGCAGATTGCTCTTTGGACAAGCTCGCAAATTTTGCTTGCCCTGGGCAAGTCTTAGTTTGCTCTTTTATTAATTTAGTTTGAGACGAGTGGCCTGATCCCTTGCCCATCGGGTAAGTGAGAATTTAAAATTTGCTTGCCTCGCCAGGAAAATCTACTGTACTTGTCCCGGACGACCGGATGGTACTTTTTATGAGCCCTGATGATATAACAATGTTGCTCTTCACAAAAAAACTCACACATTCTACATGTATAAAACTTGAGTAGTGCATGCACATGACTCTTAGTAACCATCAGTTTGAAACAGAGTAACAAATGCAATAGAAAAAAAGAAAATTATATGCTATGGACTCGCAAGAAGTCATACTTCCAAGGAGTACCCTGTTTAGGCTGCAATACTTCTGGTAACTTCATGCTACGGAAACTGGGATGCATGTCTCTCAGATCTCTGTACTGTAAATTGAAGTATCTAGGATGACAACGTCTCTTACGTCAGATGACAGATTGATTGATTTTCTTATTTGTGTTATTCTTTAGACAGGGGAATTCTGGAAGATATCTTCCAACAAACGAGGCTTTTAAAGCTTGAGAAAAGGGTAATGATTATAAAGAGAATGTTAAGGTTGAATGTGTAGATCATGCAATCAATTAATTTTAAGATAGATCTGTACTAAAGAATGTTGCGACTATCACATGTAATTTTAAGACAGATCTGTACTTAAGACTGTTATAATAATTATAAAATGCCTTCTTGTCTATGTAGCTCAGGCAAAGCTATGCCCTAGTGCTAGTTTATGATTTTCTGTTTGGCCAAGGAGTTCAATGTGGTGGAGAACTGAAGCAGTGCATCTCTAGGAACAAAGCAGCTTTACAGTCATGTTTAGCACGTTTGAAAGTTAGAGCTAAGGTTCATCGCAATGAGGATCTGTTACCAAAGGCTGCTCTCAAGGCAGGTATGAGTGACAAAAGATAAGTAGTGGCCCTTTTAGTAATGCTGTTTGTGATGAGTTCCTCTGTGATTCAGAATGTTCAGAATTACAGTCTGAACACTTAAAGTAGATCATGGGGTGTAGGGAAAGTCACAAATGCTACATCTAAGTGGTTTGAACAGGAGAAAGTGAGCTTACCAAGGATGAAGGGTACTTTTAATATATATAACAAGAGAGTTTTCCCCCAAACAAGCCACAGTAATAGCCAGACTAAAATTCCTACTGAGCCGATATAATAAAAAATGATTCTTCTATATTGGTTTATAAATTTATTTTAATGCATATTAACCTTTGGCAGGAACTTGAAATAGATATAACATGTAAATAAATTCCAAATTTCCTTGTGTGCACATCAAATGTTCACAGTTTATCCTGTCCCAAAGCTGCCCCATTTGTATCCAATTGGCATGGACAAACACCCCACTCCATTTTCACACTGAACATTTTTGCTTTGAACTTTACAGTAAGTATCGATTATAAGTCCAGCAAATTCAGATTCTACATTATAAATACATAAATGGTATTAGATATCTATAAATACTGTCTAACATATTTCATTTTACTTGGCTCAATTAACTTTAAGTTCTTCTGGGTGAAGTTATCTAGTAATTTTTAGTGCAGAGTGCACTATTGGGATGGTTTGGGGCTTGATGTCCACTAAGGTAGTAAGGTTATAAGGCAATAAGGTGTAAACTTTAACGTTTATTTAATTAATTAATATCAATTAATTTACTAGTCTTGAGGCAAGGAAGTGGTTGGGGAGGGGTAGGAGCCTGTGTGCACTATGTAAAAATGTGTAACACCTACCTTACTTTATTCAGAACATCACAAAGCTATATACATGCATTTGGTTTAGCAAAGCTCTTGCTCTCCTGGTGGTACTATTCTCTTTAGAACAAAACCAATTTGCCCTAAATGCATGTGCAGACTAGTCAGCATTCGTGCCGACTATATATTAGCTGAAAGATGCAGTTCATTTGAAATCACACAACACAAAAACTTTGAGTGCTTTTCCTTGTGGTGGAACCCAACATGTAAGACGCATGCATTGTAGCGTTGTTAGCATGTGTGATATACTCCGTTTTCATCCCCAGAGCTCCCGTGGGTTTTTATATGTTGTGTGATATGACCGAGGACAGCAGTTATTTTTTGGGTAATGTCACCTCTCCTGTTTTAGTGCAAATAATGCCACTGTGACTGCGTATCGTTTAGAACTGCCCCTAGCTCAGTTCAACAAATATCATCTGCTATTATCAAACTACACTAGTGTGTTTGCCAGAGTTCAAATTAAGAATGGAAACCTTTTGCTTTTCCTTCAGCGCTTATCTATTTCTCTCTCATTATTTCTCTTTAGATTGTCTCTATGAAAGAGACCAAAAAGTTCATGTCTAGCCAAACTTTCCCGATTTAGTTATTGTTGAACATCAAATGAAAATACAGACATGAAACATACGTGCTGCTAAGATTGTGACAAGACTATGTCTTATCAAGGTTTCTGTCCTATCATATTCAGCAAAGGGAAAAACCCTAGGTACCAAAGTAAATGCAAACCAGGAGTAAACCAGGCAGGGGTGAGGACATGTGTGACTACCAAGCCAGAGCTATACATTCTACTCTGCACTATCTGAGATTGTGTCACTAGTTGGTTTTTTTTCTGTAACTAAGAGTTTTTCTGTTTTGGTAATGAAGTGTGTTGTTGTTGTCAAAGCTTTACTTCGACCGACTATTTTAACTCTGCTAAATTCACAACTCAGTTTGCATGTTATCAATGTTCTGAAGTCTCCTGGGAAGTCTGCATGTACACCCATATCATGATACATTGTATGTATGACATGTCAGCCTCTACACCCATAATGTTTTCACTATATCCAACATGTGTATTCTGGGGCACAAGTTCTCTGCTGTATTAAACTATGTTTTGTTCTGTATTAGGTTCTATTCCTCGTTATGTCAGAATCAACAGAATAAAGACATCACTGGAGGATGTCATTTGGGATTTCAGAGAAAGTGGCTATCAGCTAGTTGAACCACAAAATATTGCTTCATTTGTCACAAAGGTAAACATTTCAATTGATATGATTGTCTCCATTTGAAATACAGCTTGTAGAGCAGCCTCTCTCCGTATAGAACATCCCAGGTCTGATTCAGACCAGGAGTCATGTGGGTAATATACTTATAGTTGGTTCTTACCTGGTTTTTCTCCTTCCTCAAAAAGCCTTGAAACATTTAAACATTACTCGATATCAGTCACAGACAACAGCCCTTTTCAGGATGTAGCAGGAGCTCAGTCACAGTATTACGTTTAAATTGACAGAAATCTGAAAATAGTAGTTAACTAAGATAGCAAAACACCCAAGAGATAGTAAACATAGGCACGCAAGACGTGCAAGAGTTATTTTTTTGGGTGAAGTGTCGGAGATAGGAGCATTCATGGAGCTGTTTGCAGCAATGATTTGGTTAATTTGACAAGTTTTTTCGGTTGCCATGTACAGCAAGAAAGAAACTGGGAATTTATGATGTACATACGATGTTACGTCGGTCATGGTAAGATAGCTAAATAGTAAACCATAAAGTGTTTGACTGAAAAAACTACAGTAATCTGACACGTCTCCAGATTAATGTAGATACCATCTTATTTTCTAACAGGCAATTTGATTAGTTCTTTGATACAACCCGCACTGTGATTGGTGCGACAAGCGCACATGCATAACTCCCTCACTCACCGATCACATAGCCCTTCCAGCCCCCAAGAAGAATTTTTGCTCAAAAATACTCAAGTTAATTAAGAGACTTTTTCGCGTTTTATACGAGTCGTAAGTTTACCCTTTTTACACAACACAACACAACTTCACCGAAAATAGAAAGAAAGAGAAAAAAACCCTCTCTGACACGTTGAAAGTCTAATTTAATTAAATTGCACTTTAACTTGGTGCCACGCAGTCTTCAAAGAACATTTGAGCAGTTTTCATACTTTTTACCTTTAAAAATATCGGACTGAAAAGAATGTCATAAAATGCCCATCAAATAAAAATATTGAACTGCTACTGCAGAGACGTAAAAACACTCTAGAAATGAAAGCTTCTTTTTTGTTTAACATCCTGGGAACAATAGCCGATAACTTGTAAGCTCTAATTGAATTTACTCCCATATGAAAAACAAAAGTGTAGAGTTACCATTTGTAACTAAAAATAACAAACATCTCGTGGGAACAAGTGGTGACGATTCGTCAGCTCTAATTGAATTTACTACCTTGTGAAAAACAAGAGTGTCAAATCACCCATTGTAACTAAAAAATAAAAATATCTCGTTATATTTGCATGCAATAAGAACAAAACAATCGTTACCTGCACTTACTATTGTAAACGTTAGAACTGCTTCAAATCTAAATAGTCTCGTCTCCTCTAAAACATGTCCTAAGAACTAGAACTGACGATTCGTGACCTCTAATTGAATTAACTCCTTGTGAAAAACAAAAGTATCAAGTTACCCTTTGTAATTAAAAATAAAAATATCTCGTGCCATTTGCCTACTACTCATGAACTGCTTCAAAACTCAAGACTCATCTCGTTCATAACTAGCCACCATTACACTCAAAATTATGCACTCTAAAACAACCCAATGTACGTATGTAACTGTCACACTCCCCTCCAAACCGGACTAAAAATCACAAACCGGCAACATACACTCACTCTTTATTTTTCAATTACCAAAGTCCTTGTGTTTATACATACCTTGTGTTTCTCACGTACCATTTACCTTTACAACAAGAAATTTGATTGGCTGTTCATAGTAGATCCAATCTGATTGGTGTGACATACATACATCTCTCACTCACTCACTCACTCACTCACTCACCCATTGACCCGCCCATAACATACCCGACGCGCCGACTAAGAGGTATTTTTTTTACAAAAAAATAACTCAATAAACCATAAAGGAACAAGGATGGTTACGGATGGAAAAGATTAACATGGATTACAAACAACGTACTTGAAAAATTTACCCTCTACAACCCCTCAGGCTATGCCACACTAGCCATTAGGGCACCGTGCCTTGCACCCCAACAGAGACAATCATATTAATTTTATTGATTTTACTAGCCAAGAAATTATGTCAATTGTCTTATTGTCAAATTTCCAAAAAATGTGTATATAATTATGTATTGATAATTATTACAGCAACTGTAATTGCCATTTTTGTTTCCAGAGCAAGAATTCTTCCAACAAGGAATTTATGTGTGATAAACATCTATCAGATGTCTTGGTATTCCCAGCTGGAACAGATCTTCATAACCATCCTCTATATGTCAGTGGCTGTATTGTTCTCCAGGACAAGGTACCTTGTGAGAAAAATGTCTTCTTATATTAGCTGCTTACATTTTAATGTTATGCATCAGTGCAATTTTTTTGCTATGTTCTTGACAAATCTCGGCAAGATTTTTAGAAAGATCTGCACCATGAAATGACTATAGATTATGTTTTTGGTTGCTGAGATTTTGTACATCTTAGCAACAGCAAGCACATTAAGATCGCAAATCATAGCAGGACTTTGGCAATACATGTACATTATGAAATTGTGACAGCTATATGTAGAAGCTCATTGAGATCCTATAGAACTATTTTGTCCAAGTCTTGGACACTTGCCATGATTTTAATTTAATAAAAGTCTTGCATATTTCAATCATGTGTTTAGGCCAGTTGCCTCCCTGGACATGTCTTAGCAGCACCTCCTGGATCTCATGTGATTGATGCTTGTGCTGCTCCAGGAAATAAAAGTAGTCATGTGGCAAGCTTAATGAATGATAAGGGGTATGATTTCATAAACATTTGAAAATCCAGCTATACATGTATGTAATTAATGAAGTCAGTTGTATCATAATCAATTCTAGTACTAGAAATTAGCCTGCTAAATGCAAGACTTAACCATTAGAAGTTGGGCTAAATACATGTAGGAATGTTAACAAACCCTTTTTTTCTGTGGATTAAACCCTAGTGTATGACCATCTAAATGTCAAAAGGCTATTGAGCAGTTCTATCATTGTGGTACTGTTTGTTATGCTGTACAATGTGGTTCTAACTTTTAAGTTTGTGGATGAAACCTTGGTGTGTGACCATTCAAATGAAAGCTATTGAGCATTTCTTTTATGTGGTACTGTTTATTATGCTGTTAAAAGTGGTTCTACATGTAACTTTAGTGAAAGTGAGAAGAGCCGTAACTTTCATGTGGTACTGTTATGCTGTACAATGTGGTTCTAACTTTCACATCTGTAGATGAAACCCAAGTGTTTGACCATTCAAATGAAAGTTATTGAGCAGTGTTTTAGTCCATGGATGAAACCCTTTACTACATGTAAATCTGTGATATTTCTTCTGAAAGCTTTAGAACTGAGCAATACTTTCAATGGCATTGTTTAAGTATGGCATGTCTGTGGATGAAACCCCCTAGTGTTTGACCACAATTAATTTTTGTGGGCTTCTTTACCTTTGAATATCTGAGAAGTGAAATCTGTGAATGGTTAATATTACTGTGGTATTTTTTGCAGGAAGATATTTGCATTTGACCCTGATAGTAAAAGGCTGAGGGTAATGCAAAGGCTTATGAGGGTAGCTGCTGTGGAGTGTGTTGCAATAACAAACTGCAGTTTTTTGGAGGTAAGTGTCTGAAGGTAATTCCCCTGAAATAAAACTGTCAATAGATTTTTGTTCAAACTTTGTCCACTGAATAGTTATCATATGAGAACTTTATTTATAAAATAAAAAGAGGGGTGCCATGCTCGTAACGGAGTAGTGAGGCGTTGAAAATGTCCCATTTTAGCATTATTTAATGCTTGTTACAAGAAAGCCATTCCAAGTTATTGTACACTCTTTGTGAGCCCAGACTCATGAAAAAACGCCTCAAACTACAGTCAATACTTGTGTCGGACACAAATAATCTTTTAAAGTTTGATTTTGACAGACAGCTGAATCCGTCTTAAAATATTGGAACCAAATTGATTGCCATGGCTCTCAAACTGCAAAATAGAAAAGACTACAGTGCAGCTGCTATTTTCCTTATTTATTCAATTTTCAACAGTAGAAATCAGATCAGTCTTTTCTCATGCAAAGCTAATGATTAGTTGATTAAAATGACTGGAAAAATATTGGGGTGCTTGAGCTCGTTAGTGAGCTATGGCCATTTTTTAACTGACAGAACTTAATATCAAGGCAAATCCGCCATGTTTTCAAAGTGCATTTGCATGAGCACACACTAATGACGCCATAAATTATGTGCAGTAAGGATGCACAATGCAAATGTGAGGAATTACCTTAAATTATGGTGTAGGGTGCAGCACAGTGTAACTGTCAGTACTTGATCCTCTTTGCCCCTCCTGAGGCATAGGGCTTCCACCTTAGCCCAGTACTGGTCCCTGTTCTTTTGCAATCAGTTCAGCCTCACCTGGTGTCTTCCCAATGCTGTCCAGCTGTTTTGTCACTTTGTGTCTACGTGATAGCTTTGGTCTTCCTGTTTTCCTCTACCCCTGAGGGTCTCACTTAATGGCCATTCTGGTGATGTTATGTCTCCCCTTCCTCAAGGCATGGCCAGTTCATTTCCACTTGCTTCGTTTTATCATCGTTGTTACATCCTCTTGTCCTGTAGTTCCTCGTTCATGATGACATTCAGCCTAAAGATGCCAAGTATCTGGCAGAATGTTTTTGTTGTAATTGTTACGGTTGTGTATTGATTAATATTGGTCTCCAGACCCTTGATGTTCAAAAGATGGGAGAGATGTGGGGGTGGGGGAGGGGAATTGTAACCTGTGATTGACAAACCTCACATCACATAGCTAACCCGATGAGCTACTGGATTTGCAACAGAAAAAGAAGAGAAACCAAACTTAAGCAGGAGACAATTGATCCTCTCTTTTTCTGTGTTTTAGGTTGACCCATCTGATGAGAAATACAGCCAAGTGCAATACATTGTGTTAGATCCTTCGTGTAGTGGATCAGGCATTGCTAGTAGAATGGACAATTTAATTGATGACACAGAAGATGAATGTAAGAAACAGGTACATGTAAGTTACTATAGTTACCAATGGACTTTCAAACTGCACCTCTTTAGTGTGGGGTAAATCTACAGTAATCTATTAAGCTAAACCTCTTGGTACGATCCGAGTTTTGTCTAAAGTATTGTCTGACTCGTTTTATCAGGTTATACTACTGGCCATCAGTAATGCCCTTTTAGTGTGGGTGTTCTGGCTATACAATGTATATAAGTGTAAGACAATAGGCCATTTTCGAGTTACCTTGCGCCTCTGTTTCAAAACCAGCCCTTGCGCAAAACCTTTCACAGTAAAATGAGTTTGATTTGCGTGAACATAAGCCTGTAGGTGGAACACATTTTCATATGAATGGTTTCGCACGAACGCTCGTTTTGACAGAGAAGCAAAAAACAACTCGGAAATGGCCTATTCAAAATGCAATGCTGGTGCCACGAAAATCGGTAATGAAGCACATTTTGGCCAGAATCTTGACTAGTCAAACTACACTGTGGTCTTCTACAGAGAAGACTAGATAGGAATATTGGCCGAGGTAGTAATCTATTTTCAATCGGTCATGAAGGGTAAGGGAGTGTATCAGCCCAAACATTGTTACAAGCATTTTCATCCTCTGCAAAAATATTCACGCAACGCACGTGGTACATGTAACATTAGCCTCAGAAGGACTGGGTACCACTTCTAATAGTATAGTTATTTATCTAGCTAACTTTTGTACGGATAATTAACTTTCCTCCTGCCATAATTTGACGAATTTCTCTTTTATTTGCGCTGTAAATGCAGATTGTCTATTTTCTCTTCCTGCAGCAAAGACTTGAATCACTTGCCAAGTTTCAGTTGTCAGTATTAAACCACGCCTTGTCCTTTCCCTTCGTAAAGAGAGTTGTGTATTCAACATGCTCCACTCATCAACAGGTATTTATACTGATATTTATGTAACGAAAAGAACACTCAACTTATAAGAAGTGTGTTTGTAACAAATTTGCGCTTGCTCGTCATTCTTTGGTCTGCGTAGCCACGAAATTGCAAGACTGCTGGTAGTATACATGTAGCTACTCTCTCTGTATGAAGCATGAGGGATTCACTGCAGAGCACGAGTAACGCGCGAGCCACACACTTTCCACGCGCGAGTGGCACCGACTCCGTGCGCGATAAACATGGGCTTAGGAGCTCGCGTGAGAAATGTGAAATCCTTCACTCCCTATCATGATCTGTTAAAACAGGCCTGCTTGTGCTCAAAATTAAGGTTAGAATTGAAAATAAGATTGAAATAAAGTGTGGAAGGTGTTCTGTTTTTGTTTGCTACTGAAGGAAAACGAAGACGTGGTTCAGGCGGCTTTGAAAGCGAACGGCGACAGATATGCACTGGGACATGCTCTACCCTCCTGGACACACAGAGGGTTGGCTGTCTTTCCAGGAGGTGAGTTTCGAAACTGTTAAAGCGACGTAGACATTAAGTTTAAAAGGAAGCTTAGTGTTCGTATTCTTGCGAAGTTTTGTTTTGCTTTGCGCCAGCAACCTTGCTTTGATGTCTGAAAACAATTTATCGGTGGTCATATTTGGTAGAGAAATTATTTCATTCCAGTTAATATTTGAGACCTCCGCTAAAAATTTAACTTCCGAAAAGTGCGAAAAATCACGGACTTTTTTAAATCCGTTAACACTCCTTTTCATTACGTTATTTGACATTACACAGAACTGCGAAAAATGATCACTGATATCTGAAATTATATTACCACAGGATAAGAGATTGGTTGTATTATTTACAAGTATGTTATCAATTAGGGTAGCAGAATTTCCGTAAACTCTTGTAGGTTTATCTATTAATGGGATAAAAGAATAGCTCTGTAATGACGAGAGTAGAAAATTATGCGCATAATTGCAGCTTTCAGATTTTAGGAGGTCGATGTTGACCAACAATAAAGTTGTTGTTGTTGTTGTTGAAGTTTGACATGACTGACTTGTTTTGACGACTTTTCAACTAATTAACCTGACTGACTGACTGACTGACTGACTGACTGACTGACTGACTAACTGACAAACTAACTAACTGACTGACTGACTGATTGACTGACTTTCCGACCGACTGGCTGGCTGGCTATTTAACTGACTGACTGACTGACTGACTGATGGACCGACCGACCGACCGACCGACCGACCGACTCACTGGCTAACTGAATGACTAACTGACTGACTTGACTTTCGACTGACTGGCTAACAGACTGACTGACTAACGCACTGACTGACTCACGGACCGATAAACTGACTGACTGACTGACTGATTGAGAGAATGACCGAGTGTCTTGACTGACCCACGGACAGACAACGGACTAACGTACTTTTAAACGGACTGCTGTCTGGTTCATTCATGAATGATTAGTTAATCGATCGGGGTGCCTGGAATTTTAATGTAATATATTTTCCTTGTACTTTCCACAGCGGAGAAGTGTATTCGTGCCTCGCCAGACGAGGATTACACCAATGGGTTTTTTGTGGCACTCTTTGTGAGAAAGGATAGCGAGACGGAACAGATACCCATGGAATGCAATGGTGTGTCACACAAGCGGAAGAGAAAAACTCCAAATGAAGACACAGCTGAAGAACTGTCATCACAATTAACAAACAAAGCGAGAAACGAGGAATCGTCGTTGCCATTGGCACAGTTAATGGAAAGTTCTGGCAATAATATATCGCCGAAGAAGAAACGTCGTAAACGGAACAAGAAACCGAACGATTTGAAAACCCAGGGAGAAAATCAACCTGGGACTTCAAGAGGCAATCTAGGATTGAGTAATGTTAAAAAGAAAAAGAACCGGAAAAAGAAGAAAAAAGTTTCTGTTTGCTCTTGATAATTCACAAACTGTTTATTAAAGACTAGGGACACAGAATTTTGGGGTTATTTGCTCCGGTTAGCAATCAATGTGTGGTTTATAACTTCAATGTTATCTGTGCGATGCAGATATTGTCTGGTACACAACCCGTCATTTAGGCCCCGTACAGACCGTACAATCACACTACGCCGGAGAAATTTGAAACTAAGGTTAGGCCTACCGTCTTCTCTAATCTGTGACGAAAACGTAGCTTTTCGAAAACGCTGTTCAAACCGGGGGAATTTGTAAACGCCTGCTTTACGTTTTAGTGTGGACGAAAAACATTCTGAAAACGGAGCTTTTTGAAACACCTGAGATAATTAGGTGATTTCCATCCAAAACGGCCGGTGATCATTGCGTTTTCAAATTTCTCCGGCGTCGTGTGGACGGAAAACATTTAATGCGAGGCAGATTATGTCGGGTGCACACTCAGCCCGTACAGATTGAACATACTACGCCGGAGAAATTTGAAACTACGGTTAAGCCTACCGTCTCCTCTGATCCGTCACGAAAATGGAGCTTTCGAGAACGGTCTTCAAACCGGAAGAATTTGTAAACGCCAGCTTTTAAGTTTTAGTGTGGACGAAAAGCATTTTGAAAACGGAGCTTTTTGAAACATCAAGATAATCACGTGATTTCCATCCAAAATGGCCGGTGATTTTTGCGTTTTCAAATTTCTCCGGCGTAGTGTGGACGGAAAACATTTGATGCGTTTTTAGAGTAAAAAGGCCGCTTTCAAACTGTCCGGGGTAGTGTGGATGGGGCCTTGCTCCAACGGTTACCGGTCGTTTAGCCCCCAAGTAGATTAGCCCCGAACCCGTTAGCCCCTAACCAGAAGTCCATTAACCTCCATATTTACGCTTGAAGAACGAGAAATAGACAGTGTTGTCGACTTCTGGTTGGGGACTAACCGGCTACTTCTAGTTGGGGGCTAGCCGGCTAGGGGCTAATCGACTTGGAGGCTAAACGACCACTATTTTTTGTAAGTATGGAGTTAAGGTAATAAATTAATTAAATCTGTGTTATATACAAAGAAAGACTCATGCCAGACTTTTTACTCGACATTTACGTGTCAATTTTTATTGTATTATAAATTTTAGACATCTTTTTTAGTAATTTTGAGCGAAAATTTTCTTTGAATTCGTGTCTCTAAGGAATTCCTAGTTTATGGTTAAATTCTAACCCATTTTATTCACTCGGTTGACTTGATAATGACGTTAAGCGATTTGAAACCAAAAATTAAATGGCTTTAAAATTTTCTATTTTATCACAGTGTTTTATTATGAAGTTTATTTACTAGTTCATTTATACGTACATATATTTTTCAATTACTATTTTCTTTTTTTAGGGGAGGGGGTAGGTGGTGTTAGTAATCAATAGCCCTTTTTTTAATTTGCATTACAATGTAATCAGGATGTAATCCAACGTGGATGCAAGGCAATTTCGGGCTAAAACTACAAAGTAGCCCGAAATTGCCTCACATACATGCTAGATTTTATTGCAATGCAAATGAGCAATGGTAACCGTGAAAAGGGCTATTGTCAATGGTGCATGTGATCTTCCCTACCCCCAGGGTTACTTTATCTTGCTTTTCCAACCTCATTCCCAGAGTCCTCTCTACTTTCTCGAGGGAGAGAGCGGACCCTGGGAATAAGATTGTCGCTTTCTCGGAAACAAAATGGCGGAAGATGAAGGGCCAGCTAACACAGTGGAAGAACCACTCGATCTTATTCGTCTTAGTCTGGATGAGAGAATTTACGTGAAGCTACGAAACGATAGAGAACTCAGAGGAAAACTGCATGTGAGTTATTTTGTGCATTATTGATTTAATTTTGTTGTCAGATATGCTCACCGTAAAGTCCATAAACCTGCATAAACTCAGCATAAACGTTGAGATACGGACTCGCCTAACCCTGCAAACAGTTTTCTGGTCATGGAATATGCATTTGCATTGAAAATAGACCATTTCGTGTTTACATCAGATTATCAGTGATGTCAAAGTGTGATTTAACTTAAGTTATTGTCGATCGGAATCCAGTTGAATCAAATTGACTGAAATTGAAATATGCACGTGTACATGTGTACGGTAACGAAAATGGCAACTTTAACTAAGAAAGAATGTGTGATTTTTTTTTTAATGCATCCAATTTCCGAACACAGTGGAACACAATCACCTATCGTCACATAGAGTAGAAATCTCGAGCTCATCTAAATAGAAAGACGATTGGCAATTGATTCCGGAAGGAAGTTTTCTCAAAGCTCGCTCAATTACACTTGCATGGCGTGTCGTATGCGCTAACAATGCAAACGGTTTAGAATAAGTAGAAATGGTCTACTTGTCCTTTGTAATTTGGTAAAGATAATTTCAAAAAGATGTAGAGTTGAAATGCAGTTGAACCGGTTGTCTACAGTGTAAAGGAATACTCCACCAATAAATGATTTAGACAGTTAAGAAATCGCATAAATGTAGTTATTAGACCTAACTCTGTTAGTGGACAAGATGAACTGAATCCTGCCCTGTGATTGGCTACACGAGCAGGCAAGATGACACTATCTTGCCTGCTAGGGATTACCCCCTGTGTCCCACAAGAAAATGATGCTCTTTTTTTCATATAATCAATCAGAGGGATGAGACATAAACGTGCAAACATAAACTAGACCAATGTTCAGCCATCTTGATTGAACAAGCTTGGTTAATAACCCATATATGTGTCCTATGGTGCAATAAGGACTGATGATGATACAAGCTTATGTAGTTGTAGTTGCCCATGGCAAAATGGTGTAATAAAGACACAGTATGCCAGACCAGTTGGTATTGTTCTAAACCATTTCGCATTAGGCTTAACCATTTGAGACTTAACTTTGTTGTTTTTACATTGGTAACTACACTTTGACTTTGGAGGCAGCGTGGCCGAGTGGTTAGGGTGCCGGACTTGAAATCTGGAGGTCGCGGGTTCATATCCCGCTCTGACCACTTAGCTGGAGTTGTTTCTCAGTAGACCCTAGTTCAACTCCTCGGTCATGCTTGTAAATAGCCAACTGGTCTGTCTCCTGCCGGTTGGGATTTTTAAGACTATTACGTTTAGTTGATATATTTGTTTCCTTCATTTAAAGTGGCATGCCTGTGAACTAGCTAGGTGTAGCTAAGTGCATTGACCACTGTAAACAACAACATTTGAACAACAACAGTTTTTGTCTATGCTGAACTGCAAATAGAAGATAACTCCATTTACACTTGATCATTTGTGTCTTATTGCACCATTTTGACATGGGCAACTATACAGTTTCTAAACTGTTGAAACCATTTTTTGGTTGACTATTCAATTCTACCACAGGAATCTTGTTGATGTGCATCTCAGCTACTTCTTCTCAAAAATGTCTATGCAGACTTGCAATGGACAGGAAGACCATTTCTACTTACTGTGCATGTATTCTAACACATTTGCAATGTTTGTAGTTTTGGTAGTACAGTGGAACGCTGCATTACGGTCACTCTGTTAATACGGTCTCCTCGTTATTACTGCCACTGTTTTTTGTCCTGGCAAAATGCCCGTACATTTTCTTATAAGAAAACCCTGTTAATGCAACCACCTGGTTAATACAACCAACGGCCGCATTCTGAAATCACAGCGTGTATAATCCTTTCTGGTATTACCCCCTTTATATGACCACTCAAACCAGTTATGTTCATCTCTCCTTTGGTTATATTGTTTGTACTGATTGTATTTTCAATTTTCCAAAACATTACATCAGTCTGCAATCCAGATGCTTATTAAAGAGCAGTTGTTTAGACATGAAATTTTGCCCAACTACATTAATACGGCCACCCCATTAATTATGATACATCTGAATTCTCATGACCCAATGGTGACCATGTTAATGGCATTCCATTGTGATGGCCAAAAGGCGTTGCCCTCCCCTCTGTGAAACACTGTAATTTCACCCTTTTTTCTTGAAGGTTTGAAAAATCGGGATTCCAATTTTTTTAGTGGATACACCCCATCAGTGAAAGCTTATTTAAGGGCCCATTAACTGATCTTTTTAAGCCGTTGTTAAGGAAAATTTATTATCATGTAACGTTGTCATTTTTAGTTACGTGTACACGTAGTTCAGAGTCATTTCATGTGTTTGTAACTTTTTCATGATCAATAACACCAGTGATGACATCATTGAGCCATGTCTGTGGTCATGTGACTAATTCAGAAAAAAGAAGGTTAAGGCTCCCAAGCATATTACTTTGTCAGGATTTTTTTTACTGATTTAATATTTTAACTTTAACCTTTATTACACTATGCATAGATTTTGTTTCATTCCTAAAAGGCCAAATTTTGAGAGAATTTCAAAATATTAAAAATTTCGTAATTTTCTGAAAAAGTATGATTTACCTTTAAGGAATGCATAGAAGCTATGTTTCCAACAATGGCTTAAATCGTAAGTTGTTGAAAAAAGCTGGATTTAATGAAAAACCGCATTTCCTTTTATTAGCAATTAAAGAAACCAGAAGTGCCCGCGATATCTATTGGTAGTTACCCTATCAGCTCGTATGCAGTTCACACTACCAGCGGCTTGATAAGATTGAACGAAGCACACAAAAGCCACACAGAGATGATATTTCCTTTTCTTTTGCACATCATTCTGTTTTTCTCTTGGTTTGTTTTTGCTTGTACTTTTTACTTTGCAGCACAAAGAAGAAACATCTAAAATGTAACCAAATTTGCAAGTTGTTGAATTGCTTAATAAATTTTCCACACTCAGGCTGACATAAGTAACCGGAAGTGAAATTTCACCACCATGAATTGGTTAATGGGCCCTCGAGCTTATTCAATATGAGTTCGCTCTACTTTAAATATATTCTTGACAGTAGAAACCTTTTTTTTTTATTTAATGTGCGGTCAGTGTAAAATGAAGAGTGTGGACTGCGGACTGTGGACTGCAGACTGTGGACTGCAGACTGCAGACTGCAACCAGGGGTGAAATGCAGACTACAGACTGAAGATTGAATCATGTTACAATTTCCATCATTGAGAGCTACAGCTGTAACCATAAACAGGCTAACCGGAATGTTATTTAGGCTAACCTGAGTGATATTCAGGCTAACCTCAGTGATATTCAGGCTAACCGGAATGCAGACTTTCACTGTGATTAGAATGTTTATGGTTAGGGGTGCAATTCGATTATGCAGCGGATCTAAAAGATGCAGATGGATTCACAATCACTTGGTCATTCGTCACCATGTTTGAGAATGTGACAATAAGAGTGTTGCACATGGTTTGCCTTATTTGGAAATTCTCAAGGGGTGGTAGAAGGGCAACATTTTTACCAAGCAACACAAAATGGCGCACAAACTACCAATGTCTTTGCTCGTCAATCCGCACATTTCAAAGAGTTCTGGATTCCGATTTCACAATATAATTACTCACTGAGGGCACCCTGGGAAAGGTATGCAAAAAATCGAACCAAAATCGAGACGTGGAATCAAAGAATTGTGAATATAACGGTAATAATCGCGATAAATTGAGAATTTGGTTAATCGTTACACCACTTTTTATGGTTAGCACTCGATAATGGAAATAACACGATATATTCTCAAAAAGTCTGTAGTCCGCAGCTGCATTTTACCCCCAGTCTGTAGTCCACAGTCTGCGTTTTACACTTACAGAGTGTAAAACAGAGTTATAACAATATGAATGGGGAGCTGCAAATGAGGACAAATTGTTAAACCCAAGAAAGGTTCTAACATGTTAAACCAGACACAATAAAAGTCCAAAAAACCCATCACATACTGTAACAAGAGAGTTCCAGACAAGTTTTGCTTTCACCTTTAGTATCAAATATCACCTCGCCACAGGGAAACAATCCTTCAGCTTTCGTGGGGCCAAGGCGTGGAACGAGATCCCAAAATCCACTAGAGATGTTACCTCGTTAAATAATTTTAAAAAGAATTCAATGAAACTATTCTAGGAACTTTGATATTTTTTTTATTTATTTAATTTTTTTAATTCCAATTTCATAAAAAAATATATTTTTATTTATTTTATTCTATTTTTATGTCCATGTTGACTTTTATACTTTTTGACATAGTCGATAAAAGTGCCGAAACTGAAACAGCAGGATGAAACCGACCGTCCATCATCAAGAGTAGTGTACAGAATCAATTGCGGTCAGTGCGATTTTGTATACTATGATACTATGGCCAGACCGAAAGATCACTGAAGACGCGGGTTTCCGAGCACAAAAAGGCTGTCTTGATGTTCGGTCATAACTCCAAACTTGCGTGCCATGTTCATGAATGTCATCATCACATGGATTTTGAAAATGTAGAAGTCGTCGGACATGAGGCACATTACCATCAGCGGCTTTTTCTAGAAGCTTGGATGTCTGTAAAAGACCCGAACGCTGGGAATGATCAGATAGTCATCCCTGAGGTCTACAAGTGCTTAGCACGCACTTAAAATTCTCTCGAGTCACGCGCATACAGCACGCGCAACGTTTCAATTTTAAAAAGTTTTTAAATCGCGCGTAACATCAAGCGGTTTTTCAACTGATGAAGGCTTAAGAGTTAGCCGAAACGTCTTGCTCTAAAAATACAAGTCAGTGACAAAAAACGGCACTTTTATCGACTGATTTTTATACAATTTTAAAGTAATTTATTTATGACTATTTTTTGCATTGTGGCTGAAAAGCCCTAATGCTATGCTTTGCTTTGATTATTCGTCATGCATGTGTTACAAACTTACGGTAGACTGCAGTGGGGAGTGGGGAGCAAAAATTAATGAATCATAAAAGAAACTGACAAAATAGTCTGCAACAAAAATGAGAGAAAACGTCCTTACTAAAATCGTCCATCCATAAAAAGTCACAGCTGAATTTCTAACCCAAAAAGTCCTTAAATCTCAAATTTCAAACCCCCAAAAAGGTCTTTGTGCCCTCCCCTCCCCCATTCACTATAACAATAATAATAATAATAATAATAATAATAATAATAATAATAATAATAATAATATTTATAATGCGCAAATTTCATAAAATGTTCAAATGCGCATGACAAGATTAAAAACGAAATAAAAAGGCTGAAAAGCTAAAATTACAATTAAAAGTAAACTTACAATGCACCCCCATGGGCCATGCCTGGTATGAGCCGTGTGTTTAATAACAAAAGGTGTATTAATTTACAAGCATTGTTGAATCGTTTGGACTTTCAATATGCATTTTCAGGCCTTTGATCAACATCTCAACATGATCTTGAGTGAGGTTGAGGAGACGATCACAACTGTTGAAATAGACGAAGAAACTTTTGAAGAACTTTTCAAGGTAAGGTACACACAGTAAAAACATTTACAGCTGCACTGTCATCATTCTGGACAAGGGTCTAATTTTTAGCACAATAGTCTATCTGGGAATTAGGCATAAAGGTAAAGTCTGCACATGAGCCAGGTGGCCCATCAGGCCGGCACTTATGTCTGGTTTCAGTTGCACAAAGTGACTAGAAGTATTTCTACTCCTCCCTGGATGTCTGAATGCGATGTCAGTCCATCGCAGGGTTACCTCCCAGCATTATACACCTGGGTGGAGAGAGGCACTGTGAGAGTAAAGTGACCTGCTCAAGAACACAACATATGTGATGTCCCTTACCAGGGCCCCGTTTCTCGAAGGTCCCGAAACGTTTTCGCAGCCGGAAAGCCAAAGCAAAATCTCAAACAGAGCTGTTTTATTCACATATTCTTAATATGAACAGAGGTTCTCTTCATACAAGAAATTTCAGGCATACACACCTCACTGTTTTTAGATACAGATGAACTAAAAATGGCTTTGCAGGCCGGAAAAGTTGCCGGGACTTTAAAGAAACGGGCCCTAGGGCTCGAACCCAGACCTACGAGTGCACTAGCCATGAGGACATCGTGCCTCCGCCGCTACAGGTATAATGTCGGCGTAGTAGTTTGCAGCAGAATCAGATCAACTTCAACAAATGTTTCCTCCTTTTGTGTGCTATGGAGACAGTTACAGGAAACAGTGTTGTCTCTCTTCTGCGAGCAAGTTACATGTATGTGTAGGTTATTATGATACGTAGAGAGAAACATCTATTTACTACACTGTGTTCCACTTGTTTGTCAACAGACCACCAAGAGAAGCATACCAATGCTGTTTGTAAGAGGAGATGGTGTCATCTTAGTCTCACCGCCATTACGAGTTGGACTTTAAAATAGTCAACGACATATTAATCAGCAAAGATGGAAGTAAACAAGCTGTTATTAGGAAAAGCTGTATTTATTGTTTTTTGATACTCACTTTTTCTTTTCAAAGAAAAAACTGAAATAAAAGAAGTTTGCGAAAGCAAGAATTTACAGATTTGAGATACATCAATTTTCCTCAAACTCATTAATAAATTCATTAATTTTAAAGAAAGGAAATCATGGCCTCTTCGCCTACGCGAGAACCTTCTCGGGCCGCCATTTTAATGCCACGCAACTCATAAACTTTGGAAATTCGAACATCCTCTATAACAAAATGAGGAACCCTGTCGGGCTTAAACGGCATAAAATGTCAAGTTCTTAGAGGTTCTTATATTTGATGAACCTAAAACTTCAGAGGGATTTGTAATTTTTAATTTTGAAAAATGATGACATCACGTGAAAACCGGCAATTATCATGTATTTTTTCTGGTACAAATTATAATACGCCTCATGGTGCAGTATTGTTGACAAATAAAGGATACACAGAAGTTGTGCTCTTTCTTGTTAACACCCTTTCGCGCTGCGCAAATTAGGCGTATGCCCAGACTACGAGCAGGCTCTCTTTTCCTCGAAAATCCGTGGGGAAGAACACAAAACAAGTGAGCGTGGGAGCGTGACTGTGAGCGTGCTGTGCAGTTTAGCATATCACGCTCACACGCTCACGACCGCTTGAACTTGTGTGGCGTTCTTCCCCACGGATTTGCGAGCAAAAAATAGACTGCTCACAGCGTGACTAAAGGCGAGCAAGGAAGTTCAACCGTAAATTACAGAATTTTGGTCTCACTTGAGATGTGCAAGCCCGAGGGGGGACTACCCTGTAAAAAGGACGAGGATGCTTTTAGTACGTTTTGGGCCGGTTGAAAATCGGTTTCGGTACCTCTTGGGGTGTCCAGCCTCAAAAAGTCCACAGCGAGAGATTTTGCGGAATCGTTTAGGGTATTGAGCCTAAAATAATATGGCAGGAGCTATCAACTTTACGAGTTGAAGGTATTCAAAGATGTGTTGTTTTAGAATTGGTACCTCGTTTAAGGGGTGAAAAAGGAAAATCAAGCCACGCCCACAAAGTAGGATCTTGGTTCCTCTTGGGATTCTTTTCAAAGTTTCCGACAAGTACCCCCGTCGTTGAAGTGGAGCATTAGTCTAAAAATAGTGTGATTAGTTCTGAAAAGAACTGTTGGTGGTGACTGGCATTACGACAGCCTCAGCTGGGCGGAAGTCATGCATCGTCAGAGTTAGCCGAACAGTGTTTGTAAGTCAATAGTGTTGCTAGTCTGGTCCCGTTGAAAGTGATTGATCAGTTTAGCTGTGATGGTATGGCCTACCAGGCCAGAGCTTATCCCGGTTTCTCTAGCAGCGACTGGGAGTATTTCTACTCCCCCCTGGATGGAATGCTAGTCCATCGCAGGGTTACCTGCAACATTAAATTTGCTGGTATCCATTTATACACCTGGGTGGAGAGAGGCACCGTGAGAGTCAAGCGTCTTGCCCAAGAACACAACACAACGTCCCCGGTCAGGGCTCGAACACGGACCGCTCGATCCGGAGACGAGCACACTAACTGCAAGAGTCGTGAAAGTTTGTCAACAGTCATTGGTCGGTTCTAGTAAGTCTGTAAAGGCAAGTCAAAGCATACACATAATTACTTTTAGTGGTAAATTTTATTTAATATGCTCATTCGTTATAAGAGAATTGACGACTTTTTATCTTAGCTTGTGCTAATTAATTGTAATTACCTTATTATAGTTTCGTTTCCTGGTAACGACTATACGAAAGTTCTTTCTCATTGGTCAACTCGTCAACACTTACTCTGTCCTTTGGTTCGTGTAAGTTTGTTTTAAATATTATTGGCACTGAACTGGATCTCTGGGCATTCCTCTGTGTCGCATTTTGATGGCATTTAGTTAGTGACATGTACACGAAAGAGTTTTTATTCAGTGAACTTGATCGCACAATTTTACAACCGACCTGATACCGAGATCTTCTAGACTCAGTAGTGTTTTTCGCTGGTAATTCGGTTTTTTGCTTAATACATTTTCCTCCTGGGGCATTTTCAATCTGAACTGTTACAATTAGTTGGTTGCGCTGTTGTGTAAATATCTCGTCGCTTTCTACCCTCGATGGAGCTGACATGGGTCCTTCCTTCACTGCCTCATTCCGCCTCTGCCGAAAGGTGTCTAAACACATCAAAGCACCGAGCGATTCTGACCTTAATAATCGAGTGCCTCTTTGCTCGCTTTGACGCTTTTCAACATCTAGCGATGCCACGGAATAGCGACCTTGCCTAATATGACGCGCAGTGCGAGCTGCTGGCCTGTTTCTGCAGCATAACAGCTCCAATGTAGTTATACTTAAGCGGCGGTTTCTATACCAGTACAATAGTGGGTTGAACAGAGAGTTTAATTGAAGTATTAATTTAATGTTTCTGCCCAGCGCATAGTAGAAATTTGGCGGAAAAAAGGCAAAACTCGCTGACAGATAAGAACGACGACGCACGGAACACACGAGACAAACGAAAACTGTTAAGGAGAAAGTCGTGTAAGCAACCTTGCTTTCAAGCTTCCCTTTGACCAAAACATTTACTGGGTGGGTTCCCGTTAGGTTCCATTTTCGCAACGCGAGATAAGCCTTGACATAAAAATATGCTATGAGAGATAAGCAGACAAACCAGAAAGTGTTCAAAATGATGTTCATGATTAACAAGATTTCATAACGAACGCTAACCACGATAATCACTAGAACAATCATTATCGCGGCCGACAGCCAAGCAACTCTCGTGTACTTGTTTACACGGCCTCTTGTAACCATAGCCTTGCACTCTGTCCATTTAGCTATCGCCACATACCTCTCCCGAGCAATTAGGAGCAAATGAAAAAAATGACGCACCACAAATAGTGTACATTACAGAGGCATTTACGAAATACATTATACAGATAAAATCCGCAGCTAAAACTCTTTGGATGACTAACGTGTCAAACATGATAGACAGTGGCATAGATACAACGCCCACCAAAAGATCAGCTAAGGCCACGCTAGACAGCAGAATGTTTGAATTCTTTTTCAATTCTCTTCTCGTCTTCACTGTTATTATCACCAAGAGGTTTAACAGAATGGTAACGGGAAAAGCAATGCTAGTGATGGCAACAATAATCTTAAAAGAAGTTATGTGATGTGAGTCCCAGATGAATTGTGGCGACTCCGGGCAGTAAAACACTGACCTGGTTTCGTTGGAGGAATTGGCGAGTGATTCTGTATTCTTTACTGTCATAATCGAAGCACCTCGTTAAAATGGACGATTGCAGAGAATTAGGTTTTTGACTGCTCGGTTCTGGTTTGGTTCTGTGTCACTTGCAAAACTCCGCTCGACCGAGTGGAAAATATAAATACGGTCGCCTATGTGTTTTTCAATCTACATGTCGAGTGTTACAACAGGAGTGACGTCAGAGGTTTCAATCAGTGAAGACTTCCTTTCCATAATAATGAATATAATTTTTATAAATTTTCCTTTGTTCAAAGTTTATAGTGTGTATTATGGTAGTTTATTCGCCTGGCTTACTCTTTTTATTTGAATATAATGACTGCAGCTGATAAGTTTCACCGTAATCGGTTAAGTTCCCTCGCTAAAGTATTCTTTCACCGACATATGGTCCAAGAGGTTTCGTATGAGAAAATTCTCAACAAATGCATTTGACTGCGAAAAGAACAGTGGATTAAAATAAGCAATTCGTAGGCGAAATGCCAGAGACTCCACCAATTTCGATTTTCTCTTCTCTTTGCCCACCGTCGCAGCACTCTTTGCGTTTCTCTTTGAATGCTTATTGACCATCAAGTTAATTCATAAATTCAACATAACATTATGAAAATCCCATAAAAAGTTATACGCAGTAAAGTATATAAAGAGTCATTTGCTGACGAGGAAACTGGAATATCAGGGGTTTTTTTGACAACAAAGATACACAACATTAAATTACGTAGACTTTTTCTTTTGCTGTTTTTAAGAACATTTTAAAGTTAAATATTTATTGACATTTTTCAATTTATATCTGAAAAAAAAAAATGATCAGAAATCGGCTATTTAAATTACACCAAGAATTATCCAAAATTAATTTTTATTTGTAGCTTCAGTTTCTTCATATGATCAATAAGATTCACACGTCTTTGAAACGAGATTTTCAAGTGAAGTGGCCAATTTCCCCTCTTCAAAAAGTATTCTTTTGCTATCATTTGAAATTGTGACTTAAGAACAAACCGAAGCAATTAACCGCAGTATATCGTCCATTGACAGAGAAAATTAACAGGAGATTTGTCGAACGAACTCGTTGTCTAAAAATGATGATAAATCTCCCCATTAGTTAATAGAAATAGAATAAAACGCAAATATTTTCTTTCAATTTTAATATTCCAGTTTTTCTTCTCGCAGACAATGATGCGGTAGGCGTTCTCTCAACGGTGGTTCGTTCATCTTATTAATAAAAGTTATCCGCTCATACATGGGTATACACACAAAACTTTAAGTCCCGAAATAGGACAATTAATACAGCAAGCTGTATGTCTCTATTCCAGTGCGCCCACTTGTCAATTGGAAGCTCCTTTGTTGGAGTACTGGAGCGTTTTGGTCAAATTTCTTGAAGGATCACCCACCATGCCTACTGACATTTTGAAACGTCTAGTTCTACGAATTAATTTTCTATCTTTATTTCATTCTAACACAACCTGCCCCACGTTGGTATATCATGTTTCCCTAGGCGAGCCTTTCGTGAAGCGATCAGCGTATATGCCAAAACGATTAACGTGCTGTTCAGTGATATTACTTACGATACTGTTCTCGTTGTGATTGGTTAAAACCATTTGCAATTCCTGCGATGAAACAACGGGGTATATCATAAAAATAGTCGTACTTTTTGCTCCATTCAAGAAAATTCGCTAAATACTCATTGAGATCTTCAAAATGAAAACGCGAGTTCTTCCTTTAGGATTAAAAATACGATTCCATCAAAACACGATCGAATTAAAAAATCGAATGTGGTTTAGCGTGGTCTGTACTCTTATCGACAACGATACGCGTCATCACAGTGGTCAAACTTTCAATGTTGCGGACTCACTAGGCGCAAGTGAGTCCACAACAAATTTTGACCACTGTGATGACGCGTATCGTTGTCAATAAGGGTACAGACCACGCTAAACCACATTTCGTTTTGTTTTTGCCACAATATCAACGTCAAAGTAAGTATTTTTTTCAGAGCGCGAGGTGAAAAAGGCATTGCGTGACACATTGACGAGAGCAGCGTTGTCTAGACTCTTATCGACAACGGCAAATTAGCCAATTAGATTGCGAGATTAGTAGCAACTGTGCTAAAAAATGTTTTATATTTGACAATTGCCTTTGTAATGACTCATGATAGACTTCTGATAGATTTTGAAATTACCCCAAAACAGTGACAAGCTACTGTTAAGTTTATTATTGCAAGGAAAATAAAGTTATGATTGAATTTTTTGCTCCAAATATTTATTACGACTGAATTACGGCTTTATGCGACTATTTACGAATCACAACATATTTTTGAAAACTGTTACCTCTCGCGGTTAATTTTAACGCGGGCTTATTTCTCTGACCAAACACAGCATGCTTTATGTGTTTTGTTCCTAAAGAAGATTTTAAAAAATTTTCACAATCCACTAATTTCAGTTGATTATAGTTTCGTTTCCTCATAACAATTATACGGAAGTTCATTTTAATTGGTCAACTCCTCAACACGAGCGTCCTCCGGTACGATGAAATTTCTTGATATGATTGGCACTGATTTGGATCTCTGGACATTCCTGTGTGTCACATTATGATGATTTTTAGTTAGTGAGATGGAAGAGTTTCCATTCAGTGAAACCGATCGCACAATTTTACCACCGATATGACGCCGAGATCTTCCAAGCCCCATGTTGTTTTTCGGTAATTCCGTTTTACGCTGAATACTCTTTCGTCTTGGGGCATTTTCAATCTGAACTGTTATAATTACTTGGTTGCGCTGTTGTGTGAATATCTCGTCGCTTGCTACCCTCGATGGAGCAGACATGGGTCTTTCCTTCACTGCCTCATTCCGCCTCTGCCGAAAGGTGTCTAAACACATCATAGCACCGAGAGATTCCGACCTTAATAATCGGGCACCTCTTTCCTCGCTTTCAAGCTTTTTAACATCTAACGATACCACGGAATAGCGACGTTGCCTAATATGGCGAGCAGTGCGAGCTGTTGGCCTGTTTCTGCACCTTGACAGCTCCAATGCAGCTTTCCTTAAGCGGCGGCTTCCATACCAGTACAATAGTGGGTTGAACAGAGAGTTTAACTGAAATATTGTTTCTGCCCATCGTACAGTGGAAACCTGGCGGGAAAAAGGCAAAACTCCCCGAAAGAGATAAACAACAAGGGTTGGAAAACCCGACACTGCAAAGAAAACCGCCAGCCAGAAAGTCGTGTAAGCAACCTTGCTTTCAAGCTTCCCTTTGACCAGAACATTTACTGGGGGGATTCGCGTTCGGTTCCATTTTCGTACTGCGAGATAGACCTTGACGTAAAAGTATGCTATCAGCGATAAGCAGACAAACCAGAAAATGCTCAAAATGACGTCTACGACTAATATAAGTTCGTAAGGGACGCTAGCAGCTTCCATCATAACTACTGGAACAACTATTAGTAATGCCAACAGCCAGGCAACTCTTGTGTACTTGTTTAGACGACCTCTTGTAGCAATAGCCTTGTATTCCATCCATTTTGCTATCGCCACATACCTCTCCCAAGCAATTAGAATTAAATGACAAAAAGACGCCCAACAACCGATATGTAATACAGAGACACTTATGAAATCTATCACACAGATAATATCCACATCTAAAACTTTCTGGATAACTAACGTGTCTAACGTGATAGACAGTGGCATAGATATAACACCCACCAAAAGATCAGTTAAGGCCATGCCAGACAGTAGGATGATTGAATTCTTTTTCAATTCTCTTCTCGTCTTTACTGCTACTATCACCAAGAGGTTTAACAGAATGGTGACGGGACAAGCAATACTCGTGATGGCAACAATAACCTTAAAAGAAGTTATGTGATGTAAGTCCCAGATGAATTGTGGCGACTCCGGGCAGTAAAACACTGACCTGGTTTCGTTGGAGGAATTGGCGAGTGACTCTGTATTCTTTACCGTCATGATTGATACACCTCGTTAAAATGGATGATTGCAGAGAATTAGTTCCTTGACTGCTCGGTTCTGGTTTGGTTCTGTGTTACTGTTTTTTGTCCAACACCGTCGGTCTTGACAATTGTTCAACCGAGTGGAAAATACGGTCGCTTATGGCTTAATGTGGTTTTTCAATCTACCTGTCAATTGTTACAACTGGAGTGACGTCGGAGGTACTCTCTTTAGAAACGTGACGGTGAATATCTTGCCAGTTGGTAAAACGTTGAGTTTTTTTGTTCAAAGTTTAAAGTGTGTATTGAGTTTATCAGTAGCTAATTAGCCTGGCTTACATTTGTTTATTTCTACATTATGGTTGCAGCTGATGGTTCATACTGAAATCGGCTAGTTTCTCTCGCTTAAGTTCTCTTTCAGAAACATGTGCATCAAATAGGTTTTGTATGAGACAACTCTCAAAAATTTAAAAATATAAGTAAATTTAAAATAAGCAATTCGTAGGCGGGATATCAGGGACTTCACCAATTTCGATTTTCTTCGCGGTTTCTTCGCCGTTGCAGCACTTTCCGCGTTTCTCTTCGTTTCTTTGTGTAATCATCAAATTAATTCGTAAATTCGACATTACGTGATGAAACTCCCGCAAAATGGTAAATAAAAACAGTGAAGCATATATAACCTCATTTACAGAAAAAGAAATTAGAATATCAGTTTACTTTCCCCTTTCTTTGGCCGTTTTCAGGAACATTCTAGGTTGACTCAATCACCTTTTCCCTTTTGACATTTTTCAACTTTTATCCGAAAAATATTCAGAAAATCATTTCATAGCTATGTCATTTACACCAAGAATTAGCCAAAATTGAAATTTCTTTTTCGCTTAATTCTCCTTCTGTTAGAATCCCACATATTTAAAGCGAGATTTCCAAGTGAAGTGGTCAATTTTTTTAACTTCAAAAAAAAAAAAAAAAAGAAAAAGAAACACTTGTTCCTCACTCTTTAAATTCTAACTTAAGCAAAAACCACGGAAGCAATTAACTACAGTATATCTTGCATTGTACAGAGAAAATTGACAGGAAATTTATCGAGCGAACTCAGCATTGTCTCAAAATGATGGTAAATTTACCCATCAGTTGCAGAGAAAAAAAATAGATATATTTACCGTCCTACTTCAATATTTTACTTTAATTATTAGGTTGTTATTTTGCAGATCTAACATTACCTATCCAAAGTCGGTATATCATGTTTCCGTAGGCGAGCTTTCGCGCAGCGATTAGCTGAATGCCTATTAACGAGCTATACAGTAATATTATTTACAGCAAGATACAGTGCTCGATGTGATTGGCTAAAACAATATTTATAATCCCTGCGGTCAAACAACGGATCATAGCGCAGCTCCGACGGTCCGAAGAGCCTCAGTCTTAGCGGAGCACCATAACTATTACAACAGAGCCACGTGCATGCATAGAACTAGAAAACCATTCATCTTTTCTTTTCATGGTCAATATGGCTAGCAACATGGATCGCGGCTGCCTGCGCCCTACGACGACGCCGACGCCGACAACGAAGCTGGCGACAACGACGACGACGACGACGCCGACGACGACGAGGCTGACGACTACGCCCACGACGATGGCGACGTGGTGCAAAATGGCGGCCGCCATTTTGTTAACAACTGCGCACTGCCAGGCTACTCACTATCTACACGTCAGTAGCATAGCCAATAGGAAAATTGCATTCCTGATAGAACGCTAGTAGATTTGTACTAAAGGTCTACTGCGCGTGACTGCAGATCATTGCTCATAGGTGCAGGCTCTGTTTCCCAATTTATCCACCGTTTTGAACTCGCAAACAGTGGATAGCAAAAGGGAAATTGTGTAGCTGTTGCCGTCAAACAGAGCGTAAGACAAACCGCGAATGATTTGACTATAAAAATATATACAGCACTAAAGATAGTTATCAGGATATCAAGATTTATAATCCATCAAATTTTTTCGCTCGCACGCGATTGGTCTAAACACGTCACGTGACCGAATATTCCCCAGCTGAAACTGGGGAATACCCGAGAATATTCACCAATTTTCAAAACTGCGTGTTTTGCGAAAAATATTTAAAGGATAATAAACGCAATGGCCTCCATTTGGCGCAAAATATGGGCGGATATTTGTCCTTGGACATTATCTGTTCCTTGAAGCTCACAGTTTTCCTCGAGCTACGCTCTCGGAAAACTGTTCGCTTCTCGGAACAGATAATGTCCGCGGACAAATATCCTAGCATATTTTCGCGCAAAATAGAGGCTTTTGTTTATATAAGATATAATTAAGGTCATTCCACTGAAAAAGAACCTACACTGAGATTTTTGTGAAACTTTGCGTATTGATTGTATATATTACAGAAACTTGAATTTTAATTTTAATTTTTTTAATGACCGCGCGATAATCACGCGTGAAATTATGCGCAGTAGGGATGCGCAATGCAATACTGGGGAATGACCTTATCAATTAAGTCATCCGTCCGTAAACGAGAGGTATAACCAGCACTTACAGACGTTCGCATGAGAATTTTCCAACATTGATTTTTCCTTGAGACTTTTGCCACTGAAAGATGATGAGTTAGTTATGTCAGAAATGTAAAAAAAAAAAAAAAAAAAATGGGGGGTCACCGACTTCGTTTTGGAGAGAATATGCCCGCAAGAACACCCTAAATCTGAAAACATCGGGCTTCGTTAGCGAATAAGTCCACAATGTCTGTAAGCCCAAAAATATTATAATTAGATTTTTGAAGTGAAATGTTCTCTGCCAAATATTGTCTAAGTGGACCTAATAAGTGGCTGGCGAGGTTCCTTAAAGAACAAGTTGGCATTTAGCGACCACAGTTTCACGCGCCCTACAGCCGTAAGATGGCAGGATTCGATGTCCTGTGAACAGAAATCTTCCCACATTAATTTTTTGTTTTATTTTTGGACAATGTGGAGATAATTGTAAATAAAATCTGCTTCCGGTAAGAAAAGTAGGGGTCACCGAACGTCTAAGATCGTTAAATCCACGCAAAGCTATAGCAATGGTCATCTGCCCTATCATAGTTCATTTTAGCACTTAGCGCGCGCGCTCGATACATGACGTTCGTGTGAATTTGCGTGCGTAGTGAGGATGCCCAGAAACAATTAGCGCGAACGTCCTTTAATGCTAGTACGAAAGCTGCTTGAACTTACCGACATTGTCTGCTTCGACAACATTGTTTGGTAAGGAATTCTAGTCATCAATGTATCTGTCCCAAAATGAATACTTTAAGATATTTGTTCGTGAGTAGGGCTTCTAAATTTTGTATCTGTTGGAGTATCTTGTACGGCTGTTGGAAAACTTAAAATAATCTTCAATTTCAACATTACTGAAACCCTTGATATAATTGAAAATTTTTGCAAGACTTAAATAATTACAACGAATGCAGTGTAAATGAAACAGTTATACCCTTTTGATTTTGTAATTTCGGGAGGTTTCATAAAGCTGTGAATCTTTTACTTATCTTTTTAAGACACATTTGAAGCCCTGATGCTTTTTCTTCGTTTCCTCTTACAAATCCGGTCAGTGTGTTTCATTTCGGCATATATCATTTTCGCATGTAGTAATTAGTATATTCCTGATAATGTTCTTTCATTGTAATGGTGTTTTTTGGACAAGATCAGTTGAAAGAAGTGGCGAAGTGACTACTTTTTTAGAAGTTTCGTTTTCTCCGGAAATCGTCCAGCAGAGTGAACCAAGAAAGCCTTTATCACTCCGCACAGAAATGTCAGGATGGAATTCTTGACCAAATGGAATACGCTCCTAATATCGTAGTTTAGCGAGTTAGGATACTGTTCTCGTTGTGATTGGTTAAAACCATTTGCAATTCCTGCGATGAAACAACGGGGGATATCACAAAAATAGCACTCTCTGCCCCTGCTCTAGAACGAAAAATGGTATTCCAAAAAGGTAAACGCCATTCTTCTTTACTTTGAAAAGCCTTTCAAATAACCAGCAATTCCTCATAGGCACTTTAAAAACATTTTTGCGTGAGAGGAATTATCCCAACGCCTGGTCTCCTCCTTCACTTGCAGAATTTTTATGTGTTTAAATGGACAGTGTTCTTCAAACTTGGCACCAGAAATGAACATCACAAATGAAACAGAATGACACTTTCTGTGCTGTTGCCATGGCAACACTTTTGGCTCCAGTTTCTTTCTGTGAAAAACGAAATATGCCCATTTGCAACCCTAAACTCTCCCCACCAGATTGTTGGGAGTGGATAATCCTTGTTTAAGATAAAATCTGGAAATTTTAGTTTTCATTAAAACAGGACCAGCGGCATAACTGTTGTCATGGCGACGGCACGATGGGTGTCATTTTGTTTCTTTTGTGATGTACACTGCTGGCGCCAAGTTTAAAGAACACTGCTCTAATATTTCTGGAGATATTCTTGATTGAGTGTTGAACTGTTCAGTTCTGGAACCACCTATGACGTCATCAGTCACATACAAAAAAAAACCGTGAACATCTCTAAAACGAAAACCCTTTCAAGTCAGCAGCAATTATTTTTTACTTCATAGGCACTTTAAATGGTCGCGCAATGGCAGGCAAGCAAAAGTCGTCTAATATTTCCCCGTTTGAATGGTTTTGCAATTGATTTCTACTTTCAATTTACTTTGCGCAGTTTATGAATTAGAAATATTATCAGCGAGATTATATTAACAGTTCTCTTGTACTGTTTTGATTATAACTTCCCCAAAACTAATATATATCCTTTTGCCGGGTTTGAAACCACTTGACTTTCTAAACGTAACGCAACTGAAGTTTGTTAAAACTCCCGGCGAAACGTGAACACCCGCTCACTGCCATCCACGAGCATTTGTCGTTTACCTCTGAAATACAGTATGCCATTTTTGTCCTTTTAAGAATTATTGCAATATTTATATATTACAATGAACTTGCGAGGCTTAAGGAATTGTGTTAACTATATTTCTTACTAAACTGTATCCATCCTGAAGTAATGCACCGCATAAACAAATTTTAGTAGATCCTTCCGGCACGATTTACAGTTTTTTGACCTGGACCAGTTAATAGCAACAAATCTTCGACACTGCTAGAAAGAGCGTCTTAAATTCAAAAGAACTGCCAAGTCATCGATATAGCTCTTTGACGTTGCGAAATTTAACACACTTTTGTACACTAGAGCGCAAGTGAGTTTGTGACCTGACCTCCCATTTCGCAACTTTGCGGAACTTATGATAGCTTTCAACATATCGCTCTCAAACCAACGGAACTAAACTAATTTTAAGACGTTCTTTCTAGTAGTATCGACGAATCTTTTTTTACCTGACGCGTACGAACGTGGGTCACAAATATTGGCAAAACCGTGGAAGGGTATTGTCTCCAAAGTGTAAATAAAGTCGTTCCTTGCGGTTCCTACACACTGACATAATTAAATTCCTTTTGTAAAAAGCTTTTTCTGAACTTTGAGGAGACGGCATTAGTTTACAGATGATAAGAGTAGGAGAATTTATCATATACTTCACTAAGTAAAATTTTGATGAAACAGACAAATTTGCTGTATCTGTAGCTTATTTGACTCGCTTGGGAACATGACGTAACATGAGGTCTCTTCATCGCGTTGCACTCTTCAGCAATTCACTGATTCCAATTCCAAAACTTTGACTAGTTTCACATAAATTCATTTTACGAATCCGGTGTTTCATAGCCACTTTGATATTTTTAACGAGCTAGGCAAATATCGAAACTGCAAGGGCATACCAACTGTACGCGAAGGAGCGGAAAAAGTAAGCAGAACACTGAATTACTGATCTATGTTGAAACCCATTGGGCTTTTTCTTCATAGTGCTTAGCGAGCTTAGCGACGGTGACATTTGAGCACTCTTATAAACCGAAAGGGGCATTCTATTCCGTTGGTTAGGTAAAATCATTACATAAAGCACTTGCGACATGCCGACCTGGCTACAGGCCCTCCGAAGGCGTCTGTGACTATGAATACGTTTTTGTTAGGTTAACCTTGAGCATTATCAAGTAACTGTAAAAGAATACATACTTTCCAAAGTGCTTTAAGCTGTGAAGCAAGTCTTAAAAAGTCCTATGGACACCTAAGTCAGCAGTAAGAACAATCTATTTATTTTTTAATTTATTTATGGATTCGTACAAGTACAGGTGCTTAACAATATATATAGAGCAAGCCGGAAGTGATCTCACAACTGCGCAAGAGCAGGAATTTGAGACTATCACTTGGGATCCATTCTCGTCCCCAGAGGCCGCGCTCCTCTTGGTCAGCACCAAGAATCACGACCTCTGGCCAGTTCTAACACCGGAAGTCCGCGATTCACGGACTTGCCGTCAATCTGCGCATGCTCAGAGTCAGGTCTGACAAATCTGATTGGTTCCGGTCTTATTCTATTGTGTTGCAAAGCCAATCAGAACCGTAATCTCACTGGACCTGTCCAGAGGTCGTGGATTTTGGGCTGACCAAAAGGAGCGGGGCCTCTTGGGACGAGAATGCTTGGGATCGAGATTGAAGAACTCCTTCAAATAATTGTTCGCATCATCTGGGTGGGCGTGTCCCCGTCCGTACAAACGCTTAGAGAGTTTACTGCGTTCGATTTAATCAGACGTGCTTGCATCGTGTAATTCATTCTAATTGGAAAGATAGCCAGACAGTAACGTAACTAATCAACATCGCTTATCTGAGCGTTCAACTGCAATTATTTCCGTTAATTCTCAGAAAAGGAAACAATCGTTATTCTATAATTCATTTTACTAACGTCTCTAAGAATCATTTATTTTCGATGCCTCATTGGTTAGTTTCAAAACGTTTAAATAATAATCTATTTGGATTACCAACTGTCTTAGAGCTGCTTTCGTTTGAAACCTTTGGGAGTGGAAAGCAATTCAAGGCATGTGCTTTGATATTTCTTTGCTATTTCTTGTGATTGATTATAATAATAATGTTACTTTAATGTTATTTAACCATTGAGCTCACATCACCAAAAGTGTTATTCAGTGAGGCTCTGCAAGATAATATTAAGTTCAAAATACTTAAAAAAAATTAAAAGTTAAAAAGTACAATATTAAAATGTTCAATAAAATTACAGGATAAAAATGGGTTAAGATACTACGGTCTTCAGGGCTTGCCTTAAAAAGTAAAAGTGACCTCATTTCACGAGTTGATTTCTCAATACTGTTCCATTCTGCTAGTCCTTGATATAAAAGGCGTTGTTTTCCATAACTGCGTCTAAATCGCGGTAAGCAAAACTGGATTTGCCACGATTATTATAATAGATGTCACTAATTCGCTTTGTATTGAACTTAAAATCTATGATGCCATTTACATATTTAAAAACGAAGACACAGTGGTGAGGGTCATTTAGGTCATTTACGTAAAGCAGTGAGAAAAGCGTTGGAAAACGTGTACGTATTTACGTTGAACTCTGATTGCTCCATTCTCTGTTTTGGTCTTTTGTGATTCGTTGGTTATTCTCTTGGCAGACCTCTCAAGATGCAGGTCAAATGTGATTTATTTCATATATTCTCTGTGATCAAACTCTTTTACAGGGAACAAAGAGCCCACTAAAATTTATCTCGCTTCCACCGTGTAGCTTCGTAACTCAGCTGGCAGTACCGGCACTGATCAATTCAACACTTATCAACCCCAGGTCAAATGTGATTTATTTTGTATATTCTTTGCAATTGTTGTTTTTAAAAGAAATTCTTGAAGGGAAGTTAGAGCCACCGTAAAATTTAACTTGCAAGAGACTTCGGCGTATTATCAAGTGTCTGTGGGCCATTTCAGTATTAAATTCAGGGGTAACATTGAGAAGCCTTGTACGTAGTCAGGTTCCAGTAAGTTTCTCTCATTAATCATATATTTAAATCTTGAAGCATAGTTAGTAAACCACGCTACCTTACCGAATCTTCAATTGAGTGGACAGTAATCCGGGATTGCATCGGATTGGATTGGTTTTGCTTTACTGTGCTCTTTGATTGGGCTAGAAAACTCGCGCTACCCAATCAGCCAATCAGATGCAAAATTATAAAACCAATCGCGTCTTGGTCACTTGCGTTTTCCCGTGCTTCAGGTCGGTTACACGCGTTTTCTTCGTGTTCTCATTGGTTCCCTCTGATAGTTTTCTTTGTTCTGATTGGCTGTTATGATTACTTAAGGTTTGGTTTTACGACAATCAATCAAAAAGCGCTCTAATGTTCTTAATAGACCTCTGAAGATGTTTCTCTGAAATTTGACTGCTTTGATTACCAAGACGTTGATTAACAAGACATTACCATAAAGCAATTATTCATTGAACACAAACTAAAAATACAGTCTAATAACTCGTTATGTAAACTATCAAAATCTACTAAGGAAAAAATCGTTAAAAAGAAAAAAATCGTCATACTTTAACTGCTTAACCTACACTATAACTGAGCTAACTAAAAATAGATATACAGTCGAACCTCGATCATCCGTACCTCGATTATCCGGACTTTTTCTCTAGTGGCAATTTTGTCATGAATATATATTAGTCACGATCAAGACCCGTAGCAATATTCCTTTTAAAACTATAGCATTGAAAAGTGCAGTCAAAAGCGAGTTTGTTTTGTTTTTAAAGAGCAAAAGCAGCGCTCGCACGCGTCGTAACTAATGAAGAACACTCGAATGAGTTCTGATTGGCTCAGAGTTGAGTGGTTCAAGATGTACAGTACACCATATTATTTTCCAAACGATTTGTAAAAGTGTTGTGTCATGATTAAATATTGCTTTATTTCAACAGTTTTTTTCTTCATTAATATTCATATTTTCGATTATCCGGACCTTCGATTATCCGGACTATTTCGTCTAATCCCAACGAGTCCGGATAATCGAGGTTCGACTATATAGGTCTTTACAGTGAGGACACTCGAACCGTGAACAATTGACTTTGTTTGCACATTTTTTTTTTCTGATTATCAAGTGAGACTTGTTCATCCAGACTAAAGGATTTGGGTTACTAGCGCCTAAGAAACACTCATCCTTTTTTGTGTGTAGAGTGGTCCGGCATTGGATAATCATTAAAAAATGTTCAAAAAAGTCAGCTGTTCATGGTTTGAGTGTACTCGCTGTAAACTAGATTTAAAATCGGCTGAAGTGCCCGCATTTTTGAAGTCTGTAGGCAGCGGATGTAAAAGACCTATGCCCTAAAGTTTTCTCCAGTCTGGCACTCGGTTGTTTAAGAAATTTGCCAACGTTCGATGGCAGACTGTATCTTATCAACTTACTTAAATACTCGGATCCGCGCCATAAATTTTCTTAAATGTAACACCAAGTACTTTGAAACTGATATACACACTGAACACATTTTGAATAAAATACAAGCTAGTGATTTCCAACATGGAAACTGTTATTTATCTTTATGTGAGAGCATTGACTTCAATCGTTTCTGCCATGAATTCTTTGCGGCGTTAAACTGCGTAGATTGCTACATAACAATGCAACAACAGGCAGTAGAAGTATTAGGGCGTGGCTGAGGGCGTAGAGGAGGTTGTGCTCTGGGGCGAGATGGTGGAGGTAGTGCTCTGGTGGGATTTGGTGCTCTTCCTGGTAGACCACGTGCCAGCCTTTGCAGACGACTCCCAAATGACCTCAAGGGTGAAATGTAGTTGTCTTCCATCCAGCGCCTCTGATAAAACATTATTTTGGCAACTCTCTTGCTTTCTCCTCCAATCAGAACGTTGTCTGACACAGCCAACATGTGAGTAACTGCGCTCAACTCAAAGAATTGGTTAGTGCGTCCTCCACAGTCTTCGCTCGGGAAGAATACTTTGCCAATCAGCTCATCTGGGCTTAAAAGTAGGATCAATACCAACAAGGCGTCAATTTCTGCGTCGCTTAGTGAATGGTACCTCTGATAGTCTCTCAGCCTGCGGAGATTGGGATTGTCGAGCTGAATAACTGTTGCCACACAGTCAAGGTAGTACATCAGTTTGGCTTTTGGGTTCTCTGGTACTGTAACACTGCGCGTCGTATCTTTTATTCCAACTCTTTCCCCAATAAGGGCTGCCATGTTGTGGGCGTCGGTTTGTCTACAAGATTAGAGAGCTTGCATTTCAATTTTAAACAACATAGTCTCCACTTTATAACGAAAATCAAAGAAACAACAGAGCTAGGCATTTAAGCTGTAGATAGCAAAGCAGTCGGAAGATAATTCATGAAAAATCTTGGTGAAAGAGTCATAGCGCTTATTTTGCCTTCATCTAAATTTCAGCCTCCAAACTGAATAACTGAAATACGCAGAACTACCAGCCTTTAAGGTTGCGTCATTAATGATCTACAAGAGAAAATAAGTGGGAGCCTTTGTTTCTCTTGTGATAATAATAATAACTTTATTTAAGTGTCGAATCATTCTAGCCGAGCACGAGTGCTCTACTAATTGAGGAGACTGTAAATCAAATAAATCAAATCAAACAAATGAATCAAATCAAATGTTGGTTTTTGAGAAGAGGGGAAAACCGGAGTTCCCGGAGAAAAACCTCTCGGAGCAGAGTAGAGAACCAACAAACTCAGCCCACTTATGACGTCGAGTGCGGGAATCGAACGCGGGACACATTGGTGGAAGGCGAGCGCTCTCACCAGTGCACCAACCCTGCTCCCCATTAATCTATTAATGATCACATTTGTTCCGTGTTCTCGTATTCATAGTAGAGTAACAAGATCATGCAATCTTCTCCACATCCCTCGATGCCGTTTGTCCTCTGGGTAACGTGCATTTACGTACCGAGGACGCAAGTTATGCAATAATCTTTCGAATGCCTTGCAAATAGCTGAGAATGTGAGCGTTTTTAGACGCCGCTTACTGAATGCGCCTCTAAGTGGAAAAATTATGCCTGGATGAATTCTTTAACCCCTCTTTTCCCCTTTTTAATTGATGTATTATTTTTTATATTACTTTACTTATTATTGCTCCAACGTATATGACAACTACATTGTAATAGCTTTTTGTATTTATATATAGAAAATGCCCTAAGAAAATACGCTCGCTGATTGGTTAAAAATCGCGTTTCTATAACTCGATGGAAACACAGAACTAGCACGAGCTGTTCACGTAATGATGGCGCGAGCAAAGAGAATTTACATTTTGATGATCAAAGTACAGAAGCTGTTTTCCTTTTCTTCGTCGCGGTGTTTTCTAAAAGAAATAGAAAACGTGTTCTCCGTGTTTTTATCGAGTTATAGAAACACTCGTGAAAGTTTGGGAGAACTCGAAAAAGCTGTAAAAACACTCGCCTGCGGCTCGTGTTCCCACAGCATTTCTCGTTCTCCCAAACTTCCACTGGTGGTTCTATAACTCGATAGAAACACGGTACATGTTTTTTATTTCTTAAATATATATTTAGGCTGTTATATCACAGACATTGTGACTGAAAAGCCCAGCTTTGGAGTTAAAATAAACGTTTGTATTGTATTGTATCTAATATACAGACTATAATATAATTTAAACCAATGACGTGCTTTCCTTTGAATATAAAGGACTTCTCGAGGACTGTGAGTTTGATTTGTCGAGCCGACAATGAACTGGGCGGGTTGTTCGAAAGCCGATAATGGAAATTGATATGAAAGCTAAGTCACGGGGGCGAATATCTTAATTAATTTGTCTTGGATTGGATCAAATTTCGGGCTTAGCTTAATTAATCGTGATTTTAACAATTAGACTCATAGAAACGTCAGTCATAGTCACCAATAACGGTCCTTACTAGGCCAACCTCACCCGGACAATCACAGAACACGATTAGCTGTTACTTCCGGGGTTCAAACCCTTGACTGTATTAATTAAATAGATAAATAACTGGAAAGAACGATGGATGGTGAACAATGCGCTGATATCATGCATTTTACTTAAGCTGAGCAGTTCTTTTTTTTTTTTTTTTAACATTAATGTAATAACAGTTCTTTCTCGGAAAAAAGAATGATGGCCATATTTTAATGGTTTTGAGCGTATTTGGCCTCCCCTGGTAAGATAATTGTGAGCGAATTTAAAAAACGCTAGAATGGTGAAGTACCTCTCCTATTAAGGTTAAACCAGGGCTGAGATCAGGCTTTCAATAGACCCAAGAACAATTCCTGTAAAGCAAAATAATCAGCATACTTGGACAAGTTTGAATCTTCATTATTACTTAGTGAATTAATAGTTCTCTCGAGTGCTAGGTACTGTCACGCGACGGGTTCCTTGATTTCAACAGGATGGTAAAACGAGTACAGTAAAAAAATTGCTAGTGCGAAAGATTATTGCCTTGTATTTTTGGCAAATGACTTACATAGAAATCAAAACAGAAGCTCAACAAGGCAACAGAATTGAAACAGTGGCTGTAAACAACTGCAGCCAAGAAATTGAAAGAACTGAGATAGCAAAGAAAACACGCCAAAAAATTTAAATTTCTGTGTTTTGTTTTGCTATTTGTTTGTGTGTTTTTTTTTTTTTTTCCTGTTTGCTAGCGTTAACGTTAGCGTTAACGTTGAAAGCAGTGGTGACTGTATGCGTCAAAGCTCTCCATCCCCGGGAATCCTCCGTACCATATACAAAACAAGATGGCGGCTGCACAATTTACCAGAACTCCTTGCCGGACCAACTTAGCCAACTTAGGGAAAAATTTTCCGGACGTAGCAACATTGTGTATGAAAGATTTGAAGTTTTCAGACTTTTTTTCATTGCGCTTTTATAAGGGGTTTTAGGATTTTTGTGCGCTGAGAATTAAGGGTAAATGCACTAGTCGCCATCATTTTCAGTACGGGGGATTAAACGTGGTATTTTTCAGAGATGATGAAAGGCGTTTTTGCGTGACACGTGATGAAGTGAATATACTTTTCTCGTGACCAGTGAAGATAGAAAGTTAAAACTCGTAGATCCCTTCTGAGGGAAAACTGTTTTCGCAATTAATTTCCACTTTCAATTTACTTTGTGCATTTATGAATTAGGAATAATATCAGCGAGATTATATTAAAAGTTCTCTCGCATTTGGCTTACAACTTCCCCAAAACTAATAGATATATACGGGTCCGCAAATGATCCCAGGACCGCAAATGATCCCGGACCGCAAATGATCCCGGACCGGAAATGATCCCCATATTGGACTGCAAATGATCCTAATCAAAAGATAAGGAATGGCATGGATGGTGGGATTGTGTGGATAGGGAATTGGCGTACCTGAATACCGATGTTTTTATCAAAGCCATCTTATAATTATAATGGCTTACAACTTGCTTTTTTTCATACTTTCGACTTAATTTTGTTGCTAGCTACCATGTTATGAATATCACCATTCAATCATCAACTTGGCTTCCATTTCTTTGCAATTCTCAGTAAAATTATGATCAGTGCAACATACGCTACATATCCTTCTTTATCAAACATCGATATTTCGGTGTTATAGTTAAATCACATTTTATCAGGCATTAACGCCACTCGTCTAAAGTTTTAGACTAAAATCTAACCATGAAGCAACTATCACAGAAGACGCTGTCACCTGAGTAGACCCACAAGCCTACAACGCTTCATCACTCTGTAAAACACCTGGTGTGTAGCACTGAAAATTTGAACAAATTTATTTTGTAATTTTTCCTTGGCCGTATTTTGGCTTTAATTCCTCGGAAATGACTACTTGGATACTCTAAGAAGCCAAAATTCCAAGCTATAGCTATGAAGTTCAGCTTCATGACCAAGCAAAGCCAAGCCTTGCGCTTCGTTTTGACAATTAGCTGTTTGATAGATGTTTGATACTATCACCACCGGGATTTCGAGAATGTTTACAGTGTGTGTTTTTCTAAGAATTCTAATTCAATAGATCATCTTCACGTGACGTGCTTTTATCCTCATCAGGCATAAGAGGCGGTATATTTATATCTGTTTACAATTAGCGTGTTTCGTTTGGAAACCAGAGCATTTTGAATTTCAGGGTTATGGAGGTTGCGTGACACAAGGCTACGATCGAGTTTGTTGAAAAATATATTCTTGTCTCATGATTTTGAGCCTTTTTAGAAGTTAGAGCATTAGGAAAAGTGCTTATGTAAATGCTTGTTTGTTTAGTACTGATAATCAGTCGCTCAGAAAGCCAAAGTACGTAAGTTCCAGATGTTTACACTAAATTCCGGCCGCCATATTGGTGTACCACGGATGTACACCACCATGGCGTTTTCTTTCAGGGCTCTGTAAATTTCTGGGAAACATTTACGACGAATATCTGAGGTTTGGGGAAACGCACAGGCCTAAAACTTGGAAAAGTGTCTTATTTAGCTATCTTCTATAGCGTACATCACAATTTCTTCGCTTTTTCCATTGGTTGGTTTTCGATTTATTATTTTTTTTTTATTGCGTGACAGCGTGAAAACGATCTGTACCCTTCGAAGAACAAATCAGCAACTGTGGAATTTTTTTTTTTGTAAAATGATAAAACAGTTTTTTTAGTTCATAATTTTTGTACATGTTCTCACCTTCCTCTGATATAAATCCATGCAATTCCTTATTTTTTGATCCGGATCATTTGCGGTCCAATATGGGGATCATTTCCGGCCCGGGATCATTTGCGGTTCAATTTGGCGATCATTTGTAGACCCGTACAGATGTCCTTTTGCCGGGTTTGAAACCACTTGACCTTCTAAACGTAACGCAACAGAAACTTTTTAAAACTTCCGGCGAAACGTGAACACCCGCTCACTGCCATCCACGAGCATTTGTCATTTACCTCTGAAATACAGTATGCCATTTTTGTCCTTTTAAGAATTATTGTAATATTTATATATTACAATGAACTTGCGAGGCTTAAGGAATTGTGTTAACTATATTTCTTACTAAACTGTATCCATCCTGAAGTAATGCACCGCATAAACAAATTTTAGTAGATCCTTCCGGCACGATTTACAATTTTTTGACCTGGACCAGTTAATAGCAACAAATCTTCGACACTGCTAGAAAGAGCGTCTTAAATTCAAAAGAACTGCCAAGTCAACAATATGGCTCTGTGACGTTGCGAAATTTAACAGACTCTTGTACACTAGAGCGCAAATTTGTGACCTGACCTCCCATTTCGCAACTTTGCAGAACTTATAATAGCTTTCAACATATCGCTCTCAAACCAACGGAACCAACGTTCAACGGAACTAAACTAATTTTAAGACGTTCTTTCTAGTAGTATCGACGAATCTTTTTTTACCTGACGCGTACGAACGTGGGTCACAAAAATTGGCAAAACCGTGGAAGGGTATTGTCTCCAAAGTGTAAATAAAGTCGTTCCTTGCGTTTCCTACACACTGACATATTTAATTTCCTTTTCTGAAAAGCTTTTTCTGAACTTTGAGGGGACGGCATTAGTTTACAGATAATAAGAGTAAGAGAATTTATCATATACTTCACTAATTAAATGATTACAATTCCAAAACGTTCGCTAGTTTCACAGAAATTCATTTTACGAATTCGGTGTTTCATAGCCACTTTGATATTTTTAACGAGCTAGGGGCAAAATATCTAAACTGCGAGGGCATACCAACTGTACGCGAAGGAGCGGAAAAAGTAAGCAGAACACTGAATTACTGATCTGCGTTGAAACCCATTGGGCTGCAAGACTTCATAGTACTTAGCGACGGTGACATTTGAGCACTCTTATAAACCGAAAGGGGCATTCTATTCCGTTGGTTGGGTAAAATCATTACATAAAGCAGTTGCGACATGCTGGCCCTCCGAAGGCGTCTGTGACTATGAATACGTTTTTGTTAGGTTAACCTTGAGTATTATCAAGTAACTGTAAAAGAATACATACTTTCCAAAGTGCTTTAAGCTGTGAAGCAAGTCTTGCAAAGTCCTATGGACACCTAAGTCAGCAGTAGAAACAATCTATAGAGCAAGCCGGAAGTGATCTCACAACTGCGCAAGAGCAGGAATTTGAGACTATCACTTGGGATCCAATCTCGTCCCCAGAGGCCGCGTTCCTCTTGGTCAGCACCAAGAATCACGACCTCTGGCCAGTTCTAACACCGGAAGTCCGCGATTCACGGACTTGCCGTCAATCTGCGCATGCTCAGAGTCAGGTCTGACAAATCTGATTGGTTCCGGTCTTATTCTATTGTGTTGCAAAACCAATCAGAACCGTAATCTCACTGGACCTGTCCAGAGGTCGTGGATTTTGGGCTGACCAAAAGGAGCGAGGCCTCTTGGGACGAGAATGCTTGGGATCGAGATTGAAGAACTCCTTCAAATAATTGTTCGCATCATCTGGGTGGGCGTGTCCCCGTCCGTACAAACGCTTAGAGAGTTTACTGCGTTCGATTTAATCAGACGTGCTTGCATCGTGTAATTTATTCTAATTGGAAAGATAGCCAGACAGTAACGTAACTAATCAACATCGCTTATCTGAGCATTCAACTGCAATTATTTCCGTTAATTCTCAGAAAAGGAAACAATCGTTATTCTATAATTCATTTTACTAACGTCTCTAAGAATCATTTATTTTCGATGCCTCATTGGTTAGTTTCAAAACGTTTAAATAATAATCTATTTGGATTACCAACTGTCTTAGAGCTGCTTTCGTTTGAAACCTTTGGGAGTGGAAAGCAATTCAAGGCATGTGCTTTGATATTTCTTTGCTATCTCTTGTGATTGATTATAATAATAATGTTACTTTAATGTTATTTAACCATTGAGCTCACATCACCAAAAGTGTTATTCAGTGAGGCTCTGCAAGATAATATTAAGTTCAAAATACTTAAAAAAAATTAAAAGTTAAAAAGTACAATATTAAAATGTTCAATAAAATTACAGGATAAAAATGGGTTAAGATACTACGGTCTTCAGGACTTGCCTTAAAAAGTAAAAGTGACCTCATTTCACGAGTTGATTTCTCAATACTGTTCCATTCTGCTAGTCCTTGATATAAAAGGCGTTGTTTTCCATAACTGCGTCTAAATCGCGGTAAGCAAAACTGGATTTGCCACATTATTATAATAGATGTCACTAATTCGATTTGTATTGAACTTAAAATCTATGATGCCATTTACATATTTAAAAACGAAGACACAGTGGTGAGGGTCATTTAGATCATTTACGTAAAGCAGTGAGAAGCAAAACAAATTGCAATCTCCATTTCTTGTTCACACGCATCTTCCTGTGCTTGGCGTTGGAAAACGTGTACGTATTTACGTTGAACTCTGATTGCTCCATTCTCTGTTTTGGTCTTTTGTGATTCGTTGGTTATTCTCTTGGCAGACCTCTCAAGATGCAGGTCAAATGTGATTTATTTCATATATTCTCTGTGATCAAACTCTTTTACAGGGAACAAAAGAGCCCACTAAAATTTATCTCGCTTCCACCGGGTAGCTTCGTAGCTCAGCTGGCAGTACCGGTACTGATCAATTCAACACTTATCAACCCCCGGTCAAATGTGATTTATTTTGTATATTCTTTGCAATTGTTGTTTTCAAAAGAAATTCTTGAAGAGAAGTTAGAGCCACCTTAAAATTTAACTCGCAAGAGACTTGGGCGTATTATCAAGTGTCTGTGGGCCATTTCAGTATTAAATTCAGGGGTAACATTGAGAAGTCTTGTACGTAGTCAGATTCCACTGAGTTTTTTTCTCATTAACTGACATATTTATATCTTGAAGCATAGTTAGTAAACCACGCTACCTTACCGGGATTTCATCGGATTGGATTGGTTTTGCTTTACTGTGCTCTTTGATTGGGCTAGAAAACTCGCGCTACCCAATCAGCCAATCAGATGCAAAACTAATTATAAAACCAATTGCGTGTTCGTCACTTGCGTTTTCCCGCGCTCCAGGTCGATTACACGCGTTTTCTTTGTGTTCTCATTGGTTCCCTCTGATAATTTCCTTTGTTCTCATTGGCCGTTATGACTACTTAAGGTTTGGTTTTACGACAATCAATCAAAAAGCGCTCTACCGCTCTTAGTAGATCTCTGAAGATGTTTCTCTGAAATTTAACTGCTTTGAATACCAAGATGTTGACTAACAAGACATTACCATCAAGCAATTATTCATTGAGCACAAACTAAAAATACAGTCTAATAACTCGTTATGTAAACTATCAAAATCTACTAAGTAAGAAATCGTTAAAAAGAAAAAAATCGTCATACTTTAACTGCTTAACCTACACTATAACTGAGCTAACTAAAAATAGATATACAGTCGAACCTCAATCATCCGTACCTCGATTATCCCGATTTCTCGATTATCCGGACCTTTTCTCTAATGCCAATTTTGTCATGAATCTTTATTAGTCACGATCAAGATCCGTAACAATATTCTTTTTATTCTTTTTTTATAGCATTGAAAAGTGCAGTCACACGTCGTAACTAATGAAGAACACTCGAATGAGTTCTGATTGGCTCAGAGTTGAGTGCTTCAAGATGTACAGTACACCATATTGTTTTCCAAAGGACACTCGAACCGTGAACAATTGACTTTGTTTGCACATTTTTTTTTTTTTGATTATCCAGTAAGACTTCTTCATCCAGACTAAAGGATTTGGGTTACTAGCGCCTAAGAAACACTCATCCTCTTTTTTGTGTGTAGAGTGGTCATTGGATAATCATTAAAAAAAAATGTACGAAAACGTCAGCTGTTCATGGTTTGAGTGTCCTCGCTGTAAACTAGATTTAAAATTGGCTAAAGTGCCCGCACTTCTTAGACTCAAAGGCATTTCATTCCAAAGTCTATTTGCAGCGGCTGTAAAAGACCTGTCCCCTAAAGTTTTCTCCAGTCTGGCACTCGGTTGTTTAAGAAATTTACCAACGTTTGATGGCAGGCTGTATCTACACATTTCCTTAAAACTTATCAACTTACTTAAATACGCGGCTCCGCGCCATGACTTGCCTTAAATGTAACAATAAGTACTTTGAAACTGACCTATACGCTGAACACATTTTGAATAAAATACAAGCTAGTGATTTCCAACATGGAAACTGTTATTTATCTTTATGTGAGTACATTGACTTCATTCGTTTCTGCCATGACTTCTTTGCGGCATTAAACTGCGTAGATTGCTACATAACAATGCAACAACAGGCAGTAGAAGTATTAGGGCGTGGCTGAGGGCGTAGAGGAGGTTGTGCTCTGGGGCGAGATGGTGGAGGTAGTGCTCTGGTGGGATTTGGTGCTCTTCCTGGTAGACCACGTGCCAGCCTTTGCAGACGACTCCCAAATGACCTCAAGGGTGAAATGTAGTTGTCTTCCATCCAGCGCCTCTGATAAAACATTATTTTGGCAACTCTCTTGCTTTCTCCTCCAATCAGAACGTTGTCTGACACAGCCAACATGTGAGTAACTGCGCTCAACTCAAAGAATTGGTTAGTGCGTCCTCCACAGTCTTCGCTCGGGAAGAATACTTTGCCAATCAGCTCATCTGGGCTTAAAAGTAGGATCAATACCAACAAGGCGTCAATTTCTGCGTCGCTTAGTGAATGGTACCTCTGATAGTCTCTCAGCCTGCGGAGATTGGGATTGTCGAGCTGAATAACTGTTGCCACACAGTTGAGGTAGTACATCAGTTTGGCTTTTGGGTTCTCTGGTACTGTAACGCTACGCGACGTGTCTTTTATTCCAACTCTTTCCCCAATAAGGGCTGCCATGTTGTGGGCTTCGGTTTGTCTACAAGATTAGAGAGCTTGCATTTCAATTTTAAACAACATAGTCTCCACTTTATAACGAAAATCAAAGAAACAACAGCGCTAGGCATTTAAGCTGTAGATAGCAAAGCAGTCGGAAGATAATTCATGAAAAATCTTGGTGAAAGAGTCATAGCGCTTATTTTGCCTTCATCTAAATTTCAGCCTCCAAACTGAATAATTGAGATACGTAGAACTACCGACCTTTAAGGTTGCGTTATTAATAATCTACAAGAGAAAGGGGGACCATTATTTTCTCTTGTGATAATAATAATAACTTTACTTAAGTCTCAAATCATTCTAGCCGAGCGCGAGTGCTCTGCTAATTGGGGAGACTGTAAATCAAATAAATGAAATCAAGCAAATAAATCAAATCAAATGTTGGTTTTGAGGGGAGGGGATAACCGGAGTTCCCGGAGAAAAACCTCTCGGAGCAGAGTAGAGAACCAACAAACTCAGCCCACTTATGACGTCGAGTGCGAGAATCGAACCCGGGACACATTGGTGGAAGGCGAGCGCTCTCTACATTGCACCAACCCTGCTCCCCATTAATCTATTAATGACCACATTTGTTCCGTGTTCTCGTATTCATAGTAGGGTAACAAGATCATGTAATCCTCTCCACATCCCTCGATGCCGTTTGTCCTCTGGGCAACGTGCATTTACGTACCGAGGACGCAAGCTGTGCAATAATCTTTCGAATGTCTTGCAAATAGCTGAGAATGTGAGCGTTTTTAGACGCCGCTTACTGAATGCCACTCTAAGTGGAAAAATTACGCCTGGGTGAATTCTTTTAACCCCTCTTTTCCCTTTTTTTAATTGATGTATTATTTTTTATTGCTCAAACGTATACAACAACTACATTGTAATAGCTAAGAAAATACGCGCGCTGATTGGTCAAAAATCGTGTTTCTATAACTCGATGGAAACACAGAACTAGCACGAGCTGTTCACGTAATGATGGCGCGAGCAAAGAGAATTTACGTTTTGATGATCAAAGTAAACAAGCTGTTCTCCTTTTCTTTGTCGTGGTGTTTTCTAAAAGAAATAGAAAACATGTTCTCCGTGTTTCTATCGAGTTATAGAAACACTCGTGAAAGTTTGGAAGAACTCGAAAAAGCTGTAAAAACACTCGCCTGCGGCTCGTGTTCCCACAGCATTTCTCGTTCTCCCAAACTTCCACTGGTGTTTCTATAACTCGATAGAAACACGGTACATGTTTTTTATTTCTTAAATATATATTTAGGCTGTTATATCATAGACATTGTGACTGAAAAGCCCAGCTTGGGAGTTAAAATAAACGTTTGCGTTGTATTGTATCTAATATACAGACTATAATATAAATTAAACCAATGACGTGCTTTACTTTGAATATAAAGGACTTCTCGAGGACTGTGCGTTTGATTTGTCGAGCCGACAATGAGCTGGGCTGGTTGTTCGATAGCCGATAAACCCTAACTTGTGATCAAAGGTAAACCGAGTTTTCATGTTTTTGAAAGTTGATATGAAAGTTCACGGGGGCGAATATCACTGTTAATTTGTCTTGGACTGGATCAAATTCCAGGCTTAGCTTAATTAATCATGGTTTTAACAATTAGACTCGTCGAAACGTCAGTCACATGCAGTCGCCAATAACGGTCCTTACTAGGCCAACCTCACCCGGACAATCACACGACACGATTAGCTGTTACTTCCGGGTTCAAACCCTTGACTGTATTAAGTAAATAGGTAAATAACTGTAAAGGATGAAGGATGGTGGACAAAGCGCTGATATCATGCAGTTTATCTCAAGCCGAGCAGTTGTTTTTTCTACATTAATGTAATAACAGTTGTTTCTCGGAAAAAGGAATGATGGCGATATTTTAATGGTTTTGAGCGTATTTGGCCTCTCCTGGCAAGACAACTGTGAGTGAACGTAAAAAACGCTAGAATGATGAGGAACCTCTCCTATTGAGGTTAAACCAGGGCTGAGAGCAGGCTTTCAGTAGACCCAAGAACAATTCCTGTAAAGTAAAACAATCAGCATACCTGGAGAAGTTTGAATATTCATTATTACTTAGTGAATTAAAACTTCTCTCGAGTGCTACGTACTGTCACGCGACGGGTTCCTTAATTTCAGCAGGATGGTAAAACGAGCACAAGTCCAGTAAAAATATCGCTAGTGCGAAAACTTCTTGCCTTGTATTTTTGGCAAATGACTTACATAGAAATCAAAACAGAAGCTCGACAAGGCAACAGAATTGAAACAGCGGCTGTAAACAACTGCAGCCAAGAAATTGAAAGAACAGATAGCAAAGAAAACCCGCCAGAAAATTTAAATTTCTGTGTTTTGTTTTGCTATTTGTTTGTTTGTTTGTTTGTTTGTTTTTTCTCGTTTCCGGGAAAGAACCTACGCTAACAACTTCCTGTTTGCTAGCGGCCTCCTTTGCAAGTCTTGTTGAAACAGAACAAAAGAAAGCCTTTGTTATTCCGAACAGTAAAACTAGCAAAGCGATGCATATTCCGTTCCGACCCGATGATTTACTTATTAAAGCTGCACAGCTTTCTGCGTTAAAGACACAAAATATTTGGGTTCTAACGGTGGTTTTGGCAATAATAAAGGAGTCCCCGTCCTTGTAAGCGAATCCTTCACTGGGATGTAAACGCAACCAGTCTTGTGTCCCTTTTGATCTCTCCGGCCTCCTATTCTATTTCCTGTTTTTAGTCTTACGTGGGCTCAAAATGTCGACTTAGGAGCTGGCAGATCGCAGAACCAGTCTCAGAATGATTTATAATGGGGTCGACGTCCAATTAAATTGAAACTAGCTTTGCCGTCATTTCATTTAGTTCGACGTATGGATTAACGTATGCATGGAAATGATCAGCCTAAGGATATGCGGTGTGACAAACGACAGTGCAGCTAATTTTGACAAATTGATTTCCTATCCATGGAAGTTGCCCGTCTAAAGAGACTATCAATTTGATGGGGCATAAGTTATTACCTGGATAAATGCGTTTGAAATGCGAAGATAGGGGGGGAAATGGGGTTGGGGTAGGAGGGCGGGGAGGAGCAGCTAACGTAGCCAGAAACCAAACATTGAGCACCTCGAACATTCGTTGAATAAGTTCCTCCCTCATCAAACCCAGAGCTTACAAAGATATGCCTCTGCATGACTGAACAAGAAAAGATCTTAAAACTGAGATAGCAACAGCTTAAGCAGTTTGCCGTCCTTGCCTACGATTACGTTCTTGCTGGGTAACCGTGAGTGTTATTAGGTAAATGTAAAGGCATACATACTGTCAAAAGTGCTTTAAACTGTGGAGAAAATCTTGACAAGTCCTCTGAGCAGCTCAGTCAGCGCAGGAGCTATCTGCAGGAAGTGATCGAACAACTGCGCAAGAGCAGAAGTGTAAGAATTTAAGACACTCACCAAGGATCAAGATTGCCCAAATATTTTGTTCACGTGATCTGCATCGACGTTCGTAGAAACCCCTAGAAAGTTTATAGCTTGTGATTTTTGTACTACTTGGAAAGAATAATCTGACAGATAGCCAGGTACGGTGTGCCACAACGTTGACGAAGCTCATCTACACATTCAACCGTGACAATTACCATTTTTTCTCAGAAAAGGAGGAACACGTTATGCAAACTCAGTTTGCATTGATACGTGTATTCAATACCCTACGGATTATACAAATGAAGCTATAAGAGATTTTACAGGTGTTCCGACCTCTTAATCTACTCGAGACCGCGGCAGTGAAGAGTTTAGCAATTTTTGATATATGTATCATCACCGAATTACTCGGTGGTTGCTCGCCGGATTTTGTAGCAGAAGACGGAAGCAATAGCAGAGGTAGTAGTCTTAGCCAGCGGCTGAAGTCCAACCGGATGTTCAGGCAAACGTGGTACGTTGTAGTTAATGTGTCGTAGGGGTGCAACGCTAGACTTGTAAAACTTCTCGAGTCTCGTTTTCTGTTGGGTAAATGCCTGTAAGGCTTTCCTGCGCGGCGCCATCGTGCTGATAATGCCTCTCAGGCTTTTCTGCGTGGCGAAAAGGTACTGATAATTCTATTGAGGCTCACCGGCGTGGCGAATTTGTACTGATTATGCCTGTGCAACTGACCTGTGGGGCAGAATTGTACTGATAATACTTGTGAGGCTTGCTTGAGTGGCGGATCTCGTATTGATAATGTCCGTGTGGTAAATTAATGTTTACTGTTATGCCTATGTGGTCTACCGTTGGCAATTTTGTACTGGTAATTCCTATATGGTCTTTTAGAGGTGATTTTTAATTTAACTGATAATTCCTTGGCTACGATACCTTGCTTTCACAACCACAGCATGAAATCCAAAATTTACGGATCTTTAACTTTTGCGTAAAGAACCGTAAATATAAGGCCTCTTCTTTACGGACAAGTTCCGTGTTCCGTAAAGATGCGTAAATTCAGAGAACGCGTCAAGACTACGTAAAGGATATTAAAAGTTCTTATTATATGGCTTGTGTTTGTGGGCGATATAACGCGCGCTCTGATTGGCAAATTGTCACTGAATTGTAGGGCATTATTTAGCTCTTATTAACCGAGCAGGATGTCTGTATGGGAGAATCTTGACTGAGGTCGTGAGTAAAGACCGAACGCAGTGAGGTCTGTACATACGACTGAGGTCAAGATTCTCCCATACAGACCGACTTAGTTCGGTTAATAAGATGTTTATTACAAGGCAAAGAAGAAAACTTCAATTCGTTTAATGTAACCGGTTTGCTGACATTTTGCTTGCGAACGGCGATAGCTTAACTTAAACCTGCCGAAATTTGCTCGTCCTCTTTACTCTTTTTTTGTCATCAGGCTGTTTGCACTTCCATAAATGATTGAGAAGAAAATAACAGAAAATGGTGAACATTTTTGTGTTTTAGTTTGCTACTTTTTCAACGCAAAATGAAACCGGTCTAGATGCCGGTCTAGATGGGAAAATCTAGACCGCGGTCAATATCGATTTCAGCCAATCAAATTCGTGAATTCGGTAGTTCCCAGTCCTTGTGAGACACGGCCATATAATAATCTCCCGTAATGCCCACGGACCGATTACGGGCTTGCAAAAACAAAGCAAAAGGTAATTAACAAACCATCGATTTTTTTTGTCTGAAAATTGTAGCGGCTGAGAATGAGTGACAAGGAGGAACACTCTGAGAGTGAATTTTATTACCCGGACGAGTTAGAACTTCAGGACAACATCGATTTGACAGAAACAAATTACGAACGAGTTGGCGAGAGAGAAAACGAAGGAAACAGTTAAGAAGAGACTGAAAGTTTCGTGAAGGAACAAAAAAGTGAAAACACAACAAAGAAAACAGTTAGCCACATGAAAACATTTCAACGCTATTTGTCATCTATAAGAAAGGGCGATGTAGAGGTTTTGGACCTACTGGCTGATGACCTTGACCATTTACTTGCAAAATTTTTCAAGGACGTCCGCAAAATTAACGGCGACGAGTACGAGCCTGACACGCTATCGGGTTTCCAGCGAAGCATTCAGAGGTTCCTTTCCGATGAAAAATCTCCATTCAATATTCTTGTTCAAAAGGAATTTGAGATGTCACGTAAAGTTCTAGCAGCCAAACGGAAAAGTTTAGTTCAGAAAGCCGGCAAGGGCAACAGGCCAAACGCCACCCGCTCGTTGACAGATAAAGAAGAAGACAAACTCTTCAAAAGTGGCCAGTTTGGTGTTTCCAGTCCCGAAGCCCTGCAGAGAGCCATGTGGTGGTTTTTGTCCCTCCATTTCGGGCTTCAGGGCCAGAGATGAAAGCCGCAAGTTGCGTTGGGGGGACGTGGAATTGCAGCAAGATCCTGTCCAAGATGGCCGCGAAATGCTTGTCTGGATAAATGAACGTGGGACGAAGACGCGAAAGGGGCAATAAAATGGTCAGCAGCGGCGCGAGCGTTCCAGCCGAAGATTTACGCAACGAGCACCGAAAGGTGTCCTATAAAATTTTACAAGCTTTACCGGGATCATCGACCCGAAGAATTGAATCAAGCAGATTCATTATTCTTTTCAGCTGTTAGACACGGCAGTCGTCGCGAAAACAGCGAAATATGGTACATGAAGGCACCACTCGGAAAAAATCAAATCGGAAAATTCCTTAGTGCAGCAGCAGACAACGCAGGCATTCAAAGAATCGGAGCAAAAGTCAGCAACCATTCTGTTCGGAAAACAAGTAGGCTGCTAGACGCCAGTACGCCAGAGAATTTTGTAGCTCAGTTGAGCGGCCCCCAAAACACTCAAAGTTTGCAGTCGTATAAATCAGCTAGTGAAAAACACCAACAACGACAGATGTCTTATATCCTCAGCAGAACAACGTAGGAAGCCCCTAATTTGCCAGATTCTGTAGATTCATACCATTAGCCTGAAAATCAAACATCCGCAGGGCAATTGATGACCTCAGAGTCAGCACAGCAGTCGACATCAACAAATTCCCTCGCTGTAACACAAGCAAGTTTAAATCAACATCTAGGAACATTAGATGTGAACAGCCGAGTGGTTTTTACAGGGGCAAATATCAGCAGCAATTCTGGTCGCCAGTTTCAGATCTTCAATGGTTCAGTAAAGATCATTCAAGAATCGCACAAAAGGCGTCGATTTGTCATCGAAAGTGATGACGAAGCCTGAACATTCTGAAGAGTGCATTCCTTTGTGTACATTTTCCACGAGGCCGTTGACATTTTTCTGTAGGTATTGACTTTGGCCGTTGATTCTCAAAAGTGTTGACGAAATTTTCCTTGTTATAAAGTGACCATAACATTCCACATGACCTTTTTACAGCTGTAATAAATTGTGACGAAAATAAAGATTATTTTAGACCGAAAGACGCGTTAGTTCACCTGATTTGTGCGGCTGGAAACGATGAATGAACAGGGAAGCGCGCGCACCACCGAATGTAAATAGATCACTTCCGCTGTGCCAGCTTTGACTTTTTTGCTTTATTTTTGTTTTTTGTGCCATATAATAAACAACTCAATAACCTCGACCGTTCGGTCGTTACGGGAAAATCTCAAACCTCGGTCTACCGTATTGACCGAGCGATAGCGAGGTCAATATGGCGAGGCCTCAGTTTAAGATTTTCCCGTAACGACCTCACTCTCGGTTATTAAGTAGTTAGTAAAGGATGGGGATCTAGATGGATATAATTCACCACTTTCTATTTAGAGAAATACTCTAGGAACTGAAATAATTATGTCTTGTCCATCTTCAATAGAAATACCAAATGATTTTGACCTGTTTCGCTTTAATCACACACTTTACGCGTCTTTAACATTCTTTACGCATCTTTACACACTGTTCTTTACGGACCTTTAAGTTTCTTGAGGCCGATCGATCTTTGCGCGCCTTTATAGAACGTGCATGCCTAAAGGTATCAAAAACGCATCTTTTCGGTTCTTTTCGTAACGCGTGTTAGGTATCAGTGTTTTTACCCATCTTTGCAACGAAGCCGTCGTAAGAGAGGATGATCATCGTTTGTTGGTTGCATTTTCTACTGATATCACCGTCCTCAAAATTTTAAAAGCGTAAAGACGTTGTCTACCGATTGACGAGTCAATTGGAGCCGTAGACTGCGAGCAGTCTCTCTTTTCCTCGAAAATCCGCGGGGAAGAACGCAAAACGAGTAAGCGTCCGAGCGTGACCGTGAGCGTGACGTGCGAGCAGCGATGCCCTAAGCTTTGCTTCTTCCCCGCGAATTTTCGAGGAAAAGAGAGACGCTCGCAGTCTAGTGGAGGCGTAGCGAAGTACGAATCAGCAGTTTTTCACATTGGGTACCAGGTTTTCTCGGTTTTCGCGCCTTTTCTATTCTTTAGCTTTATGTCACGCACCGCCATAACTCTGAAATTCAAAATGTCTCGCTTGCCTGAGAAACGCAAAAAAAAAAAAAAAAAAAAAAAAAGAAACAAAACAAAACAAAACAACAACAACAACAACAACGACAAAGGCTAAGGAAAATAGACTGAAACGTTCATAGGCTGATATAAAAACCTTGACTCATTTCACTCCCTAAAGGCCTGCAAACGAGTAATAAGCTATTAGTCGATTCCAAGAAATGCAATCAAAGGCGGAATAGCTTGAGCACATCGATTCGATTGAATTTCGTACGACGTCAAATGCAGAACATTTAGCTCAATTGTAATATAGCTAGTGCTTCTCAGTATAACGACTGCCTGGGTACACGCAGCAAAGCGTCTAGTTCACAATGAAATTCACCGGAAGCAAGTTGAAGATAAGATAAGCAATTAATTTTGAGGACAAAAAAACCTATTAATTACTACCATGACTAGCCTGCGATATATTTAAATTTGAAAACAGGAAATTAGGTAGTCTATGCTTTTAATTCGTTTATTTTTATTCGCTGCTGGTCATCAGCGACGTTTATATATAATAGTTCGTGATTCAGCGAACACGGAAAGCTACAACAGAGCGTAAAATTGAGCGTGAATAAATTAAAATCTGAATCCCATAGAATGACTTCCTGCTTAGTACCGTCCAAGAGTCTTCATTTATTTGGGATTTATATACGTCAAGGGCGAAGCTAATGGCCGTACACACCCTAAAATGGCACTATTAGTATCATGATCAGCACAAACAGAAAGCTTTTGCGACAAAATAAATAGCAAGAATTCACAGCGGTTATTTTTAGCATAAAGTTATTGGCTCGCCTGGTTCCTAGATATCTAAATTTTCGCCGCGGTTGATCCGTCCCTTTCTAGATAGGAACAAGGCGAATTTTTGTTGAGGTGCAAGTTTTACATTTAAATTTTCCATCAAATCCAGTCACATTGACTCAAATCCCATTTTTAAGTGTGAAAAAGAACAAACGCCAGGTCCCATTTTTCCGCTTGGAGGTCATCTTACACAAACGTGACTTATTTCATTGCTTAGACTGTTTTAGGAATTCTGACATGCAACGTTTGTTCAGCGCCCAGGTCACTACTCCATATCACGGCTTGCCGAAACGAGCTGATGGCGTGAGTTTCAAACTGAATTAAAGAAAATTCCTCTCCAGTAACGGTGTTTCGAAATTTTAGGTGGAATATCATCAGCAAGAATGGATCTCTGTTGTCCGTAAATGATTCCTGAGTCATGAAGTTCCCGACTTTGACGAAAAGCTATAACTTAAAAGTTTAATAAACAGAAACTACAGAGTGAAAAAAACCTTTTCCGGAGTGTGTGATCTTACTCAAAATCCTAATGCTAATGCTAAACCTTATTATCGATACTAATAAGTTAGTAACTGGACCTCGGGTTGTGCAATTCAGGGATAATCGTGCTCGTCATTTCAAATCTGCCTCGCGCTATTCGTTCGGCCAATTTGAAATTACTTGCCTGATTACCTGACTATTTCCTGAATTGCGCTCCACTCGATCGGTACAATTACTACAACAAACAATAAACCATCTAGAGGTACTCTCCCGAATGCTTCGCCCCAAACAGGTACCTATTTCAGACCAGAGGTATATAAGGAGGATAGAAATTTCATGAGTTAAGATAAGTGAAGGGACAACTGCCTTAGCTCTTAAAAGTGTCTAACGGCAGATTTGGTCAATTTGTTCAATTTGTTTAAGAAGAAAAGTATTTTAAGTCTTCGGTTATAAACCAAAACGTAACTGTATCTAGAGCGTCTGCAACTCACGTGACCATGCTTGTGTATTAAAACAAAAGAAAACGTTCGCGTGGAAAAGCAGTTCAGCTCCCACAGGATTGATTTGGTTCATGTGATAACAGGTTTTTGGGCCGCTTAAGTTGTTATCCTTGTTACAACAATCCAGAGGGAAACACGCTTGCAGCGACGGAGTTTGCGGTCAGACTCCTAGAGGACTCCGGATCTGTTACGGCAAAACAATCGAACGGGAAGACAGAGAATACGCAGTTACCTGGGTCCAACAGTAGAGTTTAATCCAGTAACGTACTCAGAACGTAAAACATAACCAATACGGGATAGTGGTATCCGGCGTCCCACCACCGGGGGTCTAACCGAAGAACAATTTACAAAACACCTGTATTTATGCTAGACTCTAAACAAGTGATCTAATATTTCGTTTAGTAATCCTAAACCCCTATTGGCTGCCAATAAGCTCATTGTTGTTCTAGGCTTTTCCATGATAGGCAGTCAGTCATTCTGCTCGTAAATATTAACTACTTACAACTTCAGGTAGTTCTCACTACAAAGTGTTACACGATAATACAGATAGACAGGTGGTTACCATGGTTATTGGACTTTCACTTGACTGCTAACTGTTGGCTTTTTTATGGTTATGAATATCGGCAAATTCTCCCCTCACATTCACCAACATGGCCCCACTCCCTCCTCCCATTATTGTTTAAGTACAACATTACGATGGTCGTGAAGTCGCTTTTATACGCACCATAGGTACATCAATTACAATAAACAGTAAAAGCCAAGTTTCTATATTGTAAAAAAAAAATCAGGATGAAACTATATTTATTACTACGAGGCTACCGAGTAACAAGCCCCACAAACTCTATTTTAATTTGTTAAAATATCCAAATATTGGCTTCTGGAATAAATGTGAAACTTCAAAATGCAAGATACCGCCCACAATAACGCTGCTAACTTTACATAGCATGGTTGTGGCCATGCGTTTTAACGTTTGGATTGGCTTTGTCCAAGTACACGTAATTTTGCTTTGCGGGCCACCATCGTGACAATTTGACTTCTTGCGTCCCGAAACACGTGATATTTCGGTTCTTGCCGTGTTGGTGTCTCGCAAAGTCTTTTTCAAGCAGTATCAGCCTTTCGAAATTGCTTGTAATAAAGCTTTGAAATTCGAACCTCTCATAATGTACAATAACACAATAACGCAGCAATAAGGCAGCGTGGCCGAGTGGTTAGAGCGCCGGATTTGAAATCCGTAGGTCCCGGGTTCAAATCCCGTTCTGACCGCTAGCTGATGTTGGTCTCGGTACCCCTGAGTTCAACTTCTCGGCTGCGCTTGTAAATAGCCCACTGATCTGCCTCCCGCCAGTTGGGATTCTTAACCTAGTTATGTTTATTTGAATATTTATTTATCATTGTTTGTTTATATTGGCCCTGAAAAACCCAATGGGGAGTGGCCAATTAAGGTGATTCCCCTGAAATAAAACTGCCAATAGATTTTTGTTTAAACTTTGTCCACTGAATATTTATCATATGAGAACTTTAATTATACAATAAAAAGGGGGGAGGGGGTGCCCGTGCTCGCTAAGGAGCAGTGAGGCATTAAAAATGTCCCATTTTAGCAATATTTAATGCTTATTACAAGAACGCATTTCAAGTTATTATTAACTCTTTGTGAGCCCAGACTCGTGAAAACACGCCTCAAACTACAGTCAATACTTGTGTCGGACATGAATAAATTTTTTAAGTTTGATTTTGAGAGACAGCTAAATCCTTGGTAAAATATTGGAACCAAATTGCTTGCCACGGCTAGCAAACTGCAAAACAGAAAAGACTACTTTGCAGTTGCTATTTTCCTTATTTATTCAATTTTCGATAATAGAAATCAGATCAGTCTTTTTTCACGCAAAGCTAATGATTAGTTGATTAAAATGACTGGAAAAAAAGCTGGGGTGCCCGAGCTCAATAGTGAGCTATAGCCATTTTTCAACTGACAGAACTCAATATCAAAACAAATCCGCCATGTTTTCAATGTGCACGTGCACGAACGCCCGCGAATGACACCATAAATTATGCGCTGTAAGGATGCGCAATGCAAATGTGAGGAATCACCTTAGTATACATATTACATACATACACATATTAATGCCGTAGCTAATTCTATATGGCACCGTTTTGAACGCATGGAGATTACTAAATTTTAAGTTACATTTTCATGTAAATTATTCTGCTAAACGCGCAGGATAACCAACATCCAATTCGTGATCAACTGAAAAAAATCCCCTCGGTTCCTCAGGGATCCGATGGATATAGTCATTCCTACAATTTTCAATAAGGTAATAAGATATAACTAAACACGCGATTCAAATCAAATACGTAGAATACATTCTATCAAAAGTCGCGATCCTGCCTTTTGAAGAGGAAGCTAGTTCCCCCAACAGCGTTAGAGATGAGGATGGATGAGAATATCTTGGCAGGTTTCGTGACGCCTTTTTGCTCGTGGCCATCACAAAGAGAACACTGAAAGAGAATTGACAGAACGTCCTTGCAAAACAAAGCCGTGATAAATTCTTATTGAACTGAGAAAAGAATTAAAGTGCTACTATGACGAAATTTTCATACTTTTTTTCCCAGCTTTTTTCCATAAAAACCTAAAATATAGGTTCAAAGAAAGGCAGACTCTCGTAAATTTCTTCAGTCTTACATTTTGCCGCCTGAATATAGCCCAACGTAAAGCGGCAAAAACCTGTCCGCCATTACCGCGTTCACAACTGTTAGTAACAATAGGGACTTAAAAGGAGCTCAGTCACGGTTTGCGCATATTGAAAAGTTTAGGCTCAATTTTTCAAATTCGTCGTTTGTAATCCGTGTTAATCTTCTCCACCCTTAGCCATCCTAGTTCCTTTATGGTTTATCATTATCTCTCTGGTGTTTTTCTATCTTATTAAACTGTTATTTTCAGGTTTCCTACCATTTAAAGGTAATTTTGTATTTGGCCAAAATAACTCAAAATACCGTTACTGAGCCCCTTTAAGATTTAGGAGTGACGGCTTTTAGAACGCGGTGACCGATCAAAGACTGGAACTAGAACGCCGTTGTTAGCAAAGGAAAAATAACATTACATTTTGCAACGCGATGCACACAGCGCCGTCGCTGCTGTACAAAAAGATAAACAATTTTGAAACCCAGTGTTAAGGGCGATTTATTAACATGTATTATTCTTTTTTCAAAGTTTGATATTTTTTCGTTTTCAAGTCTCAACACAGGTCGCTTGTCACGAATCATAACCAACAAAAAAATAAAGTGCAAGAAATCTCACAATTTTTAATCGCCGTTGCAAGACAAGTGTGCTACGGCGAAACATGAACAGGCTTTTTTTCTCAGCTAATACACAGGTCAAATTTCGGAAATGATGTGTACAAAAGACGACGAAACTGTTTGGAACTTGTTGCCATTCAAAAATATAAGATTTCGTACATATTATTAGCGGTACAATTTAATACTTGGAATCGACGGTTTGGCTGACGATGGCATATTTCCATGCTTTAGACACCTGTAAACAATGTTAAAAGAAAACGTCAGAATCTTAACTTTTTTGCGATGCAAATTGACAAACTGCGTACGTGGTTGGAAAATATAAATTTTAAATGTTTAGGAGAATAGAACAACATTTTCTGTAGCACAAGAATGACTAACACTCATGTTTTGTATACGATGCCAGTATTCGAAAATTCACGTTCTCGATGCGACGTGACACGAGTAGGACGACGGCTTAGGCATGCGCAATGTGCATCTTGCTTGGAAATCTACTTCCGGCGACGTCTTAGAGCCGTCGCGTCCTAAATCTTAAAGTCCCTATTAGCGGTCTGTCTCGTGACGCTATCCAATCATCTCGCGGTCAAGTCGATAACACGCTGAGATGACTCAATTAAAACTCAAAGCCCCCAAGGCACAATTCGGATGAAATAACTAACTGAGAGCTCACTATCTGCATACTGAAGTAGCCACGTTTATTATGCTGTCTTGGTTGAATGACGTCACTTCCTCTCCCGCCCCAGCTCTCTCGGCAGTACGCGGCCGTATTTGAATTTTGAATGGCGGGAAGTCAAAGCGAGAAATCGCGGCTCAATTAGTCGCACTTCTCGGGGAGAGAAAGACTTCAAACCTGGCTTGGTAAGTATTTAGCACCTACACATTTGAAACATCGAAGAAGACAAAAAGGTCAAAATTTGATCATAGTAGCACTTTAAAGTGACATGAATGTTACTACAATCACTGACAGTTGTTAAAATGACATCCAGAACTTACGTCAGACTCACTCGCACTCGTCACCCCGTCGCTCGTTTTGAAGAAGTTTACTCGTAATAGTTTAATTGCAATACCATCACAGTTACGTATTTTACGGTTACTTATGGACATTTTATCCCTTACTGGCAACACACTTCCGTAGCTTCGGAATTTCTGCTTTAATAAGCCATTTCCGAGTTGACTTCTGCCTCTTTTTCAAGACTAAGTGCGACTGAGTCTAAGTGCGAAACCAATCATGTGAAAATTAGTTTCACTCGCATGTTCATTTTCACGTAAATCAAACTCATTTTCATCTGAATGGTTTCGCACTTAGACTCGTTTTGAAACAGAGGCAAACGGCAACTTGGAAATGGCCCATTGATCTGAGACAGCTTAAAGGAGCTCAGTCACGGTTTGCGCACATTGACAAGTTTAGCCTCAATTTTTCAAATTCGTCGTTTGTAATCCCTGTTAATCCTCTCCATCTTTAGCCATCCTTGTTCCTTTATGGTTTATCATTATCTCTTTGGTGTTTTTCTATCTTATTAAACTGTTATTTTCAGGTTTCCTACCATTTAAAGGTAATTTTGCATGTGCCCAAAATAACTCAAAAAACCGTGACTGAGCCCCTTTAAGAACTTTGTACAACAATTAAAAATGAAGTGAAAAATAAAGCAATATAACTCACCTAAATCCAGGAGTCTTTGCATAGTTACATAGCTGATAAGGTACTAGAAAAAAAATGAAAGAGAAAACTTTCTAACACAACTGATCGTGCAGCTTGTGTTCTAAACTGACGAGGTAGTTAAAACGATGGACCATAGATTTCTACGTGCCTAAGCCACCCGTGAATGATAGTTAACACTAGGAATAATCATAATTTTACAGGATTTGATAGATAAAGTAGACAATGATTGGTATCCGTTGAAGGTCTGCTGAAGGTTTAAGAGTCTACGTACATGAATGAGGTAAATTGATGAGAAAAAAACACTAAAATGTCCTACTATGAGAATACTAAATACCTTTTTGACTAGTACAGTGTTCCTGTAGACTTTTTTGCTTGTAAAATAGTAAAGTGTATAAGATCCATAAAGAAAATTATGTAGTAACTCACTGTATGTAGTTTATCTGTAACGAATCTGTTGTATCGTTGTCAGTAGTGTAAGTTTTGTAATGTAAGTGTAACTTTTGTTGCATGGTAATTTTTGTGATAAATCTAAACGATCTTTGAAAAAGAAAATAAGTGAAATCAATTTGTCGCTTAAAAGATGCACGACTTCCTCCAACTACACAAATCCCTCATAAAAAGTCTGTTTTGATCAGTATGACCTCGTATCATATACATTAGACAGGTAGTCCTTCACAAAGTATTTCATCTCTCACCTGATTTCAGCAAAGTTCATTGTTACGTCATCGCCAATCAGTACGAATGGTGCCCAGTATCTCACTTCACTGAAGTCGTCAGATTCTCTCATGCATTTCATGGCTTGATTCACTGACTTACTTGCACAGTTTCCATCCATCAGATGCTGGTAGAAATATCTCATAAACCCTAGAGTGGCTTTGTCATCAATCGCCCACAGAGAAACTAAAACAGAACGAGCACCAGCACCCAGAAACACACGTGCAATACCGACTACACCTTCAGCTTTAATGTCTCCTCGACCGCTATGACAGCAACTTAAGACGACAAGCTTGGCTCGCAACTTCGCATTCAACACATCCTTCATTTTCAAAAGAAAGTCTGCCTCCTTGGGTCTTTTGGACGAGGTTGGGTTCGGAGACAAAACAATTTCACCGGTTTTTGCACTACCATGAGCTACAATGTGCACCAAGGAAACCGAGTCGAGTCTACATAGGACTTTAGCTTTCGTTGCTTCTTTTCCAATAAGAGGTTCACTCTTCAGAATCTTCCCAATCATTTCAACTTCCTCTTTGGCAGACGGGAGCTGTGGCACTCTTTTTCCTCTGATACGTACACTTTCCACCCATGGACCTCCAACCAGCAATGCACCAGTCGTACAATGGTACTCGTCTGGACACTCTGCCAACAGTCTCAGACTGGTCAGTGAAGGAGCAAGTCGAACACTGAACGTTTCAGAAAAATACCTGGATTCTTTATCCTTGAGTGCGGAAAAAGGAAGAAAGTACAAAGGACCATCAGGAACAATAGTAATTTGGCCATCTTTGATAATATCTGAGAACGGGCCGATTACTTCATTGTACAGTATTTTTAAAGCGTCTTGGGCATTCTCTTTTACTGAAGAGCCATCGCCTTCAGGGCTATGACCAAGTTCTCTTTCCTCTGATGATTCATCCAGCGAACGATCGTCACACTTAACTGGTTTCTTGACACCAATGTTCTGGTAAGCCTCTTCCACCAAACCTTTCAAATCTGTATCAGTTTTCTTTCGGACGAATTTAACTTGATTTTCTTTGTCAAGTACCCAGAAATTTAAAACTGCGTCGTTGTCCACTGCTACAAATACGACTTGTGATGAGATGTATTGTGACACGGAAGTGTTTTTCTCAATCTGCTCTCCCGATTCCGTCTGAGGTACTTTTAAACCGTATTGCATTTCCATAAGGTCCATTAGAGCTTGTCCACGCCCTCGTTCAGCTGTAGAGAGAGCTTCAACGGTCTTGTTTAGTTGTAACTGAACGTTCCATAAAGTGGTGTACCACTTGTCATAGCGATCCCGAAGGCTGATTTTGCAGTCGTCTTTGGAGCGAAGAAGGCTTCTCATCTTCTCAGTAAATGTAAGGCTCATTTGGAAAAATTTCTCTGCTAAAACTAAATCGCCCTGAGAGTAGAAAACACGAGCAATATTACAGAGTGCCCGACCTTGCCCAGTAAGGTCCTTAGCGGCTTTGGCAAAACTAAGATCTTGCTGGTAAAACGTGAGAGCGTTTTCGAAATCACCCAGATCAAAATAAGCCATGCCAAGATTAGCACACGCGCGTCCTTGTCCAGCCTTGTCTCCAATCTCTATGGAGATTTTACGATCTTGCAGATGGTTCTTTACCGCTTCGTCTAATCTACCAAGGCAGTGATAGGCAATGCCAATATTTGCATACACGCCACCTTGTGAAGTCTTGTCTCCAGCTTCTTGAGACATGGCAAGACGACTTTGGTGGTTCTCAATGGCCTCTTCAAACATACCAAGCCCCTGGAAAGTGACACCAAGATTGGCGTAAGCCTGTCGCTGTCCAAGTTTGTCCTCATTGTCCTCTGAAATTTTCTTATATTCATTGAGGTGTATGAGGGCTTCCTTGAAATCACCGATGTTGTTATACACAACGCCAAGATTACCAAGTGCAAATCCTTCTTCGGCTCTGTCTCTTACTTCTTTGGCAAGGTTAAGAGCATGTTGATGACAATCCAGGGCGTTATTAAAATCCCCGAGAGATTTATAATCAATGCCAAGATTACGATATGCACGTGCCTGCTCAGATCTATCTTCGTGATCCTTGGCAATATCGAGCTGTTGCTGGTGGTACTCTAGGGCCTGTGTGAAATCACCCATGTGCTGATAAACAACGCCAATTCTACCATATGCATTTCCTTCTTCACTTTTGTCTTTCAATTCCTTGCAAATGCTAACCACTTTCAGTTCATATTGGAGGGCTTTATCAAGCTCACCGAGATAACAATAAGCATTGGCGAGGTTGGTATATGCACGTGCTTCTCCAGCTTTGTCCCCAATAGCACTGGTAATACTAAGGTCCAGCTCGTGGTACGCTACGGCCTTCTTTACCTTTCCGAGACATTTATAAACATTACCTAGGTTACCGTACGCTTTTGCTTCTTCGTCTTTATTTCTGAGCTCTTTGGTAATACTGAGGTGTCGCAGGTGGCAGTCCATGGCCTCTTCCAGTTCACCTAGGGATTCATAAGTAAGGCCAAGATCAGAATAGGCGCGCCCTTCAGCAGCTGTGTTTCCGGTGTGTTGGGCATGATCAAGGTCCAGCTTGTGGTACTCTAGGGCTTTTTTGAAATCCTTTGAATCGTAGAATTTCACTCCAAGACAGCGGTATGAGTGTCTGTTTGTTGTGGGATCGCATACTCCGTAAGGCTGAAAATGTGAGAAAGTTTAACACGTGTTTTCAAAAATTAGAACACTTTCAGAACGTAATGTAGTTAATGCTTGGTATTCAATAAGAGTGTCATGGTAAAACAGATGTAATTTATGATATTCCGGATTCATTGCCTATTGTCCTTTTACATGTCGAGTGACGTTGGCCAATTCGCGAGTATTTGGATTGACGTGCATTTGGTCTTCGTGGCTGAGGTCGCTCTACTTTTTGCTGCTACACCGTGCCGACGAGACCCAACCACGGTTGCATCTGGGCTTTCAGTTTGGACTCTATCATGTTGATGTCGCATTAAGTTTTCCTACCGGATGAGTGTCAGCCTTGCTTATTTGCAGCTCTATTAGCAAATCGACTGCAAATCAATCCCTCGATGCAAATAGAGTGGGAGGAGAGGGTTTCAGGTGTATTACTTTGGGGACGAGAGTTTTGAATGGTTGTCAAACAGGAGTTTAAGTTTATTTCTGGTGAAAAATAATTAAGAAGTGCGAGTGAGAAACTACTATTAAACAACCTTCTTGTTGCAAATGATGCACGTATTGATGTCAAGCTCCAGGTGGGGGAACCGTACTTATGCAGGGCATTCGATTTCAGAAGAATTTTTGGTCAAACTCCTAACCTTAGGGCCCGAAAAATGGGTAAAATCAGATCGAATAGTTCCCAAATGCTACCACTTTAATATCTTGTTTTAATATTGAAAACAGGTGTTGATGTTTAAAACAGCCATGTTCTTACGTGTTCATGGGGGAGCAGGGAAGGCGCAGGGGTGAGAGCGCTCCCCCCCCCCCCCCTCCGTACTTATGTCTTATTCCTCTTCGCAGAAAATCAAATGTCCCTACCCTGGGGCCGAGACTAGGCCTTTCCTGATTATGCTAATAAAACTGGCATTTTATGCTCCTAGCAATTCTCGTTTAACGCCAAAGAAATTGCTCAAATTATGCTCGATTCTCAAAGTAATGCTACCTTGGTTCCAGAAAATGCTTTGTTTTATTTCAAGCAAAACGTACAAACTCAGGCATCATGTGTGCTTATCATCAACTGACTTATGAAAAGCGCTTAATTGTTTGATACAGCCAAATCTTGTCCAATGATTAACAGTTAATTGACGTTCCAAGTCCTTAACGCTTGTTGTACTGTGACATGACGCTGGCCTGGAGGTAGTCAACAAGAGCACAATTCTGTTGCTCGTTTTCACTGGTTTATTCTAAAGATCAATCTCGAGCTGTCGTTGAAGGGATTGTTCTATCGGTTCTCCGTCAGAATTTCCTTCTATGAGCTGCAAGTTTCGAGAAGATGGCATGACACTGGCCGACGTCATCTTATTTGAGCAAGCGCGTGAACGGCCTCTAAAAGTTAACCGCTGACCAGTAAGGTCCAGACTTCTTTCGAGTCAGTTCAGATGCACTCAGTTGATACTTCAGTTACTGAGATCCTTCTCTCAAACACAAAGCAAATCATCACAATGCTTTTGAATCTAAAATTTTAGCAGTGCTGAAATCTAGCAACCTCGTCCCCAGGACTTTTCCCTTCAAAGGGAAAAGCCCTGGGAACGAGGTTGGAAATCTAGATCAAAGTTATGCAAAATGCTTAATAATGCTAGCATTCCTTTGCACAGAAAAAGTGTGCAAAAAAAAATGCTTGTTTAACCAAATAATGCCAAAAAATGCTAGCATAATCGGGAAGGGGCTTGCCGAGACTCAGAGTAGGGATGCCCCCCCCCTTCCCACTCCCCCCGGCCTGACATTGATAGGTGTATTAAGATGGAAAGTATGAGACGCTGGGTAGATATGTAAATTAAATTATCTGGGAATTTTATAGATAAAAAGGCTAGGGCAGTTGAAATGGATTTTAGTTTTATCCCACAGACAGCGTCACTTCTGCCAATCGGTGACTGACGGCTATGTTTTCAAAAATTTAGACGCAATATAGAAAGTGATTTCTTACTTGATCTGTCTCCAAATTTGTCGTTGTAAGGTAACATTTCTATCAAAGCATTTCGTTGAAATCAGTTACTGCGATACTGACAGAAATATAAAGTTTTTAAATACCTGATCTTCAGCTGCAATGTCTAAATTGGTTTCGTCTTTCCCTTCACTTGCAGACATTCCGTTTGGTTCTAATAGTAGATGTGTTAAGGACCATCTTTCGAAGAGTTCATATATCGATAATGTAATTCTACTTCTTCAAATAACTCGTTAGCTTATAACTAAATAAAACAACACGAAAAAGACTATTTAAGTATCATCTTTTTGACTGTTTGTCTGTTTTGTTTGTTTGTTTTCTTGTTATTGTTGTTGTTTATTTTTAATTTAGCTCATCCGAGGAAAAAAACTGCAATCGTAAGCTTATCAATAAACTATGAGTAGATACGAAGATAACTTTCATTGAGACCATCGACTCAGCACGTGCAGGAACTATCCAAGTTTCGTTTCTTCTTTTTGTCAGTAAAAAAAACAAAAAAAAACTTTTTTAAACATCCTTTACAAGGGCACAAAAAGATGCCGGACTTACACAACAGTGTGTTATGTAATATTCAAAAGTCGTGTGCCATATGGAATTCTGGAATCTCATTGGCTGACCAGAGTTCATTCATGGGCTGTAATACCCAAATATCATGCATTAATGACTTCCTTACTTCTTTTTCTAAACATACATGGACGTGTATATGGTAGTTTTATCTTAACATCAACTTATGTTTGTATCGGTCTTTCCTTTAAAAGTTTACTTTGCCGGATTCATTTACGTCAGGAAGGCATCTGATTCTACTATATCATCCTCGACAGGCTGACAGATACCCTGGAAAAACAACTGCAGTGTAATCAGGTAAGGTTTTGAAAAGGTAAATCCTGCACTGGTCATATTGCCACTCTAAGGATAATCATTGAACTTTCAAAAGTTTATTTTGATTCATTTACCTCAGCAGGGTGGGTATTCTACCTTACCATCCTTAGTCTCCTCCGCAGCCGTTTTTTGGGATGTCACGTAACGCTCCCCCGCTGCGTGACATCCCAAAAAACGGCTGCGGAGGAGACTATATCATTCTTGACAAGCTGCAAAATGTCCTAGACACACAACTGCAATGTAATCAGGTAGGGTTTAGGAAAGATAAATCCTGCACTGATCAATTTAGCACTCTGATTTTCAACTCACTGTTTGTTTGTTTGTTTGTTTATTTATTTGTTTATTTTTCTTTACTTATTTATAAGTTCAAAGGATACTTGCAATTCTTCTCTGGCTTATTCACGTTACGATGTCTTTCAACAGACTGAGCTTCAGGCGAGCACTCGCTCCTAAAATTTACAAACAGAAAAGAACATATAATATTGCGCTCGTACCATAGTAACTGACAAGAGTGTTTGGAGCCTGTTTATATATTTGCTATGAACTCCCCTTTTTGTCTTTTTATATCTTTGTAAATAGCTATAGCTTTCAAGAATTCACTAAACGGAGAATCATTAATTTATCAAATAAAAGAAATTTTACTAAAATCGTACAGCCGTAAATTCTACTGATATCAGTCAAAGCTAATTGTAGCTACCCAGATTGGTTACCTGGGGATCAATAGAAGATTTTCAAAACAGATTTGTGTTACTATGCGTGTTGCACGTTACATGTTGTTCACAATATACTTTTCGATACTTAAATAACAATAAAAGGAACTGAGGTGAAAGGAATCGACCAAACTCGTAACGATTTTACATTCCATCTATATCAGCGCTTAAAACTCAGGCGGAGAGGACTAGTCACAAGTAACCCACACAAATTAGAACATCACCTAGCCTTGTAGAAGTATCAGCCCATAATCGACACAAATAACCCATCAGTCAAAGACCGCTCTTAAGTAGCTATCGACGTGTAAACACAGCGGTAAATTAAATGCTTTCGTGTTGACTCACAGGACAAATAAAAACCCGTTAGTACTTAAAACAGAAAACATTGGGAATTATATATTAGCAAAGGTTGTTAAAAGTACTTTGGCCGCTTTTCATTTTCCGAGATAATCATGAACTCAGTGACATCGGATCGACCATGTCGATATTGTAAGGTGCAGCCAGTTTGTGGAACTGACAAAATAATCATGCATGATTGTGCGGATCAACAGGACTTTATATCCTCCGTTGCATTAAAACTCAAATAAAAACGTGGACAGTCTCATCTTTATCTTGATAGATTTGAATTACAACCAGCAAATGTTTTCTTGTTGATAGAACTTTCTTATACCATGACTTTCATCGAAAACAATGTTCCGTAAATTGAATATCATCTAAACAATCCAAGAATACTATTCCTTTTGCTTGAGTTAGGACGTGCTTGAGCGCATTTTCTGACACGGTTTCTGATTTTCCGCTTCTAGTAGAATACAGAATTCAGGCCGTTGTCAGTCTATCTGGGATTAAATGAGAAAATGAGTGAAATACGGGCAATTTGTTAAATTTGGTTTTTGATTATTTAAACCGAGTTCTGATTTCAAACAAATCTTGCCCAAGTGCCCATACGATACATGCCATATCTCTCGGTACGAGCCAGTTTTAAGTGATTGTTGTTTTAACAACACCATTGTTTAACAATGATGTTTTGAGGTTACCTTGTAGAACAATTATTTTTCATTTCTTTTGTGTTTGTGTCACGTTTCAATCAAAATCTCACGGTCTAACGGAATCTAAAAGATCGTTACTAAAAGCCTTTCAATATCAGTCAATGATTAACATGTTAGAGGAACAGTGCGGTCATTAGGCCTATCCTGTGTGGTCGGCGTACAAAGAGGAGTACATTTTGCGCTGGTATTTTAGCGTCACATTCCTCGCTGGATTTTCTGTGTTAGGTGTCGGAGGACGCTTATTGCGAAGTCGTAATTGGTCGTTTCTTTCTATTTATACTTTACGGCAGTTCCGTTCGATCTCTCTCGCTTGCAACCCTACACTTATTATCCTTCGAGCCGGTCACGTTCTCTATTTTACATGCGATCCACCCATTCTTCTTTGTACCTGTTTTGCGGATATTTAAGTGCTAAATAATTTACGTTCGTTTGAACGTAGTGAATTAGATCGTAAGGAGGGATGAAGTTTAATTCGAGCGCGAAGCGCGATTGTTGGGACCTGGGAGGGAACTAACTTTCCACCTCCCTCCCCTTTATACGCCGACCACGCCACAGGCAGCCCAAGCTCACGATAGAGGAGAGGATAGCAGAATTGATTTCTTTTCTTCTTGTTTTTCTTGTTTATTTGTTTGTTTGTTTTTCCGCTTTTGTTTACTCTTTTGTGAGCGAAACGTCGAGCGAAACGCCATAACCGGATGTACAGCATTATATAACAACCGCTCAAGAGAGGATCATGGATCCTCGTTTGGTTTGGTCCAGCTGACTAACTTTACATGTGCAGAGGCTGCTATCTATTTGGGTCGACCCAAATAATACGTTGGCAGTTAATTCAAACGTAGAACTTAGTACTTCATGTGCCGAACTTCTTTATTAGAACGCTGTTCAGTGGTAAAGATAATATCTAAGCAGGGCTTAAAATGAATAAAAAAAGCAGTTTTTTTATTAGACCTCAGACTAATTTCAGTTTCTAACTGATCTTCAGTAATTCCTAGACTTATTTTTTGTTTCCTTTTATTTTCGAGGACAAACCGAATCTGCACGCGGTCCAGTAATAGATAGCTTGAGCTTTCGAAGGCAAGCTTGCTTCTTAGATTTCCGGTTGTACCCTAATTTTAGCTCTAGAACGTCATGTCGCCCTTCAAATTTTAGCAATGACCGCTTTCATGGCCGCTCACTCGCCAATTACAAATCCTACTATATTTGCTTCAATGGCCATTGCATCAAATGGCCAAGACCATAACACGTCATCTATGTCTTGGTCCTTAATACGTCTAATTATAGCGGAGCTCCGGCGGCTCGAGGAGCCGCCAAGCGGAGCCCCCTGCTCATACAGGAAAGAAAAGGAAACCCATGAGTTGATTTTCTCATGGTTATCATGGCTAGCGGTATTACTCGTGGGCGCGTTACGCACTACGGCGACGACAACAACGACGACGACGACGGAGTCGCGCAACATGGCGGCCATACTCCAAATGATAGGTTGACGGAGACATGCAACCTTGTTTTACCGTGTACTTCTTTGATATCGGAAAACCATGATATGATCAATTCACACCTGTCAAAACAAGGTATCCGTTGACCAGTATCACGTGACTATATCGCGGGCTCAAGTTTAAAGCTTATCGAGATCGCGCCTTTTTTTGAAGTTGAGCGCTGACCAAGTGCTGGTTATCGATTGGATCCCGGGCTCATCTCAGGTTAACTTGTTGAAAACAGGGCAGGATTGTTCTGAAGCCCGTTAACGCTAACCCAGGATTAAAAGTTTACCGAATTAGAACTTTTTCTTCTATACAAATGGTTTTTGCTGCTTTGTTTTGTGTATATGATTATCAAAACTCAAAACAGAAGGCCAAACAATATACAGAAAACCTCAAAATTCTACCTTTTCCTGAGTTAGCTTAATCGGGCTTTGAACAACCCGGCCCAGGAGCTACGCTCTTAGGCTGGCCTAAATCTATATATTAACTTGAAGCCGTAAAACGTGACTGTTAGTAGTACGTAGAGCTCCGTCGATCCAGCTGATCCATTATATTCTCGGAATCTTAATTGATATTCCTGGAGCCCTCCTCTTTTATATATTTATCACACACGGGACAACATTACTGAATGCCGATTGGCTGAGACAGAGAGCATTTTCTCTTAATCGCGAGAGCACTTTGGTAATACAGAGGGCATGATTACTTGATGTTGATTGGCTGAACGCGCGTCGTCTGTAATGAGTTGGCATCCCGCTTTTATTGGATCCATTGTGAAATCACTGGTGATCAGTGCAATCCGATTGGCTCTCAGCTGTGCTATTTATTCACGAATAGCACCATATTTTGTTCTAAATTGCATGCAATAAGATAGGAACACTAAAACAAAACAACCAATCAGATTTCAAGGTTTGTTTAAAGTAACCAATCAAAATGCAGTGTCGTGCAGAATCGTACTGTTCTTTGCTCTAAATTGCTAAATTTTCCTTAGCGTTGTTACAAACCGGTGACTGGATCTATAAAATATTGGTACTGACTATAATCCTGTATTTGGGCGATTAAACTGTGGCATTTCAAAATGGAAATAATAAAGTCGTGATTGAACTTCGTATCTTGCTCATGGCGGCCAAAACTGAAAGTTAATTTCTTCGTTTTACTTTGGATAGCTTTATTAGAATCAGAGGCCACCTATCCGCCTTAAAAAGAGCGTTAATTTGTCAGTACTTGCACTTTTCACGGTGGAAAGGGAAATTTTGGAACCAAGAAGTTACTAGAGCTCGTCTGGACACTTTGTTTACGTCTTTATTGATGCAGTAATTTCATGCAGTAGAATCTGCTTCGCAAAATGAGGTGCAAAAAACTGAATCGCTGTAACATCTGTAAACAAAATGCTTTGAGTGAACTGCGGTATACTTTTCCTTTTCTAGTGCTACGTGCGAAACAGTTTACCCTGGAAGAAATCTGGAAGCCGCGGTGACTCGGGATTCGAGCGCGAGGCGATACGCTCATTACCGTGACCCGAGCCAACGGTAGCATGGTTTTGAGGCCAGATGTGCCAGTTCAAGATGGCGTCCAAATCGTGAAATCGCATGGCATTAGGATCCATACGCTCGGGACATCATAGGAAAAAGAAGCGACTCGAGTTGTATGTGTTTTTCTTACGTCAAACGCAATCCAACTAAAATGTAAAAACATTTCATGGAATTAATAATCTTGTACATGCACTTTGCATACGTATATGTTTGTTTTTGGCACGCAGGTGAACTCATTACGTTCTAACTCTAAACTTTCTTTAAACAAACGTGACTGACAAAGTTACCGAGAATTTTAGGCTACAAAACAACTGAATAAACGTGACTCGTTCCGTGACAACGACTCGCTTTATTTATGAAATCAAAACAAAACCCAATAATTAAAATCTGTGTTTTGTTAAAATTCAAAACAACTACAACATGTTACACCAAACTCACTAATCTTAAATAAACCCCGACATTTCGTGGCAACCTGGACTACTTCAGATTAATGATCAACACCGCGTACATTCATACGGTGAAAATGAATCTCTAGGTCACATTACGAAAGATTTCGTTTTGATAAACATCTTGACATATAAGCCTAATTACATAACTAAAACCTAGCGTTTGGTAGTTAAGAATGTATTTTTTTAGCACATAAAATTTTTCTAAGCAATTTTTTTTCTAGGCTAAAAATTGTCAACTTTAAAATAAAGAACTCCATTTCACCGAAAGTTACAACAGCACCTGGCTGTTTGATCAAAACATTCTGATAATGACAAGAGAAAACTTAAGCCTTTGGTATTTCTCACCGTTTCTTTGACAGCCTGGGGAGCTGTGCTTATTTTATCAGTTATAAATTATAGTCAATTAAATTTAATAAAATCTAAAACATATATTTCCTGATGTCTAAAAGCCACGCTTTTCTCGTTAATCATTAACTGTATGGAACATAAAATCAGGTTGCAGCAATATTTTCCTATTCTCTCACTTAGAAATGTCATCATTTGTTCCAGTCAATTCTAGAAACTGAATTTTTCTTCAGTAACTCTACTGTCTGCTTCTAGTTTATGTTTCTCGCCCGTCACAGATCTCTACCTTTGTTCCATTTAAAATCAAATTAGGAAGATGAAATGATTGATCAACAGCAGTACCTACAATATCAATGCTTCACAGCCTCATACAGATGTCTTAAAGCTGAAGTGTCAAAGAGACACTCGTACAGTTTTTGCGAGACTGCCTGTCCTATACAACAAGTACTCTACTGTTACCTTCGCTCTTTTCTAGTAAACCGATTGCGATGTGTCCCTTGAGAGTTACTGCAATTCCTCGAGTAGAAACCAGCTCACCAGTGGCAAGTTCGATGCTGCGAACAATTTCATGTTTTTCGTCCTGCATGGTGTATACAGCAATTTTTACACAGTGACCTTTGCCGTGAGAGACCATACACGGGTAACCTACAACTACTTGATTAAGTGCTCGGTAACATGCAACAGAGGGCCTTGATCTGGGGATGTGGGGTTCTTCCTTTACTTTGAAGTGGAATGAATGTTCTCCATGTGGAGAGAAGACGTGAATAGACAGAACGTCATCCACATCTCTGTCCAGAACCAGTATTCGGTCATCTCCACTCACACTCAAATCTTGCGCACATTTTAACTGTTGGTCTCCAAAGCTGTGTTCAAACTTTCCATCTTTGTTGTAAACTTCCACGATACTTCTGGTATTTTGGTCAGAACTGTCTACCGACTGTGCCAACACAAGAATATGATCCTTTTTGTTCAATGTTAGCCGTAAGGCTTCTTCAACCTCTTCTCTCAAAGGAAAGCAATGTAACGTGGCCTGTTTCTTGACCACATACACTTGGTAGCGTGCCGTCGCCGACTTCTCCGCTTCAATCAAGACGTACACGTTGTCAGTACGATCAGTAGCTACATCTGCAATACTCGAAAGTGCGTTGGGATTGTCACTCAGAGGACATGAAAAAGAGTACTGGAACAGGCCAGTGTGATCAAAAACCTTAACATTGCGATCCCAGTCGTCGCCAACAATAATGTGACCTTGTGAGTCTACAGCAATACCCTGCGGTATCTTGGGTTTGTTTTCTTCTTCATCCTCTTGGCCAAGCGACAACGGCTGGACGGAAAACTGCTCCATGTCTAGTTTACCCAGAACTTCAGCGACTCTTGAGTCGTGCAATGGGTTTACCGCTTCCTTTCCTTCTCCTATCAAGGGAAGCGTCAGCAGCTCCCCACTTATTCCGATCATTGACATGACATCGTAAATGGCGCGATTTATTCGACAGACAGACGCGATGATTTGTCTGCGATCTGCCTTATTAAAGTGGGCTCTGAAGCCTTGGGTTAGTTCCACGCCAAAACTTTCGGGCACTCCTTTTAAGGAGTGTAAATCTTCAAGAGACATTCTGCACACCGCTAACGCCTCGTCTGGGTGATCCACATTTTCGAGAATTTTCGCCCCAACACGAATGGCTATCGCATGAATACGATCTAACGTGCTTAAAGCATCGTTATTGAAGGCCTCTATTGCCTTCAGGCGGGCTTGGTGAAAATCTTCTTTTGCCGTTTTAAGTGTTTCGTTACCTGTCTCATTCAAGTTGGTCAGTTTCAATTCCTTTAGACCTCGAGAAAGTGTGCTCATAGCATCTGACGATGATTCCTTAAAAATTTCCATATGTTCAGTCTCTTCAGTTGTTTCTCTAGGTGATGGCGCTGCTTCTGTGTGATATTTACCTGTGTTACTTTTATCTAATAGTTTAAAAAGGGAGAGCACACCCTCCTTAAACAAGGTAATGCTTGTCAGAAGATGCGATCTCGCAATTGCATCTAACTGAAATGAAAGGTAGTCGATTTCACGAACGAAGTCTTCTTCTTTCATCTTCCTCGCCGTCCTTCGGTCCTTTTTCACAAGCAGACCGACCGTGATATCAAATAGATCCGTTTCATCATTAGCCATAACTTCGGTTTAAGAATATTTCGATACCTTTTAGTCCAGTATTTTCGGGTGTGGCGTACTAGGAGGAAAAATGTGTTACATCAATTTTCGTTCAGCTGGCAACTCTGAAACATAATGTGTTGACAGAAGGTACAAATATTTACATAATTTCCGCAAGCTCTTTTGACTATCACGGAAGGCTTGTCAGATTCATGAATTGAATCATGTTTACGGTCTTTCATGAGCCACAGGTCAGCAACATAAATACATCGACAATGGGCCGTTCTACTGCAGTTATTAGACCCATTAGAACGAGCTTTGATTATCCGCTGAACTACATTCTCCTCCGGCTTGCTGGAAGTTTTGTGAACTAGGAATGAAACTAAGCACTTTCGCTGTTATCGAGTGACGAACATATCGTAGAAACGTTTGTATATCCGTCTAAGTTTTTGACGCCTAATTCAAGTAATTACACTACCTTTACTTAATTCAACAAGACCTCAGAGGGACTTTACTTAATTCAACAAGACCTCAGAGTGACTTTGTAATTTTGTTTGTTGAATCAAAATTCTCTGAGCAATGATTAGTCGGATAGATGTAACTTACTATTTATAAAAAAAAAAATTGCTTCGTTATGAGGAAGGCACCACACTCGAACAAGTCCTGCACTTTAGGCACACAAATATGTAAATGGTAAGGAAATCAGTTAACTATGATGAAGTAGGCATGTAGGACAACAACGTTTGTTACGCAAAACGTTTGAAACTAAATAGTGTCAAAACGGCATCAGAGGGCATTAATTTGTTTGTTTTGTTTGAACGATTACTTGGCGGTAGTGTTAACGTTTTCTATTATTGCGGGAAAAGAACCAATGGAGAAGGTCTAATTGAATCTCTTTGACAGCATAGTCATCACAAAGGAACTGACATCCTTCCCATCCTTCATATAACCCCGTATATTATAAATACAACATATGATAAAACTGTCTGGCGGAGCAACAATGGCAACATCAGACACATAGTAGTTCGGAAAACTTTCCAAATGAAACATCAAAATCTCTGCTTAATTCATTCTTAAGTTCCCTTTAGTCATAGACGCGTCTAGAAAGGATCAAGGGTGCCGCAGCTAAATAAATACGTGTAACTAGCCTTCCAGACATTTTGTCTACCCCCAACGACATACATGTCTGAAGCGTGTGAAGCAAACATTGCCTTTTCGTCCTTTTCACATTTATAGTCACAAACGTCATGTAATTTGCGGTTTTAAAATCTTACATTTTCTAAACATTCGAAGACATAAGTAATCTCTAAAGAATCAAGAAACTTTCTTTTTGTTTTGCACGCACGCAATCCATTTGTACGCTTCATAAACATAAAACAATGCCTTATGAACCCTTTCACCCCTTATGCCAGTTGATAAAGGACGTTTGACACTTTCCATTCATACAAATTCTGCGGTCCCACTGGCGGAACTATAAAGCTGTTTGTGAAAAGCAAGACGTCGTTAACTATTAGGTCACTGAAATCAGCTGTCGCCATTTTTCTATAACTCTGTCAATCTTTTATTCTAATATTCCGGGCTATCAATTCCTTCGGAGTCGCGTTTATATTTAAAACTCTCACTTTTCAACAAACAGCTTTAGTTGACTAGGTGACAAACTCCCTTATGTCTTGTGCAATCTGATTGACTCTCAGCTGTGCGATTTATTCACGAATAGCACCATGTTTTGCTCTAAATTCCATGCAATAAGAAAAGAACACTAAAACGAAACAACCAATCAGCTTTCAAGGTTTGTTTAAAGTAACCAATCAAAATGCAGTGTCGTGCAGAATCGTACTGTTCTTTGCTCTAAATTGCACCTTTTTTTTCCTTAGCGTTGTTACAAACCGGTGACTGGATCTATAAAATATTGATACTGACTATAATCCTGTATTTGGGCGATTAAATTGTGTCATTTCAAAATGGAAATAATAAAGTCGTGATTGAACTTCGTATCTTGATCATGGCGGCCAAAACTGAAAGTTAATTTCTTCGTTTTACTTTGGATGTAGCTTTATTAGAATCAGAGGCCACCTATCCGCCTTAAAAGAAGCGTTAATTTGTCAGTACTTGCATTTTCACGGTGGAAAGGGAAATTTTGGAACCAAGAAGTTACTAGAGCTCGTCTGGACACTTTGTTTACGTCTTTATCGATGCAGTAGTTTCATGCAGTAGAATCTGCTTCGCAAAATGAGGTGCAAAAAACTGAATTGCTGTAACTTGTATCTGTAAACAAAATCCTTTGAGTGAACTGCATAGCTATGATTTGCTTTCTGTTGCGGTAGACTTTTCTTTTCTAGTGCTACGAGCGAAACAGTTTACCCTGGAAGAAATCTGGAAGCCGCGGTGACTCGGGATTCGAGCGCGAGGCGATACGCTCATTACCGTGACCCGAGCCAACGGTAGCATGATTTTGAGGCCAGATGTGCCAGTCCAAGATGGCGTCCAAATCGTGAAATCGCATGGCATTAGGATCCATACAACCGGGACATCATAGGAAAAGAAAGCGACTCGAGTTGTATGTGTTTTTCTTTCGTCAAACCGAATCCAACTAAAATGTAAAAACATTTCATGGAATTAATAATCATGTACATGCAGTTTGCATACGTATATGTTTGTTTTTGGCACGCAGGTGAACCCATTACGTTCTAACTCTAAACTTTCTTTAAACAAACGTGACTGACAAAGTTACCGAGAATTTTAGGCCACAAAACAACTGAATAAACGTGACTCGTTCCGTGACAACGACTCGCTTTATTTATGAAATCAAAACAAAACCCAAGAATTAAAATCTGTGTTTTGTTAAAATTCAAAACAACTACAACATGTTACACCAAACTCACTAACCTTAAATAAACCCCGACATTTCGTGGCAACCTGGACTACTTCAGATTAATGATCAACACCGCGTACATTCATACGGTGAAAATGAATCTCTATGTCACATTACGAAAGATTTCGTTTTGATAAACATCTTGACATATAAGCCTAATTACATAACTAAAACCTAGCGTTTGGTAGTTAAGAATGTATTTTTTTAGCACATAAAATTTTTCTTAGCAATTTTTTTTCTAGGCTACAAATTGTCAACTTGAAAATAAAGAACTCCATTTCACCGAAAGTTACAACAGCACCTGGCTGTTTGATCAAAACACTGTGATAATGACAAGAAAAAACTTAAGCCTTTGGTATTTCTCACCATTTCTTTGACAGCCTGGGGAGCTGTGCTTATTTTATCAGTTATAAATTATAGTAAATTAAATTTAATAAAATCTAAAACATATATTTCCTGATGTCTAAAAGCCACGCTTTTCTCGTTAATCATTAACTGTATGGAAGATAAAATCAGGTTGCAGCCATATATTCCTATTCTCTCACTTAGAAATGACACCATTTGTTCCAGTCAATTCAAGAAACTGAATTTTTCTCAAGTAACTCTACTGTCTGCTTCTAGTTTATGTTTCTCGCCCGTCACAGATCTCTACCTTTGTTCCATTTAAAATCAAATTAGGAAAATTAAATGATTGATCAACAGCAGTACCTACAATATCAATGCTTCACAGCCTCATACAGATGTCTTAAAGCTGAAGTGTCAAAGAGACACTCGTACAGTTTTTGCGAGACTGCCTGTCCTATACAACAAGTACTCTACTGTTACCTTCGCTCTTTTCTAGTAAACCGATTGCGATGTGTCCCTTGAGAGTTACTGCAATTCCTCGAGTAGAAACCAGCTCACCAGTGGCGAGTTCGATGCTGCGAACAATTTCATGTTTGTCACCCTGCATGGTGTATACAGCAATTTTTACACAGTGACCTTTGCCGTGAGAGACCATACACGGGTAACCTACAACTACATGATTAAGTGCTCGGTAACATGCAACAGAGGGCCTTGATCTGGGGATGTGGGGTTCTTCCTTTACTTTGAAGTGGAATGAATGTTCTCCATGTGGAGAGAAGACGTGAATAGACAGAACGTCATCGACATCTCTGTCCAGTACCAGTATTCGGTCATCTCCACTCACACTCAAATCTTGCGCACATTTTAACTGTTGGTCTCCAAAGCTGTGTTCAAACTTTCCATCTTTGTTGTAAACTTCCACGACACTTCTGATATTTTGGTCAGAACTGTCTACCGACTGTGCCAACACAAGAATATGATCCTTTTTGTTCAATGTTAGCCGTAAGGCTTCTTCAACCTCTTCTCTCAAAGGAAAGCAATGTAACGTGGCCTGTTTCTTGACCACATACACTTGGTAGCGTGCCGTCGCCGACTTCTCCGCTTCAATCAAGACGTACACGTTGTCAGTACGATCAGTAGCTACATCTGCAATACTCGAAAGTGCGTTGGGATTGTCACTCAGAGGACATGAAAAAGAGTACTGGAACTGGCCAGTGTGATCAAAAACCTTAACATTGCGATCCCAGTCGTCGCCAACAATAATGTGACCTTGTGAGTCTACAGCAATACCCTGCGGTATCTTGGGTTTGTTTTCTTCTTCATCCTCTTGGCCAAGCGACAACGGCTGGACGGAAAACTGCTCCATGTCTAGTTTACCCAGAACTTCAGCGACTCTTGAGTCGTGCAATGGGTTTACCGCTTCCTTTCCTTCTCCTATCAAGGGAAGCGTCAGCAGCTCCCCACTTATTCCGATCATTGACATGACATCGTAAATGGCGCGATTTATTCGACAGACAGACGCGATGATTTGTCTGCGATCTGCCTTATTAAAGTGGGCTCTGAAGCCTTGGGTTAGTTCCACGCCAAAACTTTCGGGCACTCCTTTCAAGGAGTGTAAATCTTCAAGAGACATTCTGCACACCGCTAACGCCTCGTCCGGGTGATCCACATTTTCGAGAATTTTCGCCGCAACACGAATGGCTATCGCATGAATACGATCTAACGTGCTTAAAGCATCGTTATTGAAGGCCTCTATTGCCTTCAGGCGGGCTTGGTGAAAATCTTCTTTTGCCGTCTTAAGTGTTTCGTTGCCTCTCTCATTCAAGTTGGTCAGTTTCAATTCCTTTAGACCTCGAGAAAGTGTGCTCATAGCATCTGACGATGATTCCTGAAAAATTTCCATATGTTCAGTCTCTTTAGTTGTTTCTCTAGGTGATGGCGCTGCTTCTGTGTGATATTTACCTCTGTTACTTTGATCTAATAGTTTAAAAAGGGAAAGCACACCCTCCTTAAACAAGGTAATGCTTGTCAGAAGATGCGATCTCGCAATTGCATCTAACTGAAATGAAAGGTAGTCGATTTCACGAACGAAGTCTTCTTCTTTCATCTTCCTCGCCGTCCTTCGGTCCTTTTTCACAAGCAGACCGACCGTGATATCAAATAGATCCGTTTCATCATTAGCCATAACTTCGGTTTAAGAATATTTCGATACCTTTTAGTGTAGTATTTTCGGGTGTGGCGTACTAGGAGGAAAAATGTGTTATATCAATTTTCGTTCAGTTGGACACTCTGAAACATAATGTGTTGACAGAAGGTGCAAATATTTACATAATTTCCGCAAGCTCTTTTGACTATCACGGAAGGCTTGTCAGATTCATGAATTGAATCATGTTTACGGTCTTTCATGAGCCACAGGTCAGCAACATAAATACATCGACAATGGGCCATTCTACTGCAGTTATTAGACCCATTAGAACGAGCTTTGATTATCCGCTGAACTACATTCTCCTCCGGCTTGCTGGAAGTTTTGTTAACTAGGAATGAAACTAAGCACTTTCGCTGTTATCGAGTGACGAACATATCGTAGAAACGTTTGTATATCCGTCTCAGTTTTTGACCCCTAATTCAAGTTATTAAACTGCCTTTACTTAATTCAACAAGACCTCAGAGGGACTTTACTTAATTCAACAAGACCTCAGAGTGACTTTGTGATTTTGTTTGTTGAATCAAAATTCTCTGAGCAATGATTAGTCGGATAGATGTAACTTGCTATTTATAAAAAAAAAAAAAATTGCTTCGTTATGAGGAAGGCACCACACTCGAACAAGTCCTGCACTTTAGGCACACAAATATGTAAATGGTGAGGAAATCAATTAACTATGATGAAGTAGGCATGTAGGATAACAACGTTTGTTACGCAAAACGTTTTAAACTAAATAGTGTCAAAACGGCATCAGAGGGCATTAATTTGTTTGTTTTGTTTGAACGATTACTTGGCGGTAGTGTTAACGTTTTCTATTATTGCGGGAAAAGAACCAATGGAGAAGGTCTAATTGAATCTCTTTGACAGCATAGTCATCACAAAGGAACTGACATCCTTCCCATCCTTCATATAACCCAGTATATTATAAATACAACATATGATAAAACTGTCTGGCGGAGCAACAATGGCAACATTAGACGAATAGTAGTTCGGAAAACTTTCCAAATGAAACATCAAGATCTCTGCTTAACTCATTGTTAAGTTCCCTTTAGTCATAGATGTGTCTAGAAAGGATTAAGGGTGCCGCAGCTAAATAAATACGTGTAACTAGCCTTCCAGACATTTTGTCTACCCCCAACGACGTACATCTCTGAAGCGTATGAAGCAAACATTGCCTTTTCGTCCTTTTCACATTTATAGTCACAAACGTCATGTAATTTGCGGTTTTAAAATCTTACATTTTCTAAACATTCGAAGACATAAGTAATCTCTAAAGAATCAAGAAACTTTCTTTTTGTTTTGCACGCACGCAATCCATTTGTACGCTTCATAAACATAAAACAATGCCTTATGAACCCTTTCACCCCTTATGCCAGTTGATAAAGGACGTTTGACACTTTCCATTCATACAAATTCTGCGGTCCCACTGGCGGAACTATAAAGCTGTTTGTGAAAAGCAAGACGTCGTTAACTATTAGGTCACTGAAATCAGCTGTCGCCATTTTTCTATAACTCTGTCAATCTTTTATTCTAATATTCCGGGCTATCAATTCCTTCGGAGTCGCGTTTATATTTAAAACTCTCACCTTTCAACAAACAGCTTTAGTTAAGTAGGTGACAAACTCCTTTATGTCTTGTGCAATCTGATTGACTCTCAGCTGTGCGATTTATTCACGAATAGCACCATGTTTTGCTCTAAATTGCATGCAATAAGAAAGAAACACTAAAACAAAACAACCAATCAGCTTTCAAGGTTTGTTTAAAGTAACCAATCAAAATGCAGTGTCGTGCAGAATCGTACTGTTCTTTGCTCTAAATTGCAACTTTTTTTTTCCTTAGCGTTGTTACAAACCGGTGACTGGATCTATAAAATATTGGTACTGACTATAATCCTGTATTTGGGCGATTAAATTGTGTCATTTCAAAATGGAAATAATAAAGTCGTGATTGAACTTCGTATCTTGATCATGGCGGCCAAAACTGAAAGTTAATTTCTTCGTTTTACTTTGGATGTAGCTTTATTAGAATCAGAGGCCACCTATCCGCCTTAGAAGAAGCGTTAATTTGTCAGTACTTGCATTTTCACGGTGGAAAGGGAAATTTTGGAACCAAGAAGTTACTAGAGCTCGTCTGGACACTTTGTTTACGTCTTTATCGATGCAGTAGTTTCATGCAGTTAAATCTGCTTCGCAAAATGAGGTGCAAAAAACTGAATTGCTGTAACTTGTATCTGTAAACAAAATCCTTTGAGTGAACTACATAGCTATGATTTGCTTTCTGTTGCGGTAGACGTTTTCTTTTCTAGTGCCACGAGCGAAACAGTTTACCCTGGAAGAAATCTGGAAGCCGCGGTGACTCGGGATTCGAGCGCGAGGCGATATGCTCAGTACCGTGACCCGAGCCAACGGTAGCATGATTTTGAGGCCAGATGTGCCAGTCCAAGATAGCGTCCAAATCGTGAAATCGCATGGCATTAGGATCCATACGCCAGGAACATCATAGGAAAAAAAAGCGACTCGAGTTGTATGTGTTTCTCTTTCGTCAAACCCGATCCAACTAAAATGTAAAAGCATTTCGTGGAATTAATAATCATGTACATGCAGTTTGCATACGTATATGTTTGTTTTTGGCACGCAGGTGAACTCATTACACTCTAACTCTAAACTTTCTTTACAAACGTGACTGACAAAGTTACCGAGAATTTTAGGCCACAAAACAACTGAATAAACGTGACTCGTTCCGTGACAACGACTCGCTTTATTTATGAAATCAAAACAAAACCCAAGAATTAAAATCTGTGTTTTGTTAAAATTCAAAACAACTACAACATGTTACACTAAACTCACTAACCTTAAATAAACCCCGACATTTCGTGGCAACCTGGACTACTTCAGATTAATGATCAACACCGCGTACATTCATACGGTGAAAATGAATCTCTATGTCACATTACGAAAGATTTCGTTTTGATAAACATCTTGACATATAAGCCTAATTGCATAACTAAAACCTAGCGTTTGGTAGTTAAGAATGTATTTTTTTAGCAATTTTTTTTCTAGGCTAAAAATTATCAACTTTAAAATAAAGAACTCCATTTCACCGAAAGTTACAACAGCACCTGGCTGTTTGATCAAAACACTGTGACAATGACAAGAAAAAACTTAAGCCTTTGGTATTTCTCACCATTTCTCTGACAGCCTGGGGAGCTGTGCTTATTTTATCAGTTATAAATTATAGTAAAGTAAATTTTATAAAATCTAAAACACATATTTCCTGATGTCTAAAAGCCACGCTTTTCTCGTTAATCATTAACTGTATGGAAGATAAAATCAGGTTGCAGCCATATTTCCTATTCTCTTACTTAGAAATGTCATCATTTGTTCCAGTCAATTCAAGAAACTGAATTTTTCTCAAGTAACTCTACTGTCTGCTTCTAGTTTATTTTTCTCGCCCGTCACACATCTCTACCTTTGTTCCATTTAAAATCAAATTAGGAAAATTAAATGATTGATCAACAGCAGTACCTACAATATCAATGCTTCACAGCCTCATACAGATGTCTTAAAGCTGAAGTGTCAAAGAGACACTCGTACAGTTTTTGCGAGACTGCCTGTCCTATACAACAAGTACTCTACTGTTACCTTCGCTCTTTTCTAGTAAACCGATTGCGATGTGTCCCTTGAGAGTTACTGCAATTCCTCGAGTAGAAACCAGCTCACCAGTGGCGAGTTCGATGCTGCGAACAATTTCATGTTTGTCACCCTGCATGGTGTATACAGCAATTTTTACACAGTGACCTTTGCCGTGAGAGACCATACACGGATAAGCTACAACTACATGATTAAGTACTTGGTAACATGCAACAGAGGGCCTTGATCTGGGGATATGGGGTTCTTCCTTTACTTTGAAGTGGAATGAATGTTCTCCATGTGGAGAGAAGACGTGAATAGACAGAACGTCATCGACATCTCTGTCCAGTACCAGTATTCGGTCATCTCCACTCACACTCAAATCTTGCGCACATTTTAACTGTTGGTCTCCAAAGCTGTGTTCACGCTTTCCATGTTTGTTGTAAACTTCCACGACACTTCTGGTATTTTGGTCAGAACTGTCTACCGACTGTGCCAACACAAGAATATGATCCTTTTTGTTCAATGTTAGCCGTAAGGCTTCTTCAACCTCTTCTCTCAAAGGAAAGCAATGTAACGTGGCCTGTTTCTTGACCACATACACTTGGTAACGTGCCGTCGCCGACTTCTGCGCTTCAATCAAGACGTACACGTTGTCAGTACGATCAGTAGCTACGTCTGCAATACTCGAAAGTGCGTTGGGATTGTCACTCAGAGGACATGAAAAAGAGTACTGGAACTGGCCAGTGTGATCAAAAACCTTAACATTGCGATCCCAGTCGTCGCCAACAATAATGTGACCTTGTGAGTCTACAGCAATACCCTGCGGTATCTTGGGTTTGTTTTCTTCTTCATCCTCTTGGCCAAGCGACAACGGCTGGACGGAAAACTGCTCCATGTCTAGTTTACCCAGAACTTCAGCGACTCTTGAGTCGTGCAATGGGTTTACCGCTTCCTTTCCTTCTCCTATCAAGGGAAGCGTCAGCAGCTCCCCACTTATTCCGATCATTGACATGACATCGTAAATGGCGCGATTTATTCGACAGACAGACGCGATGATTTGTCTGCGATCTGCCTTATAAAAGTGGGCTCTGAAGCCTTGGGTTAGTTCCACGCCAAAACTTTCGGGCACTCCTTTTAAGGAGTGTAAATCTTCAAGAGACATTCTGCACACCGCTAACGCCTCGTCCGGGTGATCCACATTTTCGAGAATTTTCGCCGCAACACGAATGGCTATCGCATGAATACGATCTAACGTGCTTAAAGCATCGTTATTGAAGGCCTCTATTGCCTTCAGGCGGGCTTGGTGAAAATCTTCTTTTGCCGTCTTAAGTGTTTCGTTGCCTCTCTCATTCAAGTTGGTCAGTTTCAATTCCTTTAGACCTCGAGAAAGTGTGCTCATAGCATCTGACGATGATTCCTGAAAAATTTCCATATGTTCAGTCTCTTCAGTTGTTTCTCTAGGTGATGGTCCTTCTTCTGTGTGATATTTACCTGTGTTACTTTTATCTAATAGTTTAAAAAGGGAGAGCACACCCTCCTTAAACAAGGTAATGCTTGTCAGAAGATGCGATCTCGCAATTGCATCTAACTGAAATGAAAGGTAGTCGATTTCACGAACGAAGTCTTCTTCTTTCATCTTCCTCGCCGTCCTTCGGTCCTTTTTCACAAGCAGACCAACCGTGATATCAAATAGATCCGTTTCATCATTAGCCATAACTTCGGTTTAAGAATATTTCGATACCTTTTAGTCCAGTATTTTCGGGTGTGGCGTACTAGGAGGAAAAATGTGTTACATCAATTTTTGCTCAGCTGGCAACTCTGAAACATAATGTGTTGACAGAAGGTGCAAATATTTACATAATTTCTGAAAGCTCGTTTGACTATTACGGAAGGCTTGTCAGATTCATGAATTGAATCATGTTTACGGTCTTTCATGAGCCACAGGTCAGCAACATAAATACATCGACAATGGGGCACTCTACTGCAGTTATTAGGCCCATTAGAACGAGCTTTGATTATCCGCTGAACTACATTCTCCTCCGGCTTGCTGGAAGTTTTGTGAACTAGGAATGAAACTAAGCACTTTCGCTGTTATCGAGTGACGAACATATCGTAGAAGCGTTTTTATTTCTTCTAATTCTTTGAAGCCTAATTGAAGTAACTACACTACCTTTACTTAATTCAACAAGACCTCAGAGTGACTTTGTAATTTTGTTTGTTGAATCAAAATTCTCTGAGCAATGATTAGTCGGATTGATGTAACTTGCTATTTATAAAGAAAAAATTGCTGCGTTATGAGGAGGCACCACACTCGAATAAGTCCCGCACTTTAGGCACACAAATATCTAAATGCTGAGGAAATCAATTGACCACGATGAAGTAGGCGTGCAAGACAATAACGTTTGTTACGCAAAACGTTTGAAACTAAATAGTGTCAAAACGGCATCAGAGGGCATTAATTTGTTTGTTTTGTTTGAACGATTACTTGGGGGTAGTGTTAACGTTTCTATTATTGCGAGAAGAGAACGGTGATTGAGAAGGTCTGATGGAATCTCTTTGACAGCGTAGTCACAAAGGAACTGAAATCCTTCCCATCCTTCATATAACCCCGTATATTACAAATACAACATATGATAAAACTGTCTGGCGGAGCAACAATGGCAACATTAGACAGAGTAGTTCGGAAAACTTTCCAAATGAAACTTGGAAATCTCTGTTTAATTGATTCTAAAGTTCCCTTTAGTCATAGACGCGTCTAGAAAGGATTAAGGGTGCCGCAGCTAAATAAATACGTGTAACTAGCCTTCCAGACATTTTGTCTACCCCCAACGAAGTAGATGTCTAAAGCGTGTGAAGCAAACATTGGCTTTTCGTCCTTTTCACATTCATAGCCACAAACGTAATGTAATCTGCGATTAAATCTTACATTTCCTAAACATTCGAACACATAAGTAATCTCTAAAGAATCAAGAAACTTCCTTTTTGTTTTGCACGCACGCACTCCATCTGTACGCTTCATAAACATAAAACAATGCCTTGTGAACCCTTTCACCCCTTATGCCAGTTGATAAAGGACGTTTGACACTTTCCATTCATACAAATTCTGCGGTTCTTCTGGCGGAACTATAAAGCTGTTTGTGAAAAGCAAGACGTCGTTAACTATTAGGTCACTGAAGTCACCTGTCGCCATTTTTCTATAGCTCTGTCAATCTTTTATTCTAATATTCCGGGCTATCAATTCCTTCGGAGTCGCGTTTATATTTAAGCTCTCACTTTTTAACAAACAGCTTTAGTTGACTAGGTGACAAACTCCCTTATGTCTTGACAGTGTAGGCATCGTTAGAGCTCAACAACTAAGAACTAATAATGGAAGGTCTCTCAATGGCGCTGAGCGCTTTCAGCTTTGCTTTAAAGATCGGGCGACGTTTTTTAGTCGAGAAGAGGCTTGAAGATGGCGACACAGCCAATAAGACGCTATGCCAGATCATCTTGACAGAAATTGATGAAGTCAAGATATTGCTCGAGAGACAAAAACAACTAAAACTCCTTGAGAGTTTGCACCTTTTTGAAGAGGGTATTAGGTATCTAGATGAAGTTTTAAGCAACGAGAGTCGTGACGAGAAAGAAATGAAAGGGCAAGCGGCGGAATTGAAAAACTATTGCCCTTGGACATGTGTTCTTGAAGCCGATTTGCTTATTAAAAATATTGAGCGTTTAAAAAATCTGCCCGACCAAGGAGAAGCAGCCATTAAGGTTTCGAGAGCCAAAGAGAGATTTCAGCAAGCCCGTGAGAAAGCAAGAAGTGCTTTTTGGAATGACAGTCTTTCAATGTCTGATATGGTTCTTGCTGCAAATATTGGCGTCTCGTCCGTGATACTGGAGAATTATAGAAATCCCTGGATTGCAATGCAGGAGTATAAAACGTGGCTTAAACATTTAAATGGCATGAAAAGGGTGAAGGAGACTTTTAAGCGTGCAACTAAAAGAGGTGGAATTAGTGGCGACGACCAAAAGAACTGTTTCTTGGGTGTTTGCCACATAAATCGCGTCATTTACGAAATTACACAAATTGCGGTCAGTGGAGAAGAACAGCCCTGGATCTGGTCCTGTATTCAGTTCGGAGATGAGAAAGTTGATCCACTGCGCGATGCGAGACTTGCGCATGCTGAGCTGAATATGAAGCATTACTGCTTAACATTGTCATTTGGCCAAAACCTTAAAGAAGACGAAAATTTGAAGTTTGCTTGCGACATCGCTGTCACCAAAGAAGGAACTTTCGTTATCGTGGACGAAGGTGATCAGAAAATTAAAGCTTTTGACAGAGAAGGCAACTTTTTGCGTTCTTTCTCTCCCCTTCGTCGTCGTTTGGCTGATCAAGATGTCTGTGGGATAACAACCGACCATGAAGATAAGTTGCTCGTACTTATCAAGTTAGATAAATATCGCCATGAAATCTATGTATTTGATCAACGCGGTAACCTACAAAACAAATTTCGCCTGAGGGAAGGACTTGTGCGCTGCTCCCCAATCCTCAATGACAAAAATGAAATCCTTGTTCTCAATGAGAAACCTGATTCGGAGCGATTGGTGGTAGAAGTGTACAAGGACTTGCAGTACGTTGGCAGCCTGGAACTGAAGGAACCAAAAGAACAAACAGAGCCCAGCAAGCCTGGAGATACCGCAAAAGGATCAAAGGAGCGAAAAGATGCCTCAGAAGAGCCAGAAGAGTCCAAAGTTCAGAAAAAGCCAGAACATTCCAAAAGCACCAAAGACACAAAGAAACCTAAAGAGCCTGAAGATCTAGATGCAAAAGAGCAATTTAAGAAGTCCCAAGAACCCAAAGGCCTCACGAAAGCAAAAGACATTGCCATTACTGACAATGGAAGCGTGTTAGTATTGAACAGTGATGGTAGCGTGGACGAGTTGAAGGACGAGGTACAAACAGAGCATCGAAGGTTCAAAGGGATTCCATTAAAGGGAGTTCAAGCCATAGCGTTCCACTCCTTAAGCAAACATGTGCTAATCGCAAACAGCTCAGAAGGAATCGTGAACATCTCAGTGTGTGCAGAAGACGGTGAATGCGTGAACAGTTTTTATGCAGACAAAGACAGAAGTGGAAAGAAAGAAAGAAAATACATTGCACCAAGGATTGCAGTGACCGCGGAAGGACGCATCGCCGTGCTCACTGGGTTTGTGGGCGAGAGTAAAGTAATTGTTGTTTAGAGCACTTTTTGCTGTCATGTATCTTAGGAATTCGTATACACTTTGCGATATCAAAAGACATACGGATTAGAAAAAGTACCAGAGTTTTGCCAGTGAAAAACGATTGAGAAGACTTAGAGTACCCAGTACATCATTAAACTATGTAAGATAAGATTTCAACATGTGTTTTTAACTTCTAAAACCTCGCACACTGTAAGTGATAGTACTGTCTGATCAGTTTCCGTGTGAATAGTCGGTTGTTATTCAGTTTTTCAAAGTTTGGCGTTCGTCCCTTAGATGCAATTTTGCTTCGATCCGCCAGAAATGTAGTCACAGCAATCAAATGTTATCATTGTCAGTATGTTTACTCTTATCCAGGGAGTAAAATATGGATGCCAGGAAAGCAGTTTAGCTTCCGTTTATACAAAGGAACGATTCAAACTACTTCTGATCGATATCTCAGGAAGCGTTTTAGGATCTTGCCTTAGGATAAACAAATTCACTGGGTTTAATTTCAAACTGAATAGTTTAACAAATGAGGATACCTTGCTATGGAGACTGCAATTTCATGATTTCTGTAGTGCTGATGATAAGTCGATATTTAGTGGAAATAAAACAGTAAAAAAGTACAAAATCGAGTGGATTCTTTGCAAGATAATTCTATTGATATGAAAGTACACGACACGGCACACGTAAAACAGGCTTTAATTTAGTTTACTTTTCTTTAATAGTTAGCAATATTTTAAATTATAGAAGATTAATCTGTATACGTAGTCTTTCGTAATAAGTTGTAGCTTTTATATTAAATTGTTAATGCCTGATGTATTTACCGTGTTGTTAAAAAACGATGATGATGATGATGATGATGATGATGAGTACTGTCAGCAGCATCGCCTAAGATGTATTCGGGTCTTCGGCAAGAATTGACGTTTGTCGGTGATCCCCCCCCCCCCCCCGCCACTCCCCGTCGCAATTCCTGTAAAGCGGAAAAAGGCGGTTAACCCAGTGACACTTCTGAAGCCGAGAACACACCTCGCTTCATACGCGTTCCGGTATTAGAGGGGGAAACGAAGAAAGACATGCATAATTTCAATCGCGTTTAGCTAGCAGCAACGCTTTTATTGCTGTCCACAGATAAACTCCGCGAAACGGCGAGGGCAAGGCGAAAATATCCACTTGCTCGGTACCCACTGTTTCAGCCGAATTTGCATCATTTCTGTTTCGCGCGAATTAACCACCCCTTTAAAGACGTAGACATGGTCATCTTTTTCAGTGCAGGAAACATCCTTTTCAAACACAATATCTTGTGTATGGTTGAATTTTACGGGGGAGCAAGATGGCCGTTTGCCCCTCAATAGGCAACAGAAGGTCATGCCATGGACTCACCAATCGCCTACCGTAGAAGGTCATTTAGAAAGATGACTTTACATTTCTTAGTGCCTACCCAGGTAAACTTGCCATTGTATGCTGTTTCTTTCTCTAGTAGCGCTCGTTAGCTGTACCCGCGAGACTGTACAACTCCCCTCTTCTCCCGACCTATGTTAGAGCGAGTGGTGTGACATTCTATAAATTCTTCTTTCAGATATGTCTGAAAGAGATATGCGAGGAATTTTCCAATGAAGGTAACGCCAGCGATTGTCATGGCGTCACGATATTCTAGAATTCGATTTCGGGTCAATGACGTACACTTTTTTTCTGGAATTTGGACAGAACTTTTCTACGTTAATCCAGATTAAGGCTCGGTGCAGATATTCGTGGAATACAATTCGTAACCGCCTGTAGCAAAACGAAATTTGCGACTTGCTTCAAGTAAAATGGCATTTAAGGGAAGGTTAGAGCTCGTGTCTATTATTTAAGACATTCTCCAGGATCAAGTAGAAGATCTTTGTGTTGTTCAACGGAATAGTGGTAAATAAATTGACTTTAACCCAATGAAATGCTTATCCGTGTAGAGTAATCGGATATATCATCATTACACGCGACGCGACAACTTCCGGGTTTCATGTGTGTTATTTACGCGCACGAATAACCAACAACCGTTAACCATTTGAAAGTCAGCGTATTGCAAGTAACCTTCCCTGTTCTTCCCAATTAGCAGAATCTACAAAAATTTCTCACTTCACATTATTTGATATGCAGGATGGAAGCAATTTGGTGGCAACATCGTCGAGTTTGACATTTGAAATATGGTTAATCGTTTGCCGGCGACAATACGATTAACTACGTAACTACCCTTTCTATTTCAATTGAATGGTTAACCATATAAACCTTCTCGCAAAGCTCTGTATTGCTAGTTCTCGACCCCAGAAAATGTTGAATGGTTTTTCTTAATTCCTATAAAGCGGAAAAAGGTATAATTAGAATCACCATGAGAGGACGGAATGGGCTTCAACTGTAAGTATCATTTCACGCAGACCTTTTCTCCGCTGGTGTTGGGGAAGTGTGAAAATGTGTCAAACTGCAGCAGATCAATTTATCATCGTTTCTTACGGGCGGCCACTTTGACAAATGAACAAAATTAATTTGTCTTTTATACAGCTTTGGGTGAATAAAATCATTGATCACTAGCCAAAGGCCGACGATAATTGGAAATTCATACTTATTTAGGAAAATATGCCACCTTGCAAATATTCGCCCGTTTGTTTCATCAACTGACCAGTTACAACTAACAAGAGAAAATTCGCTTTTCAAACGTAAAGCGGGACAAATTCCTTCTTGCAAATCATTGCGAAACATTACATGTTTATTTTTGTTTTTAGAATTTGCTTGCATTGTCCAAAGAAATGCAAAGCGTACAGAAAGACGTGTTAAAACGTGCTTAACGCGACAAACGTGTTATAAATATAAAGCTTCGCTAATTACCTTACAAGATGGATTTCCTCTACACCGATATGCATGCAAAAATAAAATTAATAACCAGACTACATTTTCGGCCTTGTCACGATGGCTTCACGTTTTCATCCGACAAACTTTCTCGAAGCAGCTGTATACAAACCCAGAATTCTCCCAAGTCTTTATCTTTCAAAATGTAAATTTACACAACCCTGTGTTAATCTCACCATTTACAAGGAGTAAAAAGTCCTAAAATAAGGCGAGAAGAATTTGTTATCAGGTTTTTATCTTTGTTACCAATAAATTACGAAATGTGACCATCGTTGGTGTAATCTTTACTACCACACCCCGCCCCCACTCCTGCTATCTCCAAAACGTAACTTCGCCCCACTCGTGCTTCTCAGAAGAAGTACGGAAAATGTTTCGTATTTAATATTCGAGGATAAAAACTACGTGATAGGGTCTTTTATTGTCCTGCTAATGTCACCCACGCTCTCACTGGTAGGCTCGATTTCCGCTGCTCTCTCGAGTAGAGTCTTCTTTCCAGAATAGCGACTGGTAATCTCACTGATTGAGCAGTCGTTTTGCTTAAGGCATTTTGTTGGCCTTGGGAGGATTGGAAAATGACAACACAGATTGGACTTTTCCCTCTTGCTGGTTATCATAAATGGTTTTTATGTTACCATTTACCATGAAGTTTTAAGGTCTTTATAAATGTGCTTGCTTTTCTGTATGCAAAGGCGAATTCTAAGGAAATCTCTCAGGAAATATTCTTTTCTTCTTTTTTCAGAAAAATGCTGATGTCAGCATTTTTGTTGAGATTCAAGGCTAATTATCTCGAAAAAAATGCGTGGCTACCCCCAGTTTTCGTTGTGGATTCTAACATCCCTTGAAAAGATCTACTTTTTCCGCATGGTCCTAACCAGGCGCAAAACCTTTGTATTTAGTAGGCACCTTCCTTAATAGTTCTGGCCTCTAACGTACTGATTTGTATATGTATGTTCCTGCCATGTTTAGTTTGTAAATATATCTTATTAACCAAGCGCAAGGGCCATTCGTGATAGAACACTAGTAGATTTAGACTAAAACTCCATAGAAACACGGAGAAAATGTTTTCTATTTCCTTTAGAAAATACCGCGACAAAAATAAGAAAAACAGCTTGTTTACTTTGATCATCAAAATGTAAATTCTCTTTGTTTACGCCATCATTAAGTCAATAGCTATGTATTCTGTTACTTTGCGTTTTCGAGGTGTAAAGAGGATTTAGTTAAAGTTTTGAACGACTAGTAGATTTATACCAAAACAATTAGATTATTCGCTCTCGATTTCGATAGTCAACTATCACACGACAGAAATCTCCAGCTCATAATCTAATTGTTTAATAGAAACACGATTTTAAACCAATCAGGGCGCGTATTTTCTTTTCTTAGCTTTCAGTTTTAAGATTTTATTTAAGCTGTTATATAGAGTGTTTTACAACAATTTAATATTACTTAATGATATTGTGTGCAGATCAAAACACCTCTTCAGATTCTAGTGCCTGTTAAGTAAATCCCTCTCGCGTGGTCCACTTGTTTTTCTTCTACACATTAAAAACCGTTACTAAAAATAGCTATTTTAGCTTAAATAACACTCTATAATGGAGGTTCCCTCTGTTTAAGAAAAAGCATTTAATATAAATCGTTATTGAATTGCAGCAAAATGGTTAATATCAGAAACAAAGCACTTCGGTATGCGACAAATGAGCAATAGCATACTCCGAACAATAAGAACATGATGATTAAACAAATCAGATACGGATAGTATCATTAAATAATATCGATATAATACTGGAAACTGCACTAAACAATATTTTCCTGAGTAATCCTGATTTCTGTTGCTTGAGAAATAACTTCTTTGTTAATTGTTGCTGATATATCGACGATGTGTTACCAAGACAGCAAGTCGCTAAATGAAAACTCTACAAATTATTCATGGAATACTTTCCTTCTCCTGACTTGATCAGTTAGTGAAAATTTAAATGGTATTTAGCAATAGCAAACTGCAGTTAATATCAGCAACTTGATTGCTCCTAAATCAACTATACGGCAAACAGGCAATCTGGCATTAAAACAAAAAGCATGAGAAAATGAATCTATGGATAACACTATTACATTACAAAGCGGCGTTAACTAGGTGAACTTGCATGTGTACAAGCACCAAAATTATTTGCTCCCTAGAATCCATGACTCCTATTTCTCGAATATCGGAGATGTTCACTGATATCATATACGTTGGGGATCAATCAAAACGTGTTTATACACCGACCCAGAACTAATTATGGCAAATGCAGGGTCAGATTTGCTGCTAATGATTTTTTGAACTAATATACCTCAAAACATCAAGAATGCCACATCTCGTTAGAGAGTTAGAAAAGACCTAAAAGATTATCTCCTTACATCAGAAGCCTAAGAGTGACTTCCTATTTAGTTATAATACTTTTTCCCCTTTGTTATTTATCTATTAACACGTTTTTTTATTAATCATCTACTCCAGTTTATCAGATTACTTGTTTCCACGAAACTAACTTCTATAGGCGTGTGTTCGCTAGTTAAATAAAAAAACTTCAATAATATCTTCAGTTAAATATTAGATTAGATGAGGTGAAGTCTTTTTAACCTAGTGGGCTTTCGTTCTCAAACTTCCACATTTCTTTTAAATCTCAGTTTATAGTTAAGACTTTTGTTGCGTGGAAATAAAGAGAGTTGAAAAGTGAAACTTCACCTAACTTTACATTTGTAAACCTTTCCATTCAGTCTAACATAACACGTACTTAGATAAATGGGTATTTATATCTTACTCGTTGACGGTTTAAGGATAAGGATATTATACAATTAATTTCAAATAAATGATTTCATGATTGAGAGAAGGGTTTTCCCACCGAATGTGCAGAGCTTCTTTGATCTTGAGCTGGAAGGTGGTGCCGGCTTGATCAATCACGTGAAAGCAATCCCTGGTGCTTAGGACTCGGCAGCTCTCAGAATCAGAATAAATCACCTAATCAAACATGTTAATCTAAACTTGTTATTGGAATTCTCACGCTTTTCATAAGTGTGAAAATGTTTCTCTTCTTCCAGCTATTGTACTCATTAGCATTTTCCAGTACTTACATTCTAAGCTCTTTGCACATATTGCAACTCACCAATGAAGGCAGATGTTTCTGCCGAAACATGTCTGTGAATTTTAAAATTGCCGTCATTTATTTGGAATTAATTGTTATCTTCGTGCAATCCAGACCTTTCAATAAGGATATACAGTTTGGTAAATAGCAATGCTATTTCATCCTAAACAAAACACACTAAATTAACGATTGCTGGGCATAAAAGCCGTAAAAGCCACCAGTAAGTCATATTTACTCTTATTTAACGGACACTCGACCATTTTCCCAATTTCTTTCCAGTGGTGCTCGTCTTGACTTGCTCACTTGGTGGTTCATCCTGAGCTCCAAGATCTTCAACCTTAGAGTATTTCACGCTATCATATTTTCCCATGTGGACCAATTCCGTGTATGTCTGGAAGGAATAATTATAAGAAATGAGTACAACGAGAGGTTTTAAGCATTAAGAGAAAATAGTAATAGTATTAGTAATAGTAGCAGTAATAGATATTTATATAGCGTTCTGTTCTAAGCACTTTACAAAACTAACAGAGCTAAAATGATAGTTCTAAGAGATTAAAAAGGAAGTTCTAACAGATAAAAATACACCACAAGTTCGAGTGGCAAGTGGACAGAAACTTTGTACCGTGATTATTTACATCGTTTTGCAAACTTCTGTGCCACTGTTTTAGATATCTTCTAACAAAAATCATTTCTATTAACACCAGTAGTCGAAAACTAATTTTCAACACTTGAAAGTACTGGTGAAATGAAATTGATGATGAAATTTTACCTGTGTTTGCGCATTTTCTCTGAACTTTGAAATTTATTTTCTCGAGTTCCCTTAGGAATTTGTTACCTGTGTTATTTCAAGCAACCATTTACATCTTTAACTTTAAGAAAATGTAAAAAAGGACTGTAAAATATCTGATATTATTCTGGTACAAGGTTTTGTCCACTACAAACGGAAATTTCTCGATTTCCTATCGGATTTTGAAAACGGCTTTTTTTTTAGTGAGAGAATATTTCTGCAATTACAATCATCGTGTTTTAGAGCCAAGTTCATAGAATTCTGTTAACCTAGGTTATTGATTGGCTCATTATCACAAACCTCCTCACGAAGGTATGTATCCATTCTTTTTCGTAGGTTTTCAAAAGGAAGACGGAAGTCTGGGTTTAAGTTCCAGCACCTGGTCATTACATCATACCTAAAAATGGACACGTTGAAATTCATAGCCATTACTAGTCTGATCTTACTACATGTTTTTTTTTTTTTTAAATAATAATTTTCAAAACGCCTGAGAGAAGAATTACGTAAAAGTAATACCTTCCCTTAAGTAATTTCAACTGAACTTTGGTTAAGGTGAACAATTTGTGCTGCATAAAATGATTGCCAAAAACTTGCAGGCATTTATAAGACACCAGAATATCTGTTAAAAATGGTCAGACTTTTTAACATCCTTTGAATATTGAGGCAATAATTGTTCACATTGCATTTAGACTGTAAGAAAATGGTCAATTAGGTCCATGGCGCACTCAAGTTGACTTCTGCTTAAAGAAAACGAGGAGGAAATGAAGAATTTTAGATATTTTAAGCCAGAAATAAAGAATAAACAATAAGTGTGCATATCGTGTTCCATATCGGCCAATAGTCAGCGAAAACCAGATATCACAATAATAATAATAGAAAAGTTATCGTTGGCACGTTAAGAACGCGCTTACAATTAATAACTTAAGGTAAACACTTAAATAGTGATTAATAAATTTACAATTGGTCGTCAATGTGGTCAGGCTTTGGCATTTGATATCCATTCAGGACTGCTTGAACCACTCTTCCTTCTGACCATCCTGGGTATGGAATTCCTCCTGTCAAGGAATACAGGTGTGTTTTAACTCAGTTATGAGTTAGTCTAAAGAAAAACACTCTTTCGGCTTAGAGCAATCTATCCCTCAATGTAAGTGTGCTGTGAGCTGCTAACTAGGTGTTTACCATTTTAGTTTCAGCTTCCTTTTGTCTTTATTATTCTTATTGCTGTCGATATTCAACAAATTTTTAAACTTACCGATGGTGAAGATCTCGTACAAGACAATTCCATAAGACCACCTGTAAATTAGTAATATAGATCAAAGCTGAATATACTAGTGTACTATAGACAAGAACAGAAGTTACACAATAGACTAATCATGTTACTGTTTTAAAGATCAAGTGAGAGTGTATACTAGAATTCTACAGATCGAAGAATACAAGGTGAAATTATAATAAAATTATGGTTGTTTTTCTCGTGCTTCAAAATTCTGGCAAATTTATGAAGCTCATAGTAAACCCCAGATTAAAATCGCTGGACGACTAATTTGCAATTTTAGACCTAAACAATTAACGCAAATGTCATTATTTGACCATGAGTCTTTGTGCGACTGGAGAATAAGCTTTCATGCTTATTATAATGGTAGTCGATTATCTCATCTGCTCTGTCTACCAAATCCAGCCAGAATTTGTTGCAGCAATGGCAAGCAGTATTTCTGGAAGTAGTTACTTGCTTTATCTTTTCGTTTTGATGAAAATAATGAGATTAAATGTGCTATTACACTACCTAATATTTCTCACAACTTGTCTCTCGCCGAGAAATTCCTTAGCGTATAACCCCTGGAAATGAACATGTCTCGCAACGGTTTTGTTGCAGTAACCGTTTCACAAGGTAGAATTAAGCTCGATTTTCGCTACGTTGTTCATGTCAGAAAATGCTACACTAGGCAACGTCTCTTAGAACTTCAGTTGTTTCGCAACTGCGCAACAAAATTGCGAGGCGAGTTGCAAGAAAAATGGACTTGTATCACAGAGCCTCAACTGACGAGGGCAGCAGGAAAAATCTATATTGTACATACACATCACTTTGGGTTGAGAGCTCAGCAACATTTCCTGACAGAATCTGAGGTGCAGTCCATTTGATTGGCATACAGCCCTGTAAATACAACAGTGTAAAGCTTGTTAGTGAACACTCAGTATGTTTTGTTGAAAATCTCTATTAGCCAATTAACGTCCAAAAAAGACAAAGTGGCTCTGAAACCCCTGCCACTTTTAAACTTGGCAAAAATACCTATTTTAAAATGCTAATCACAACATCAACAAAAAAGAGTGGCCGTAATTGATTCAGCAAAAAAAATGCGAAAAACCCTGGTAACAGTTGTGACCCACCTTTTAAGTTCTTTTAAACAGTTAAAACTGTTTCCCTCCGCACCAGTTATTGTGTTAGTTGTGTAATGGCTTTGTAAAATTATAAATAGATATACCTTTTTAGCATTTCCATGTCCATACTTAAAATCTTGATAAGCCAGACCAAAGTCGGTAACTTTGCAAACAAAGTTGTCATCAAGAAGAACATTACGAGCTGCCAGGTCACGATGGATTATCTACAAATATATATTATTTTACATTTTGAATAAAACAGTTGTCAAAAAGCACCATTTAGTTTTTACCCTTTGGAAAAAAGGTCTAGACTCTTTCCCTGGTTTTTGAAACCTGGGTCCTTCAATTTAAACTAAATCTTTAGAGGAAGTCAGTGTTATATTCCAATCCAGGGATAGGAGAAGACTTAACCGCTTAAAAGAATTCAAAAGCTGCAATCAACATGTTGAAAAGTTGATTGAAAGCACCTGGGAAACCTTACAATTCTTGAGCAGTGAGAAAGTACTAAATATTTTCAATATACATATCACCAAAAGTGGGTTACTATGCTAAACTCTAGATTAAGTGGTCGGGGAATATTTGGAAGTGCCTTTGGCTGACACACTTTATTTTCGCAATGCCCCTCCCACCCAGGTCTATAAAATGAGTACCGGCAGATTTTATGTTGGCGGTTTAAAGTTCAGTTCTTGAGCTTCTTACGCCAGATTTTCTTGCAATTCTCAACGCAGCTTACTTCCACGGGGAAATGTCTATTTCTCAAAGGAAAGGATCGAGTTATTACACTGATTCCGAAAGACGACTCCAACTTCCTTGATCATGAGCTGTCAAACTGGCACCCAATCACCGTATGAAAAGTGAATTATAAAATTGCTTCAAAAGCTAAAGCATCGACAATTAAAAAAGTAATACCAACTTTAATACATTGTGACCAATCCGGTTTCATGAAAGATCGATTCATTGGTCAAAATATTAGATAGATAAATGAGATTCTTGAGCAAACTGAATTACAGAACGTTCCTGGCATTTTGCTCCAGCTGGAGTTTACGAAAGCCTTTGACATAGTTGAGTGGCCGGTTGTTCAAGTTTAACTTTGGTGATAGCATAAAGCGTTGGGTTCAAACCTTCTACTGTAATGTAGAGAGCCCTATTGCATAACTGCAGTACATACATAACTTTATTTTGAGTCGAATTTACAGGGTAGCTAAGACAGGGTAGCTGTGTTTTTTTGTATGTAGTGTATGTAGCTTTTCATTGTATGGTATTAGTGTAACGTTGCAGCATAAGTATTGTAAAGTGTAAGCAAACATAATAAAACTAATTCCCCCCCCCCCCCAAAAAAAAAGAAAAAAAATCCCAGGGGAGGATTGGGCATACTCCTAGACCCTTCATGTTATGGAAACGTGATAACGTTTGTTTTTTTTTCTTTTTTGCTACTTTTTTGTTCTTATCGCACGCTGACATCACCTTAATAAGTCACTAAACAGTCGCACAGCAACAAGAAGTCTATTTATTAACCTTACACAATGTACCGTAGGAAGTTTATCAAAGAATATATGCTTTGAAAATCATAGTACACCAACATACTACACTGTAGTTACCAGTGGCAGATTTAGAGTCTGTCCAAATGTGGACTTAGCCTGTGGAATTCTGTTGCAGTCTGATTTCTGTGAGATGTTTACTTACCCCTCTGGATCCAAGAAAAACCATACCAGCAGCAATTTGTTTGGCAAACAGCACTAGGTCATATATTTCCAGCTCTGGAACACTCCCCTGTCCAAGATGATACTTATCATGAATTCCACGGCTTTTCCTCAGATAACCCAGCAGGTCACCACATGCCAAGTACTCCATGATCATCATTGGATGAACTAAGAGCATGAGAGCATGATCAAGAATAATAATCTACAGTCAACCTACCTTTTGAGGCATTCTATATTTTTGGGAAATTTCAATGACGTGGCAACCTAATAATTACTATATTGGACATAGGATTGAGTGGTCCAGATCTGGGACTCTGACATGTCAATTTGTTGTCTTGTTAGACACTCGTTTTGTTTTGTTTGAAAATGAGGAACTTTGCCAATGTTGACAGTGTTTCATTTTCTCCCAGGGGTTAAGCAGGCTTTGGCTTAAATTGCAATAACTGAGATGATCACATTTTAATTTCATTTGCATTTCTGCAGTTCACATCATTCATTCTACATAAACCTATATTACATTTCATCTCAAGTCATACATGAAATAATTATTTTCCACAGTTCACTTGCCAAGCAAAATAATTGCAACTTTCACCTTGGGTTGTAACACAGCCAATAAACTCAACAATGTTTGGCTGAGGTTTTTCTGCAAGAAGTTTTCCCAGTTCAATTTCTCTCATCAGAGATCTCCTACCTTCTTCCCCAGAAGTGGCTACAATGTAAGAACACAATATAATAAGGTACAATTATTGAATTTGTCAATTGGAATTTTCTGAATTTGTCAATTCGAAAGCACATCTTCAGACACGCAAAGGATCTCAAAACCGTTTTCAATTAACGTTTCATTATTCAAAAAAGGCAACAAAACAAATTCGATTGTCTTATCCACGAAATGTTAACTTTTCAAGATCTCAAGCCAGCTTTGAACGCGCAAACTGACTCTACTACTCAAAACTATTTATGTGAGATCACAAGAAAATGTCTATTATTCTTGTTCCACCAATTTATATTCACACCGCGTTAAAACTGTCACTTTTACCTTGATAATGATGTCAGCAATATCGAAACGTCGGACAGCTCTAATATTATTATTTCTATCGAAGTTTTTCAGTAAACCACAAATAAATAGTAGCTATACAGTATATGCTATTAAAAAAAAAATAGAAACGATTTCAACGGTTCGGAGAATAGCACTCTAACTTCATTTTGTTTGTGTGGTCGCAGGAAACCAAGAAATTCAAATGTTTAGTAGTTGCAATGGTGAATACTTAAGCTTCCAAAATTCCTTAGTTATGAGTATGCATGCATACATAATACAGTGTAGGAAGAGCTGGAGTATGGATCGACTCCGGTGTTCCAGCCCTGTCCCAGTGGGTCATCGCATTATGTTCTTGGGGTAGGCAGTTTGTTCTAACAGTGCCTCTCTCCACCCAAGTGTACGAATGGTTACCTGCAAGTTAAATTCTGGGAGGTAACCCTGCAACGGACTGGTGTCTCATGTATACATCTGGTTGCTTCATGCTAAAATCTGGATTAAAACTACCTGGCACACACAGAGACTTCACTTTCTAATTAATACAATGAAGTAAAAATATTTGAATGTATTCTTGTTTGATTTCCTGTATTTAGGCCATTTGAAGTATTGAGAATTTTCTACCCAACAAAGTAAGCAAATTAAAAACCAAAACGTTGGTATTTACCACGCAATTTTCCCAAACAGCTACCTTTCTTGATTTGGTCCTGTTTATTTGGTATAGGCAGTAATATTGACACACTTTTTAAAATTTTGGTAGAAATTGGATAACTTACCCCGTGTGCTGGCAATATAGATCACGCAAGTGAATACATGAAAGATCATATATGATTATATATGATCATTCAAGACTGATTTCTTTTTCAGGCTTTAATTTCACAGTTGTATATAACTGCGATGGTCCTTCATGTCCTCATATCTTTCTCTGAAGTTCTATATATTATCTTTCATATATTCACTTACATTCTTACCATCTCCCAGTTGGCTTGATATCTCAGGCCATTGTTAGAGCACTGCACAAGTATTGCAGAGATCATGGGTTCCAATCCCATTCAAGCCTGATTTTTTTTTCTTCAATTTCACAGCTGCTTAAGTTGTGCATATAACTGCGATGATCCTTCATGTCTTCAGCACAGATGACCAGGAACTGTTGGAAGAAAAACGTCGACCTTTTCAGACATGCCAGAATCACCACCCCTCCTGCCCATAAACAGGCCACATTCACCAGCATCTGCAGACCCATTCGCAACAAGCTTGACAACATGCAAGATGCTTGACTCAGCGTTAAGGCAGATGAGAAAGCCATCAAGCAAATGTCCACTAGGAAAACCCCAGGATCGGACGCCATCCCTGCTGAGGTGTACAATGCAGGTGGTATCACCCTCTTCCAGCCCATGTGGGAAAAAAAAAAGCTCCCTCAGAACTTTAGGGATGCCACAATCGTCCACATCTACAAACGCAAGGAGAACCGCCTGCCCTGCAGCAACTACCACAGAATCTCCCTCCTGTCCATTGCCAGCAAGGTCTTGGCCCGTGCGCTGCTGAACTGCCAGCTACACCATCTAGAGTGGGGCCTCCTTCCTGAGAGTCAGTGTGGTTTCTGCGCAGGTTGAGGAAAAGTGCAAGGAGCAACTACGAGATCTCTTCACCACCTTCAAGAACCTGACTAAGGCCTTCGACAAAGTCAGCAGAGAAGGGCTGTGGAAGATCATGTCCAAGATTGGCTGCCCTCACATCGGTCGCTAACAAACAAACTTCCTCCCAGTAACCAACGGCGTCAAACCAGGCTACATGCTTGCTCCAACACTGTTCAGCACGATGGTGCGCAGCATGGCGATGGACAGCAATGTGATGGTCATATGACAGCTGTCAAAACAAGGTATCTGCTGACCAGTATCACATAATCATATCGAGGTTGTGTGTTTTTTTTAAGTTTATCCTGCAATCTCAATGGTTCCGGCTAGATGATTTTCTTGAGTATGGCTGTGAACCTGCGGCCTCGAGCCATACTCAAGAGCTAGGGCACAGTTTTCCCAATACAGACCTCAAGGTCAGCAAGTAACATATATATTTCGTTCGAGATTTCAGATTGAGGCCGTTAGCCGTATTAATGAGATGCCTGCATTAATGGACTTTTCTTGTAATAAAATGTATGGGCATTTTTGCCAGGACATAAGGAGGTGACCGTGATATAAAGCCGGGTTGCCCTGTATCTAAGTTTATCTTGTTACTGTTACATGATCTTACGTGTAAAGCATTTTGCAGCAACGGTCCGCTTTTCAGGTTTTCCATCGGGTTTATTTAAAAGTGCTTTCCAGACTGCTCCAAATGCCCCCTTGCCAATGACCTCTTGAAGTTGTAAAAGGTCAACTGCAATCTCCCATTCATCCGCTTCAGGGTTCTGGAACTGCATCTCAACTGCTTTCTCTGGATCGGGTCTAAACAATTTAACTCAAAACTTCATTGTCACAGGGCAGGGTTAACTAATCAAACATTATTACAGTCGATCATGTTAAGTCAGTGATTTTGTGATAAATTAAAACAAACTGTGACACATTTAAAGGGATTCCATAGACTACCCTATTGTTGATATCTAGATAGCCACCAATAGTTTTTTTTACAATCAAATGTTATTCATCATATTTATTTCAAATCTATTCCCTGCAGTAACAACTCAGTTTGTACCATTAATATATGCATTCCTCCAAAGAGTAGTTCATGCGGGGATGTTGCTTACTGTAAGTCTTCCCTCAGTCAAATATACTGAAAATAGGCCCTAATTAAAATTGTATAGATGAACTGACTGAATTTTATGACTGCAGGGAAATAACACAAAAACACCCTCATTGAATAAATTGAAGCTATCAATCGTTGCAAAAAATTACAATAAAAAGTTTAAAGGAAGATTAATTTTTTAGTTACACAGATCCTCCTTGAAGAAACCCCGTCACATAGATTATTGTCCTTCATTTAGTTATATTGAAGTTCTTACAAAGGTTAATTAACTTTAAAGCTTATAAAAAAAAAAGATGAATAGGAGCCATATTTCCCAGTAGTGCATGTACACCTGCAGATTAAATCTAAAATGTACTTTGAAACACGTTCATACATGCATATGCTTATGTTTGGAAATATGGGATGGATTAAAGGGGCATTTCATGATAATTTTGCTACATTTTCAGAGAAATATGCAGTCTTAAAGTTATGGTAATATCTTCACTCATGCACGAAACAATCCCATCATAACACCCTAATTGAAAAACTAAGAAGATTTTTGGTGAAAAGGAAAGGTAATCATTATGATTAGGTTTTTGAGACTTTTCTAAAACACAAACTTAGGGTAGAATTTCAGTCTCAGAATTTATTATAATGTGTACAGCCCTTTGAAAGCTTCAGTGTAATAGAATAGAAATTTCTAACAAGACACTATCTTTTGGATTAAACTTTGTCTTTTTTAAACCATTCTCGTGATAGTGCCCCTTTGAAGATAAATGTTATCCATATGCTGTTATTGGTGAATACGCAAAAACAGTGAAGATGTAAAAAGTAGAAAGTGTAACTACACACTTTTAGTAAAATAAAACAATAAGGCATCGACTTACAGTTCGGCCACAGCTGTATTTACCCAATGAAAGATAACGAAAGATGCATATGTACGAAAGAAAGAAACAGAAGAAACAAACAAAATAAAACCAGGTTGAATAAATGCCAGAGCTAATAATATTATATACCCTAAGACAGATGTAGAGGCGTGGTGGCCTCATGGTTAGTGTGCTCATCTCCGGATCGAGCGGTCCGGGTTCGAGTCCTGGCCGGAGACAATGTGTTGTGTTCTTAGGCAAGACACTTAACCGGTGGTAACGCTGCAATGGACTAGCATCCCATCCAGGGGGGAGTTAGAAATACTCCTAGTTGCATGCTTCATGCTACAGAAACCAGGACAAGCTCTGGCCTTGCTCATATGCAGACTTTACCTAACTGCCTATCTACCTACCTACCTGCCTACCTACCCTAAAAAGAGGTGGTGCGTTTAACTATAACAACAACTATCGTGTTGCCAAAGACATTTGTTAGGAAGAACACCCATGCTCTAAAAATTGCTATTTCTGCTATTTGGTGTAGCGATATTTATTAGCAGGCAACACTTTATTCCTTGGGCTAAGTACTTAAGTAAAGTGTTTTACATGACACTAAAACTGAATTGTTCATGAATCCATAAATGGTTGTATGGCAAATCAACATAATGAACTCTCTTATTCAGTTATTGTTTTTACCTGCTCTTCGGTACTTGCAAATGCACCAGCCTACAGCAAATACGACAATGCAACCAAGTACAGGCCCCACAATATAATACCACTCCAGAGCCTGCCTGGCAATAAAAGCTGAGAAGGGAGCCTTTAGTATTACTATACAAAACTTCATTTTAACAGTTTTCTATGTTAGTATTGTTAATCTATTGGAAGGAACAGCGCCTTATGGTTAGTGCAATGGACATTGACCAAACAGTCCAAGTTTAAGCCCTGACCAGGTTCATGACATTACACAAGCCCCTCTCAACCTGGTCTCGATTCTTCAAAAGCTGATCGTGCTAATCCAGGAAGACCCTAAATGTGGAAGTGTCTGGATGACCCAGGCACCATTATCCAGATATTTTCAAATCGTATGCAGTTAGTCCAGCTGTTACATATACTGATAAGGTACTTTGAAAGTGTTGTGCCTGTAAACCTCGGACGTACAAGCTAACTCATACCCCCACCGTGGTAGAAGGGGGGTGAATGAAACCCCCCTCTGGGTTTTCGTTCTGTTTAGGCATAGCAAAATAAATTTACATTGATTAGATAGCCCTGAGCTTCCTCGACAAGATGATACCATTTTTATTCATCATGACGTCATTTGCCCCGCCATCTTGGACCCACCATCTTGGATTTTACTATTTTCTTAAAAAGTCAAGAAATAAAGGAAATTAACACAAAATCAGGCCACCATACTTATGAAATGTACAAATTCATGAATTTATGCAATTAAATGAAGAAAATTGGAAAAAAAATACTACAGAATTATCTCAAAAAAGTTGATTTTTGGCCAGGCCTACGTGAAGTTTGATGATGGCCAAGGCAACGTCAAATAATGGTCCCGCAATTGACATATCAAAATTTCCGCAGAGAATGAAATTTTCAGCGTCTTTGAATAAATCGTCTTTTCAAAACTTTGAAAAAACCTTATGGGGAGCTGTAATCCACCCCCCTTGTACGTATGAGGGTTAATAGATAAACGATAATGCAACACAGGGTAATTGCCAGCTGATTACATTTATATTATGGGCTTATACAATTACTATATGTGATTTTGTAGTGTTGTAAACTTGTCTGCCATCATCCTATAGTTTGTAATTTTCTAATTTTTATCACTATTATTATTGAAAATTAAGGATGGAAAAACCTATCAGGAGTCCGATCGTTAATAAAGAAATGGTACTGTTAATATTGTAACCAGCTGAATTTTTTTGCAGCAGTTAGTCAGCAATTAAGCCCTAAGAGTGCAAATGAAAGAATACTTGCCAGTTTTGTTGTTGTTGTTGTTGTTGTTGTTGTTTTTTTCACTACAAGTATTTCTAAGGGCAAGATCAATAACAATCGTCCTTACCCTTGACATCGATCTTTACAGTAGAGCGAGCCACAATACCTGGTCTGTTACGTGCTTCACATAAATATTCACCACTATCACCTTCCACAACTTCCACAATAAAAAGTTTGCTCAATTTATCATCTAATTGTGTATCAATCTGTGCTCTTGGAATTACTTCATCATCGTTTTTCTTCCATTTGATTGCCACAGTCGCTTTATTGATCTGACAAGTTAATCTAAGCTCATCTCCTACTGTCAGTTTTGGATAAGGCTTTGGGCTTACCTCAGCAGCGGGTTTTTCTTTAAAGACAAACACATTCAAGCAATAAGTAAAAGAAACACTCAGTCAAATTAGGATAATTCATGGGCATATTTGTTTCAAAGACTCTTTGGTGCTCTTAAATGTGGAAGAGCTTAGAATATATGGGTGGAGGGAGAGGGGGCTAATTTTTTTTACTTCAGAATGTTGCTTTTCAAAACTATTTGGGTTTATATTTGGAAATGATGTTGTGTATATAGTGCATGAGCACTTTAAGCATAGCAATACGAATTCTACAGTTATTAAGTGAATATCAAAAATACAGGAGACGTTGAAAAATGCAAATTAGGAGAATAAGACATCACATCCCACATATGCGTAAGTTTACTGAGTTGGCATCAAGCTATTGAAAGTATCGTGCCAATGATATTAACATCTGATAACATCTGACTAGATATTCAGATAATTATTTTATAGTGCAAGTGCAGTACTAGTATAGTTAGTACATATAAGATAAAGAGGTGAAAAAAACGTTTTATAAAAAAAAAAACCTATTGTAACTGTTCTCTGTTGGACTTCACCAAGTTAGAATTTCATCCCTCTGAAATTAATTGACAAGAAACCCTGAAATCCTAGGAATTTGAAGCGTGCGAATTGATTCAAAAATGCTAATCAGCACAACATAGCCATTATAGCAGTACATATGGCTATACATGTACTACAACAATTATTATTTGCCCCTGGGATCATGGTCGTCACAGGTCGAACTTTTCAAAATTCCCTGATTTTTTCCTGACTTTACCCTGTTAAAAATCAAATTTCCCTAACCAAATAAATACAGAATGTCAGATCTAGTAGCAGCCGTCTAGCCTCAACTTACAGCTGTCCTTTCTGCCCGTTCATTCAGCAAATTTTCCTTCTTCATTAAGGAAAATATAACAGAGATCACAATGACCCCAAACGTTTCGTCCAGTCCTCAATGGTGTTAAATCACCTATGTTAAATTATTTAAATTTTCCCTGACTTTTCTTCAAAATGTCAATTTTCCCTGACTCAAAATACAATTTCCTGACCTTAAAGTTTTTTTTTCACCGACCATTTCTTGACCTAGCTGTGGCAAACATGATGGGTATGGATGTCATTAGTGTATATATAACGTTAAGCCCTGCTATCTTGCACTGGTTAGGGGAATGAAAAACAGTTCAATTTAGCGAGGGGGTTGTTGAGACAGCCCAAAGTACATGTACATATATAAGACTGAAATAGCATACTTACAGGAAAAGGCTTTGAATTTAAGATGATTTGAACAAGTTCAAGACAGCAAGGTTCAACTTCATGTATTACACATATGCACTCACAAGTCCAGTTGGTATTGTAACAGCTCAGTTGATAGACCACTGAACTGACTCTTTAGAGGTCATAGGTTCAAATTTCGTTCACGCCTAAATTTCTTCGGACGGTATTTTTGAAACTGTCCGAGACACATAATTTTGTACCTGCAATAAATGATATTGAATAAGGTAGATTTTGTTCTGCTTACCAAAAACATGAAGATACGCAGAAGAGGTTGTTGTGTTAGCTTTGTTTTCTGCTGTACACTTGTAGATACCTTCCATACGTTTTGTAGTGTAAGGCAACTCCAGGAATGATCCTTCACTAAGACTGGTTTGATTGATGCCTGAAGGGAGGTACCCATCATTAAATTTCCAGGAGAATGTTGGCTTGGGAACACCTGTGGCTTTGCAGCTAAAGTTCTCTGGGTGGCCTTCGGGAACAGACTTGTTTCTTGGAGAAACATAAATCTGAGGAGAGACTTTCGACCAAACCAAGGCTGTTATTAGGGGCCATGACCCATAATACCTGTTATGGCTGAGTACGCTTCATTGCATTGCCCTTGATGTGGTGGTTGAAATTACCTGATGCTGATAGAATTCACTCTCAAAGTAAAAAGTTTGTTACAGGTGTGAATTAAGAACGTGGATTCAGGTGACTCAAAACTTAATGACAGTCCTACAAACATATTCTTTTAAACTGATGGTCTCAGCTAGTGCAAACAAGGGATTCAGTAATTAACCCTATTTCGCGTATGCTTTTTTAGCAAGCCTGGAGAATTTTAGAACTAACATCTTTATAAAAATTAATCCACGAACTCACTTAAGACATAGTTTTGAACTTAAATTTGAATAAAACATCCTGTTGCCGCAGAAGCATCAAATCACATGACCAAGCTATTAACACACCTCAGTTTCACAAAGTTTGACCGCGTAACCTCAGGTTACTCAAGTTAGAAAAATTTGAAATTAGTACGGGTACTTTAGCCCCCTTCCTAGCTAAATAGGGAAACTGAACAATATGGGCAAGTCCACAATATTTGCATACAACCTCGCCCGTAGAAGGAGGTTATTGGTTATAACTAAAACATTGCCTTCTCACACTGTAGAGTTCAGAAAGTACGAGGAACAATTTCTTAAAAATTTTGTGGAAAACAAAAGAGCCTCGAAACAAAATCAATAATTATGTCTTATTATAAAATAAGAATTCCGTGGTGTTTTCACATTTTTCACAATAATTTGACAAATAATTTAATTAAAAAGTTATCCTTTTAGTTGTAATTCTCTTAACATGCATGCAGAAAGAAAAGGTTCCTTTATACAAAGGAATGAGAATTGTTCCTTTTAATACTTGTAGGCAATTAAAGTCAGTCTTGATTGGTACAGTTACAGATTTAAAGTGTTAAATTTCCAACAAAAGGTTAAAATGTGGCAAAGCTATTGACACTTGATTGGAAAGTGTGCAATTTTGAATGCGTGAACCAAAATTTCTATTAATCCTGTTCAGTGATTAATAGAAAGCCATGGCTCTAATTCTCTGATTCACAACTGAGTCCCTTACCTGTCACATCAATCCAAAAAAAAGCATACGCCATTCCTGCCCAGTTTTTGGCTGTACATCCATACAAGCCTGCGTGGTCGAAAGTCATTTGAAAAACAGTGTATGTGTTATTGTCTCTATTTCCAAGATCCACACCATTCTTGGTCCAGTTGATCTGAAGTGGACGATCACCTCCCACAATGCATGTCAAATTAAGCGTGGAGTTAAACGCAACAGACTGATTCCTCAGTAGTGGATTCAGTTTAGGTAGAGCTTGAAAAGCAAGAGAATTTAGGAGTGAATTTTCTGTTTTCATACGCACATTTAATTTCCAATCCTTTATGTTCCTTTTGAAGACCAAATAAATATACTCAGCTGAATTCAAAAGCGCATAACCACTGAATATATAGATTAAGAATTGAGGTGGATGTTTTTCACTCGTTATAACTGATGAATAAAGTCAACATAACCCATGAAAACAATTGTATGAATGCACTTGTCATGGTTAACACTTTTGTTTGTATTCCATGAAAGTACTGCGCCCGGCAATATAGAAGAGTAGTTTTGAACTACAGTCAAAGCTATACAAAGTAGCCACCCACAGGGAAATGGAAATTGGCCGCTTATGAACCTAAACAAAAAGCACCACACGATTATTTCTCTTGGGAGTAAGATTTTAATTCCTTGGCATCAGCAAAATAAAACTATATCATGCTCTTAATGGTTACTGTATTCATGCTTATTATTATCATTATCATTATCATTATCATTACCATTACCATTATCATTATCATTATCATTATTATTTACTTACTTTTCACTCTTATATATATGCTGTCAGTGAAATTACCACCAGCATTTTGTGCTTCACAGATGTACCTTCCCTCGTCACTGTCTGTTACATTTGTTAAAAGCAGAGGTGATGGAAGGTCTAGCTCATTTTTAAAAAAGGATAGTCGTGGTTCAGGTAAACCTTCAATAATTTTGCACGTCAGGTTGGCACTATCTCCTTCCTGCAAGGGATTACTTGGTCCTAACAACTCAACAATTGGGCGAACTACAGAAAAAAAAATTATTAGAACAGATAAAGAAATGCCCCAAACCAGCAACAAGATTTGCAGCCTAGGGGGTCTTTTAATTTTCAAATGGCAGTTCTTCATTCTCTTCTATGCTGTTGAGCTCATAAAATCCTTATCCTTAATTTTAATTACCTCCAGCTCAACAAAAGGAAAACCAAGGATTGCTATCATACTATTACGAAGAGATAATTGTTTATAAATCCCAGTCCATGCATACACTGCACGAAAGTAGCTTGTAAATGCTGCTGTGCATCAATGTTGTTAATAACGTTGTCTGTCAAAATCTTTTGTAAAATAATTTAAGTAATAGTTTGCTACTCACTTATGATAAAAACATTGATGTTTTGGGGTTTTATTGTAGCCCTTTTGCTTCCTTTACTTTGTTTGAAGGTACAGATATATGTTCCGTTGTCTTGTCGGTGAACTGGATTGACATATAAACTTCCATTCAGAAGTTGTCTGAACCTTGCCTTGTCCAGTTGTACTCCATCTTGTCTATTCCACTCAATCTGTGGTGTTGGAGTTCCTTCAGCACTACAGCTTATAATCCCAGAAGCATCAGCAATAATACTTTGCTGATGGTTCACCTCAGTAAATCTTGCTGTTGGAAGAAACACAATAACATTGGTTTGATAAATAACTGTAGTTCAAAAGCATTCGATTGCTACTGTATCTTGAAACAAGTTTAACAAGTTAAATTTTACCCCAGTGGTTAACAATTGAATTTAGATTTAAATTTACATGGATTTATGACATTGAATGTTTTGCTTTAATTGATGAAAAAGAAAAACATTTAATTAATGTAAATTGAAATCAGAATAGAGAACATTACTGGTAAAATCGTCAGTATGCAATTTCAGGAACAAAATATTGACTTGAATTTTGTTGAAACTTCACGGATCTACGCACATTGTTTACATTTTAGTGAAGATATTTCTCTAAGATAAATAGCAAATGTTCCCAAAGTTTGGTTTCACAGAACAAAAACTTAATTTGGAATAAACAAAACTTCAGTTAAAGGAAATAAGGAAAATGAAAATGAAAGCTTTCTTGCTGAAATGAAAATCTATTACAGCGAGCAAAATAAGCATCTTTGTTAAGGGCGAGTTGATACTCCGGTGCGCTCTAGATCTGCCAAACCAGCACTTAGAAGAAAAATGCTTTAAAACTTTAATTAGCTTAAACTGATGAAAATCAATCATTAATTTTAACTTCTAAAGCTGAAGACGTTGCAATTCTTGTTAATTAGTTCTTTTCTAATCCAGCCCGATTTTTGGAAGAGTTTAATATCAGTTATCTTCACTTAATGACAATAAGTGTTTTCAACTGCACCTATTCATTAATTGCGTTGTCTTAAAACATCGTAATCATATTTTAATGTTACAGGAGTACACACTCTGTTGAGGATTACTATGCTTTATTGGGACAAAAATCATATGCATTTACAGCTCGTGGAATCGCTTAGGGGTAATTTAGTCAAGGAATCTGGTCACCTTACAGTAGGGTGTTGACGATGAAATGCCACTATTTTTAGTTCTTAAAGTATCTTTTAGGGTGCACTCCGACAATTAAAAATGAAACGCCCTTTTTTCCTTTTTTAGGCTCGACTTCCGCTGGTCTCTTGAGTACGGTCTACTAGCACAGGCTTCTTTCAAGCTCGAGCCACGCCCAGAGTGGTTTCCTTAATTTAGGAGTTTAATTCAAAGTTTCCGAAAATCATCCACGATCTTTTCGTACGTCAGTCCCCCCACCCTCAGATTAACGGACGTGAAGGTACACATTTACAGACAGACACACGTGGACAGCAGGCTAAACGACCAAATTACTCTGCCCGCTAGTAAAGATAAGTTGGCCTACCATTGACATAGATGGTGTAGTAACGAGTGTATTCCAATCCCCTGCATTCGTAGGTTCCTCCATCAGACAACTGAACGTTTTCAATGGTCAGTTCACCATTTTGTTTTGCCGTCATCCTTGTCCCAGATGTTGAATTAATCTCTTGATGTTTGTTATTGAACCAACGCATATGGTTGGTTTCATTTTCTAAGGAGCAGCGAATAATTTCACTGCTGCCGACATCCAAAAATTCTCGAATTGCATCCAAGATTTTTTTGTCCTCTGAAAAGAAAAATCTTTCTTTACCACATTGTAGTATGCATGAGACTCTAAATCCTAGAATGCTAAATATAACTGAAACAAGATAAAGTTTGCTTAAGCAAAATGCTACAAGGATTCAGCAAAGTCTATCTCTACCCTTCTTAATAAATGAACCCTTTCTTCTTTACATGGGGTGACTTGTTGCTAGTAATGTGATCACATAGTTTTAGACCGAGGTCGCGAGTACAGACCGAACGCAGTGAAGTCTGTACACACAATTGAGGCCGAGATTCTCCCATACAAACCGACTAAGCTCGATTAATAAGATGTTTATTGTATGGAAAAACAAGAAAAATTTAATGCGTTTAATGTAACTGGTTTGTACTAGCTGCCATTTATTTGCTTGCAAACGGCAATTAGCTCAACCTAATTCTGCCAAAGTTTGCTCATCCTCTTTACTTTTTTTTTCTCATCAGGCTGTTCAGCACTTCTAGTAATATTTTTTGAAGAAAACAGTCAATATTTTTGTATTTTAGTTTGCAATTTTTTCACCGCAAAATGTAACCAGTCTAGATGGGAAAATCTAGACCGTGGACAATATTGATTTAAACCAATCAAATTCGTGAATTCTCTAGTTCCCAGTCCTTGTGAGACTCAGCCATATAATAATAGTAAATTTTTAGTAGTAGCATATCATTATTAGCCCGACTGTCTCTGTGGAACAATGACGGCAGACACAAACTTGTAAGGTTAGTCTTTGTTAGCTATAACATCTTTCAGTTGCACACCCCTCCCAGCCCTCTTTCCCTGCATAAAAGGGTGTTGTGAGATTTTATATTCGTTTAATGTGAATAAAAGACTAACGTATAATAAGCACTTAATGACTGGCCCCAAGGGAAACAGTAAATTTTGTTTCCCCGAGACCCTCAATGAGGTCGAGCGGAAACAAAACTCACTGTTTCCCGAGGGGCCAGTCATTAAGTGTTTTGTTATACCTTCCGACTCAAAACTAGAAAAAAAAAATGCGAAAAAATGATTTGCTTGACGTCTACGGAGGCTGTGCTTGCAGTACGAGCGACAATCAAACCGAGCTGTCTACCGAAACGAAGCGATAACAGTCCTTTTCTTCGCAGCTAACAAAAATAAAGACAATACTTAAGTTGCTTTCCCTTGTTCTAAAGCTTAACTCGAGAATTCTGGGTTTGATTCGGCGAGGAACAGCATATTTTGTTGTACATGACACAACTATTTTCCTACCTGGCAAGTGGCGATAGCGATCGAAGAGCGAGTTGCCGAACGCGGGCGACCCATTTTTGGCGCCAAATTAAAAGCTTGAAGACTCAAAATGTTCAAATTTTCTTCTTTGTTAATCTGATGTGTTTTTGCCGAATGGTAAATCCCTTTTCTTGAATGATGAATGCCTTCTCTAGAGAGAAACGTTGACGACTTCAATGGCTTTTTGACATCAGGCCAACTGGCACACAAATTTGCCGCCGTTGCAAGGTGCACGAGCTGATCACGTGCGAGTCGAAAGAAGAAGTTGTTGCTTCCCTAGGGAGTTAGTGAATTTTTTTCGCCCTAGGGAGTTAGTGAGTTTTGACCCACGGCACGTGACACGTTCTCCTCTAATCGGAAAACGTGTTTGAATTGGGAGGCATAAAAATTCATTTTATGTCGTGGTTGTATGCTGATCGATCAAGACCTACAAAATATCAAATAATATAAAACCCTAAATGATCACTAACTTTTTGGTTCACACAATGCCTGAGCACCTTTGTCACCACTTTGACAGTCAACATTAAGCTTTCCATCAGTTCGCGGGCAGGATGCTAGCTCGGGCTCATCTCCATTACAGGCTACATTAGACATTACAAAAGGAATGTCCTCATCCTTGACATCTGCCACTACAAATTCAGCCACTGCGCGTTTGAAGCCAAGCTGACGACAAATAACTTTCACATCCTCAAAATTCCATTTATTACGACAGATCTTTCCCCACTTTCCATTGTAAAATACTTCCACTCTTCCACCATATTCTATATTTGCACCATTTAAACGAACAGGAACTTCTAAAATTAAGAAGAAATTAAACCTACGTTAACAAATAAACAGATAATGAGTTTACAATTACAATTACAATTACAAACCAACATGCTTATTAATATGTCATTATCACATTATTTTAACAGATTTTTACAAAACTGGACTTTTACCCTACATGTACTAGCTACTGCTGCATCACTGTTACTTCCCTACATTTCTTTACATTTTAAATTTTCAGATCAAGGCTTTTCTATCTTCTTAGAGTGCTTTAGCCACATAAGTTTTAAATTTTGTTTACACCAAAAGTTAAGGTTCTTACACGATGTGCAATCAGCTAAATTGTATAATGTCTCAACCAGATTGAGCCTTTTAAGCTCTACCTACTCTAAAGCTCAAAAGCAGATAACTGCTGCATTTTTTTGGCAACATATCATATCCCTTAATTGTAACATCAAACCAACCGTTTTGCCCACTCAAACGAGCATCCTAAATCTCAGAGGAGTTCTATATAAGATATTTTAATTTCTAGGTTTTGGATTATGCCAAGAAAACTCAGTACTAGCACTGCCTAAAAATAGAAACGTAGAAAGAGGATGGGAATCTACATGAAATTAACATTAACACAGTGGCATGCATGAGGCTGGGCCACGGCAAGTTATGTATAAACTACCTTTGCACGATTGTGTTTTGTTATCAGTGTCATTCCCGCATTTCGTCAGTGCTGTACAATTGTACATGATTGATGTATTCGGGGCATCGCTTTTGTCTCTGTACCAAGTATTATTGTTATAAACGCCTTTGCTAGAGTAACCCATGGCCTCGCAGGTCAAGTTTTCTTCATCTGTACCCCAACTTCTGGTACAAAGTTTTTGCCAGCTACCATTGTTGTAGATTTCCATAATGCCACAACATGGGTTCTCTCCTGACTGAAAGCGTAGCGGGAATGCTGATAAAAGAAATGATAGAATACAATCTTGATAAAATGCAAAGCCATGTGACAATTTGGAATCGAAGATAAACAAGACACTAGCTGAGGATGGTTATCATTGTTGAGACCAATTTTTGGCTTATTACAATGTGGAAAGGTCTACAATATTATAGCTATATTTTAGAATCAATTATTATTCATAAAATCGAAATATATGGACAGCTTAATATATATATATATATATATATATATATATATATATAGGCTTGAGCATATAAATAAGTAATGATGTAATGAACGAAAAAGTTTTAACTCTCTAGAAGCTTTGATTCCCCAGGCTTTAGAAACAGAAAGCCTCAAAAAACGCTAATTATGACCAATAATTATTGTCATCAAGGTCAATGACCTCGAAGTTATAAGTATTAAAAGCATTAAAATGAAAGTGTTATTAAATGAGACTTAAAACTGTAGATCTCCTCTAAGATGGCATATCATTGTGGTAATTAGGTAATTTGTACAACCTAACTACTGCATTTAAGCTATTACAATCGCTGAGGCGTTTGGTTGTTCTTGCCTTGTAGCTTGTTCACGAAGTGGATCTCAGTGATTTTTGCTCTGTCTGGGACTGGGTAAAAACTAACATCTCAAATTTTTTTAGAAAATATTCCATGGACAAAAGTTGGCGAAGAAGATCAGATGAGAAGCAGCTTCATAGAGAATTTCAATAAGCCAGTTTAAGCTTTAATTTCAAAACGAACCCTCACAAAAAAAAAATTAGCAAAGTTAAATGTTCTGAAAGAACGAACTGAGAAATTTTATGTGAGTTGAAGGTATAATTGTCAGATCCCTCGCTAAATGGCATGAGTATGGAGAGAAAAACTCGACGTATTTTTATAATCTAAGAAAGCAAAATCATATCAGAAAGCATATTCGTAAACTCTGTTTAAGTGTTATGGCGTGATACCGATCCTTATGAAATTTTGCATGCGGAAAAAAAACTATTATGAGAACCTTCATAACAAAAAAACAGTGGATGTCTCAGAGAAGAATTTGTGCATAATATTATTATGCATTATCCACCTCGTGTGGTACAATTCAGGGAGAGATAGTGCTCGTAATTTCAAGTAGGCTTCGCTCTTCGCGCTCGTCCGATTTAGAAATTAATCGCAAGATTTCTCTTCGAATTGCACTCCACTCACTATTGCTGGTAATGGATAATATGTTCAAATTACTTTACCATTGAGTGCGACAGGTAGAACCGCTTTCTCCATACCTTTCTTTTAATCGCAGTGGACATTTTGGCCACTACTGTCAGAGCTCCGAAAAAGGTAAGGGGAATAGAAATTAACGGCATGGAAACTACTACTGCAGTTTGCTGATGACACAACTGCAGTTTTGTCTGATTTCAATTCTGCAAAAACTTTTCTAAACTCATTACTATAGACGATTTTGAGACGATGTCTGATTTGAAACTGGTCAGAACGTTGAAAAACTTGAGCCAATGCGGATCAGATCCTGTTATAATCATGTGGATACGCCATTTGGTGCCAAGTGCCAAAAAAGGTTTAAAGTTTTTAGGCATTTCATAGCTTATGATGTCCAGCTCCTTGTTGAAAAAAACTTTAGGCAGCGATTGAAAAAAGTTAAAAAAACAATAAATTTATGGAAAATAAGACGGCTATCCATTTATGGGAGTTGAGTATATTTCATTCCCGAAAATGCTATATCCGAGCTCCATTTTATGTGCACCTATTGAAACTATGAAAGAATTTCAAACTTTAATATTTAAGTTTTTATGGAATGGAAAAGACAAAGTTATTTGCCTCTCAACATATGCACCTTATGAATTTTGTGGTCTTAAAATTATAGATTTTGAAAGTGTGGTTAGAGCTTTACGGTTGAGTTGGCTAAAAAGGAAATCCTGACAAGAATTGCAATGGCTTTTGGAAGTCTTACTTCAATTACCTTTTAAAACATCAACTATTTGATTTGGACAGGCTTAAGAAAATCAGTGTCACTGTGTTTACAAGATAAGAAGCCCAACTCTAAAACGATCTCTGATCTAGAGAATTATAGATGTCATCATTATTATAGTACTTTGATGAAGTTTATTTATGAAATGCCAAGGAAATGAGTCATGCTATTGGATAAATTTAACTTAACAGAGGAACAGCCCTCCAAAACAAAACTGTTACTACTGCATGTTGCCTCCGAGCCTTAGACTGATACGTTCCTTTCAGTATAAGGTGTTAAATTACATTTCATTTACAAACAATCTTCTTTGTAAAATAGGATAAATCGTCAATCCCTGAATTGTACATTTTGTAATGAAACTCTTGAGACTAATTCTGCATTTTTTTGTTTCATTGTGCCATTTTACAATCCTTTTTGAATTATGTAATTTATAACATTTTGAGTCAATTAAGTAGTTGCATGTACCTTATATTGAGTGATGTCATCATTGACGTTTTGAGGGAGGAGATCGATCTAATAGATTATACCTTTCTTTTAGGAAAAATTTATTTATGGGATTGTAGACGCAATGACAATAAGCCATCAATTACACATTTTACCCAAATTTTAAAAAACAAACATAACACAGGAAAGCTTATTGTAAAAAGAAAACAAAATAGGTATCGATTCTTTCACAAGCAAATGGCATGTTTATGAAAGACATAATTATTTTGTATCTTCAATGTTGTATTGTGATACCTTTTTGGTACTTTTCCTATTGCTACTTTTCCTATAGATTCATAAGGTGTATCACTCTTAAACTTTTATTCCCAATACAATTTATGTGCTGTCAATCAAAAGAAAACTACAGGAATAAAACTTGTTAAATATGGTAATAAAGTCAGTCCTTGTTAAAAAAAAAAATATCGAAATAATGCTTAATCTTTGTTATTATTTCTAACATTATTATTTTGTATTTGTTATGGAAAGAAATAAATGATAACATCAAAACATTAATGATAATAGTGATATAACCTCACTGCATACGCATTACCACATCGCGGTAGACTAAGTTATGGGAGGAGTCCGCGACTACTGTGGCAGCTAAGGTATGCAGCGAGAAAGGAGAGTGACACTGTCAACCGGCACCAGGGGAGGAGGGTGGGGTGACAAGACCTTCCTCCACCGGAACGCCGGCAAAATGACAAAGATACCGAAGGCAAAACCCGGTAATTTAAACGAAGAGACCGCAAAGTATCATGCCTGACCTGGGGCATAAAAGCATGGTGGAATATGAGGGATTAAATCAACTTCCGCGATGCGCTAATTATGTATGCAGTGAGAATAATAAATGTTTACGAAGCCTTTAAAGCGCTATTGAGCGGTCTGTACAATAAATACAATACAATACAAACTAAGCCATCTGTTAGCTCTTAGGCTTCATGAACAAGCTACACCTCAGGAATTGACATCGCCTTAATAAAGTAGTTAGCTTATACAAATTACTTGATTACCACAATAATTCACCATTTTCACTTGCAAATCTTTAGCACTGTTCATACTAACTTGGAGGTCACAGTGTCGTCATTAGTGTTTATCGAGGCTTTCTGCACCAAAAACCTAAAGTTTAGCATTAATCAGAGAAACTACGCGTCTAAAGAGTTCGATCTTTTCTTTGGTTACATCATGTTACATCATTACTTGTTTATATGCCTAGTAATTAGCCTTGATTTATAAACTGTCCACTGTTTTGGATTTCATTAACAAGACTTCAATGACACAGTCACTTCTTACACACAATTTGAGTTGAAGCAATAAATTTTTTACAATGACTCTCAAACAGAGTTAAAATATTGTAAACCGATCTTCCCTTACTGTAATAAACAAACCGTGATATCAACAAAGATCTCATCTTATTCATTTTCTATATAGTTTTGCTTGTCTGACTGATTATATATATTGAGTTTCTATTTTCAAGGCTACTTTCCTTATGGTATTAAATCCATCCACACAGTAAATTACTAATCTTAATGTCTACCTTCATGGCAGCTGGACATGTTGTTACACTCCCTCACGACTGCTCTGGTTCCATTGCATTTCTTTCCACCATGTGCTGGCTCTGGATTAGCACATTCTCTAATCCTTGTTTGTATGCCACTGACTATCTTAGTACAGATACTCCATAGGCTCCATTTGGTCCAGCCACCATCAACTTACAAAATTAATAGGAGATAAAAACAGACAGAATAATTTCACATTTAAATAATCACGATTCAAAACAATTATATACTGATTTAGGCAAGCCTAAAAGTGGAGCTCCTGGGCCGGGTTGTTCAAAACCCAATTAAGCTAACCCAGGATAAGCAAGGATTTTGATTTGAGTTTTTAACTTTGCAGTGAGGTTTTCTGCACACCGTTTGGCCTTCTGTTTTGAGTTTGAATAATCGCAAACTACACAAAACAAAAGCAGTGAAAAACATTCGTATACAACAAAAATTTATACTTCGGTTAACTTTTAATCCTGGGTTAGCGTTAACCTGCTTTCAAACAACCCGGCCCTGATTTCAATAAGTTTACACCACATGAGCCCACAATCCAATCGAAAACCAGCACTTGGTCAGCGGTCACCTTAAAAAAATAAGTGCCTCAATGAGATCTAAACTTAAGCCCACGATATGGTCAGCGGATACATTTTTGACAGGTGTCAGTTGACCCTAACATGGATGTCCAATATCAAAGAAGGACACCATGTACCAAGGCTGCATGTCCCTAGCCTTGATAACCACGAGAAAATCCATTCATGGGTTTCCTTTCCTTTCTTACGAGTATGGGGCTCCGCTTGGCGGCCCTTTGGGTGGTCAGAACTCTGCTATTATAATTATAATAAGAACCTTCCCAGCATCTTTTGCACCCGAAAAACTTGGAATGTCAAATAACTTTAATTATCATTCGATGCATTTCTTCGTCATTTTCATTGGCCGATAGCGCACCACATGACCAGCAAATGCATGCAACTACCTTCAATTAATGGTCTGCTCATGGGTAATTGTAAACATGTTCTGGTATGAAAAATAGCAGATGACTTCCCTGAGCTGCCAGAGAGTGATTTAAATATCAAAACAAACTTGGTGATAGAATGATAAAACAATTATTGAACTCAGTTATCGCAAAATATTGTGATTTGTCAGTGTCTGATATGATCTGCTTGCCACTGACCAATCATAATATTTTGCTCAACCTTGTCCAATAATATCATTGTTAATCGTTGATACAAAGTCCAAGAGAACCATAAATCACCTGAAAACATTTGTCAAAAAATATAGTTTATGAAGAGCCTTGGGGTTTTGATGCCATTGGTCACATGACCAGAGTGCGTAGAAGTTTTCAACTAAATTTAAACTACAGTTTGTGCTATTATAAAGGAATTTTGTTCAGCAAAGTTGTAGACTTCTAAATACTGTTTTTGAAAACAGCTACTTACATTTGTAAATCTGAAGAAACTATAAAGGTGAAAACTGCTCAGTATTGAAAACGTTGATTACTTCCTGTTCGATGATATTTTTTTAAGAAAAGAAAATCTCAATGAAAGGTATGGAACAATAATAATTTTTCTAATGACGATGATACTTTTGCTTCATGTCCATCCCTTCGTGGCTAGTAAGAATGGATGTAAACCAGACCGAGGCCCCATATTTTGGTGCCACTAATCATTACTTACTCTTACGTATACTCAGATAACTGTTTCTCTCGCCGATTGGAACATATATCTAAGTCCTTGGCAATCACAGTCACCCAAGTCTACACATGGAGCACTGACTGATCTATTGAATAATAAGGGAAGAATGATGTGTACACAAACAAGGATGTGGTCGTTTGGGATGATCTGTTTAGCATCAATGTTTGAATACTGCCAATCACTCAGATGGTGGTGCATTGAAGCAACCAATGAATCTCTATTCAGAGTGGATTCATGGGTTGCTTTGATGCACCACAATCCAAGTGATCGTAGACCATTGATCCTGACCCAGGACATCCCAAGGGAAATTAAAAGCACCCTAAGATCAACAATTAAGATTGAGGCTTAAAGGACATCTCAGTTACCTGGACAACGGTTTGTGTTGCATGACTGGGACTGAGTCTTGTTTCCTCGGCAATCATAGTCACCATCTGGTGGAGGAGGATTGGTGCATGATCTGCGTCGAATTTGAGATCCACTGCCACATGTGACAGAGCACCTGTCCCATGATCCCCAGCGTGACCAATCTCCTAGAATATAAATATTTTATAGAGATTTAAAACAAAGGCATGGGAGAAAATTCATCTAAAGAAGCTTAATGTATTGAATATAGATTACCAAGTTATTTAACTACTGAATAAAATTTCCTCACAATCAAATACGTTTCACAAACTTAAGGTAAAAGAAAGCACCAAACAAGTACGATTTAAAATTTCTTTTTTTCGAATATTTCTATCCTGCATAGGTATAGGTGACCATTGGAGCAAGCTGCTCTTAAATAAACAGAAACATAGAACTACATGACTTGTATAACCCATGACCAAAAGTGTTGGGAAGGTTAAATTTTCCTCCCCTCTCTCCTTTTCAATGTCATATGGCTTAATAGCAAAGGACTTAGTCACATCGTAATGTTATTGATAAGTAGAACTTATTACTCATGCGCAGTATGGCGTCTTAGTGTCGCATTTGTGCATGCAAATGTACGCATGCATACATTTACCACGCTCTTTGGAGCTCCGTTCGTCATATTGGATTCTTCAAGAAGGTGCCGTTTTTTCGAAAACGTTGTGCTTTTCCCCCAATTTGATACGGTGTGAAAGTATCTATCAGTAATTTAGTTCGTTGTTAAGATTCTGAACTGGCATGTGAGCATGCATGAACAGCAAGAAAGTGTTTCTGGAGAGGTAAGTTATTGTTTATGTCGATCGTCATCTGACAATATGACAAGTCTCAAATTTATCAGGGCTTTGGAGATTCAAGGACATATTATGAAAATCATTTACTAAAAACGTGCTCTGTATACTTTGGTCAAAAAGAAGCATTATATGCAGCACATATAATGTTATTTTATATCGAGACATTTTCTTGGGTACTATAATACGTCTATCAGTTATTTGGGTGGAGCAAGGAAAGGCACATCACCTAGGAGACTCCAATCAGATACTAGTAGGCGGGATCGCGGTTACTATTTAGTTTGCTTGGCATGTCAGTTTCGGCCTCCTTACCATTCAGCAGCAACGCTATCTCCAGAGCTAATTTTCAAGTTTCCCTCCGCCTCCCCAGCTCCAGCCAAATATCATACACTTCGATTGTCCTTGTGGCGGTTTTTCGTGCCCCACCTTTGCTGAAGATAACATCAAATACTTGTAATTTTTGATAACTTTATCTGAGACAAATAAACGTCACGCTAGTGGCCATATTTACGCCAGATCGGTGGCTTTGTTTGTAGAGTTTACTTATCATGCTTCAGCAAACGAGCGCGGCCAGAGCAGCCCCCATCCCTAAGGCGAAAGGAAAATGGAACGAGATAAAAAATCCTTCCTGTTCGTGTAAATGGACGTGTTCAACAAAACGGGCAGGTAATAGGCCACGTTCGATATATATCAATATTCTAGCATGTCTTTTTCAGGACAAAATTTTCAAGTTTCTTTTGTCCCTCAAATCCCAAAAGATACTTGGTTAAAAAGAAATCATTTTAAAAGAAAAATAGAAAAATGCTATAGCTTGACGTTTTGACGTTATCTTGTCGCCATTATCAATGCAGATTAAAGTCGTTCAGTTCAGTTACAGGTATATACCAGCTTAGGTGTTAAGAAGGAATCTACCAAAAGTTCGAGTAACAAGTGGACTAAAATTTTTTACCGAGAATATTTACATTGTATTGAAAACTTCTGTGTGACTCTTTTAAATATCATTTCTAACTGTTACGAGTATCGTTGTAGAGCTGGGTTGTTTTCAGACAGAACTCAGGATCGCTGGTAACAGCAACAAGCTAATTTATTTCCGTAAGGTAACTTCACGAATTTACAGCACTAAGCTTCTTCAAATTTGAAGCAATCTCTCTTACAGAAACTCTCGCCCTAATATACATGAGGTTTAAAGTTCTAGAAACTTCTATTAGGAGCTAAATTAAGTAGTTTGACACAGTTCCTAATTTGAGTAATTACATAAGAATTGTTCTTATACAAATTGGTCACGGCTGAATGGCTTCCGGTTGTAGATTGTTCTAGAACTTGACTTAGGCAATTTTTCGTAACACTAATAACACCAAATGTAGAAAATAAATTTTTAAGTAATATATGAAACACTTGAAAGTACTAGTGAAATGAAACTGATGGTGAAATTTTACCTGTGTTTTATCTGACAATTTCTCTGAACTTTGAAATCTACTTGCTCGAGTTCCCATGAGAAAGTGTTTTTGGTGTTGTTTCAGACAACTGTTTATATCTTTAGCTTTTGGAAAATGCAAAAAGGACTATAATTTACTTTAAGTTATTCTGGTACAAGGTTTGTGTCCATTAAAAACTGAAATTACTCGATTTCCAATCGGGATCGAGTCAAGAAGAATGTGACGAACAATGTCAGATAATAAAACACTTGTGTGCTTAAGTTTTTTTTTTCCTTTTTCCTTTTCCTACTTCTTGGTTAGTCTAGTACACCTTGTATTTTGTATCAATTATTGAAACGTATCACATTTTTAGCAACATGTGTGAGGATATATATAATAATATTTTAATTCTCGGAAATATGGCATTGCATGATATAACTTACAAAAAGCACCAGGTGCCTACTGAGGAGTATTGTTATTTTATCAAGTTTCAAGTATACTTTCAAATCAAATTACAAATACAATAAAAATGAAGCAAAGTTGATATCTGTTACAATGGCGCAGTATTAGAATATAAACATAAATAAGTCTAACACTTGAACAAAAAATGCCTAAAAAGATTTAGTTCAAAATTGCTATGAAAAACGATATTTCATCCAATTCGCAATTCGGATCGTTTGTTAATTCTCTATCTATATTTTTTGAACTCTTTTACAGCACTTATCTTCTCTCCTGCATCTTAATTATCTATATCTTACATCTATGATGCACTTTTTTCAAATTAGCATTTCTCTCGTATTTTTTCCAGTTGTCAGATGGCAAACGTTTTCAAATTGCTTGTCTGACTATGCACGCATTGCGTACGTATTTTATACGACTTGCAACCTCCTGCGCATGAGTATAAGCTACTTGGAGCCTCTTGTTCACACTGATATGGGGAACAGGGAGGACAATTTAAAATTTCATACATGGTGTTAGCTAACTTAATTAGTTCCAACTGAAATACATTACAATCGTGATAACATTCTAACATCATTCCTGACTACTTTTAGATACTGAGTAGTTTAGTTCAAACGAATTTAATGTGATGCTGTGAATTAGAATTAAAGGATAGTTACCAGCTGAATTGTTCCCCAACATCAACATGAAAGAAAAAAGATGAAACTAAGTTACAAACAGAAATTAAATAAATATGATTACTTCCTTTAAAGAACACAATAAAAGAAAAAGAAGGGAATTTAGTCAGCAGGCAATTGGACAAACGTAGTTTGGTCCAAAAGAAATTGATCTGATGCATTGAATAAAAGTAAAAAGACAGTTATAATTACCGCCTGGTTTGTTCCCATATTCCACATGAAAAGAAAAAGATGAAAATAAGTTACCAACGGAAATTGGACTATTACGTAGTTTGGTTCAAAAGAAATTGATCTGTTGCATTTTTGAATAAAAGTAAAATAGAAACTTATAATTACCACCTGGTTTGTTCCCCGACATTCCACATGAAAAAGAAAAGACAAAAATCAATTATTACCAAGAACCATTACTTAATCACTTAAATGAAACAAATTAAAGAATCAAAAACAGAAGACCACCAAGTAATCGGATTTGAATTTATAGGTTAGGTTAAAAAACAGTTGGTGTGAAGCATGGAATAATGTAAAACGATTATAACTCACACCCTGGTTTGTTCCACAACATCCACATGAAAGAGAAGAGATAAAAATTTATTAGTAATAATTAAGAGGGAATGGCTACTAACATCGAGCCAGTGGTGGTACATGATGAAAAATCAAAATTCTTCATATATCATCCAGAGATGGTATATCGCCTATGGTAACCCTAGAAACGTGTAATGGGATTTTTTTTTTCCTTGAAGCGGTTTTTATGGTACAAATTACAGGTAAAAACAAATGACATTTCGACTGCTTATCAGTCATTTTCAAGTTCAAGGTTGAGGGTAAAAATTAACATACTTGTACATAGACATATCTACACATAGGAAGAGAGATAACGAAGTAAAAATAGGAGCTAAAAGATATAAAGGGGGTATTAAAGACAATAACAGCATGCAAAAAATTTTTATCAATTAAAAACTTAGGCACGAAATTGAGTCGGATTTTACATTGAAACTTGAGTGGTGAAACGTTTTTCGTTTTTACCCGTAATTTTTACAGTGAATTGTTTTAAAAGACTGTTGCTGATAATATTATTTTTAACTCACCAAACAAACATGCATGACCCGTAAAATATCATGGTGCCTGATTTCACATGGAAATTTCAAACAGTAAATAGAATTTACATGCACAGATTGAATGATGGTTTATCAGAAAGATATCATACCAACAACCACAGGTGATACAAATAAATCAAACAATGGAAGAGCAAATTTTGACCAGCACCTTAATAGGTAGTAACAACATTTTCATCCTGTGTCAGCTGGACATCACAACAACATGCAAAATGCACAAACATTTTCCATGATTTTAAAAAGAGAAACAAAATGGTGTCCCTAGCGCAAGGGTTACCCTACCTGCTTGTAAACAGAGCCTTAATTTCTTTAATCCATTTTTGGCAATGCATAGCAAAAACCTATAAAGTCACCAATGTTGCGTGACAGACAAATTTAGTCTACAATGATATCACTGACTTTCAGCACAAGCATGAAGAACAGACCATAAGTATGGCAAGCCCATCATGACAAAAGTAGGTTAACTTCAAAATCTTCTATCGAGCTTCAGTGATCGATATGTGAGATCAGGAAAACACTACATGAGAAATGGAAATCACCACACAAAAATGAAAACTGTCATGTGAGGTCATAAATTACCTGTTGAGATAAAAAAAAAATCAGTAATCGAGAAAAGGACTGCTGTAGCAAGATACCGAGAAATCAACACCAACTGTCAAGAATGAGAAATCGTTGTACAAGAATAAGAAATCGCCATTCCAGGTTACCGATATATTTTTTCTAAGCGAGTGAGCCACAACTAGTCAGCGGAGTGTCTTTTGGCAGTACACTCTCCTGTCAATACGTGGCAGCCGGGAAGTGTTTTCAAAAAACTACGTTATTAGACAGTATTTCCGTGAAATATGTCATTTAAATATACGAAATATGTCATTTAAATATACGAAATATGTCATTTAAGGTGGCTCCCTATAGCTTTACGATCGCTCGTGCACAGAAGACCAAAACGTTTAGTAACCTGCTCACGCTGAAAGAAATAGGGAAAATTCCTTAAAATTTGGCAGTCTGGTAGAAAACATTTTACTTTAGCTGAAGCTCTTTTTTCAGGGAAATCTATCTGACCAATTTTTCCACTGCGGTAAAAGACAAATTTGCAAAAATCGAAAAAAAAATGCCTGTACAAAACCTACTTTTTTGTGTAAAAAATTAGTACCCCGCCGAATTTGCTGTATTGTGAAAATTTTGGAAGATTTCACCGAAGGAAATTCAAGACAATATCCGTGATTCTTATTCTCACACGACGAGTCCTTAATGTAATGCAAATTGCACAGAGCGAAGTTTATTCCAAGTCACTTATTTTTTTAATGTTTTTCACAACGCGTGGGGCTGCAACGAATTTGCAATTTTTTGGCGGGTTTTAAAACAATATTTCAAGGAAAAAATTCTGGCTTTCTATTGGCTTACTAGCAGATGAACATCTGTATACTTTACAGGTTTGGCCAGGCCTAAAAGCAGAGCTCCTGATTACAATAACTTAACCTGGCTTGAGCCTGCGTTGCAATCGAAAACAGTACCTGGTCCACTGTCAACTTCAAAAAACAAACACGTGACCTCGATGAACTTTAAACCTGAGTCCGCAATATGGTCACATGATACTGATCGGCGGATACCTTATTTTGACAGGTTTCAGTTGACCATAACATGGATATCCAATATCGAAGATGTAAGCTGTAAACCAAGGTTGCATGACCTGGCCGACCTATTAGCTGGAGTATGGCCACCATATTGCACAACAACGTCGTCTTAAGGGGCATGCGCCCGCGATCCATGCCGCTAGCCAGATCGACCATGAAAAAAGAGTTGCATGGTTTTCTAGACGTATTTCTACGCATGCATGTGGTTGTGTTCCTGCAGTTATGGTGCTCCGCTTGCTGGCCCTTCGGACCGCCGGAACTCCGCCATAAAAGCTCAAACAAATGTCAAGAGTCCACTTTGTGTTCAATGTGAGCAACACCGTTAGAACTTATTGTTAAAATATCATTAAACTTCCCCTCCCTCCCACCTTTTGGAGACAGGGTGTGGTCATGAATTATACTGCATCTAATAACCAAAGGGTCACTCCTGTGTGGTGCAGTTAAGTTTGTGCAGCAACTTCTCCCAAGCGATACTGTGCTCTTGTCTGATTTAGCGCATGCTGTCTGACATTTAGCTTGTAGTGCTGGGGAGATAGGTGAGGATGTTTTTCACTCTGTCGCCAGAGGTCGCACGGCCTGACCAAATGCAAGGCATTGTTCTCCCATTTATGTCAACATGAGTAGTTTGTTTGGTGATTTATTATTTGACCAAGAAAATTACTTCATTTTCAGTGGCTGAGAGCAGACCAATTTATCGTTAATTTTTAATTTGCACCGGAGTACAAATTAACATGCTTGCGTTCGTAACTTTCTCAGTCATATAATAAATTAGTAATCATGTGAAAGCTCGAGCAATTAAGGATTTACATAACTCGTGATATTTGAAAATTCTTTCAAATTGCACTCGCCTAAAGGCTTGTGCAATTTTGAGAGAATTTTCAGATATCACTCATAGCGTATTAATCCTTTACGATTACCTATACTAATAGCTTTTGATTAAATTTTTTGAGCAGCGACATTAACAAAGAAAGTAGTGAATGTTTGTACCTCACTGTCACTGCAACACATTTTTCAGAGAAGCATTTTTCACCAGATGTCTTACTTAATGCTCAAAGAAATTTGTCGATATCCAACTCAAATACTAGAGCTACTTTCAGTCTAAGGTCACATGTTCCTTTACCTATATCACAGCTCCTTTGTTAGGGAAAAGAACTGAGAGTAGACTAAAGCAACTGCCGATCGTGAACCAATATGGCAGCGCATTTGAAAGCTTTCAAAAATTATTTTTCAAATCTTGTTTGTTCAAATCAAAATTTTTTTTCACCGAAGTCCCTTGGGTGATGTGTAGATTCAAGTAAAAGAGTAAAAGCAAATTAATTTAGAGTCACTTTAAATCAGAGTTCTGTGCACTTAAAAGATACTCTTAATGGTTTACAAACACAAGGTTCCAAAAATAAAGTAAATCATTCAATACTCAGTAAAACTCTTACTAGTTAATACACATGCCTAAATTTCGTACATGTACATGTACTTACCTGTTGATGGAACAGAAAAAATAACAACCAGCGGGAAAATTAAGGGAAAATGTAGCTGATGCATCTCATTTCCTATGAAAAACCATAAGGGCCAAAGGTCAATAAAAACACCAAAACAAAAGATCAACCCAACAGAAACATAGTATTTTCTGGAATCGACCATTGCCATTCTGGTAAAATTTGCAAACATTCAAAGTCATAATTTCTCCTTTTTAGCTGATATTCATTGATTTTTACCAACTTTGGTATTTTTCCTCTATATTAATCAAAAAGATAAATTAGCTCCTGCTCCTGTTTTCGCACCCGATAAGCCATAGCAAAATCTGAAACCTTTTGATTACAGAGCTGTTTTATTCACATATTCTAAACATGAACAGAGGTTCTCATCATACAAGAAATTTCATGCGCATACACTTCTGTTTTTAGATACAGATGAACTAATTTTTACTGCAGTTAGGTAATGAGTTACTTGTGTCAGAAATGCAAAACAAAAAACAAAAAAACAATGAGGGTCACCGACCCCCAATCAATTTCATTGGTTATTTTCATTTAGTAGAAATGATGTCCAGTTTTCTCTGTATTTCAGAATCAGATTTTGCCCTCGCACTCGCGCTCTGTTTCTTGAGTGCGTGGGAATACTGCACTCAAGATTTGATGGAAGTAAAGAAAACTTGTTTTACAACTAGGAGTAATCGTAGATTAGGGAGTGCATTAGATATGTTGCGTGGCCGCAACGGAGTGATGGGGAATGTTATTATTGCTTTGTGTTTTGATGTGCGTGAGGTCTAGACTTCTACAGTGTAAATTATAAATCACGATTTTTGGAATAAGACCTAATAAATTTGGCTTTGACTCGTAGAATCAGTAAATTTATGCTGTGACCACAAAGCTGGCCATTTACCATCAGCGAGCTACATAACTCGGTGCGTGTAAGACTTATTTTGTTTGAACAAACCATGGTCATTTTCTATAGGTGAGCTACACAATTCGGAGCTAGGTTTTGTTTCATTAATGACCAAATAGTTGTTTGTCGTCAAACGCCATCGGGTTGACAACACAGGGATTCTACACAAATAAATGTTGAAAACTCGACGCTACTTGCTTTGAAAATAAATGTATGCGTGACTTGCATCACGCACTTGTATCAAGGACGTCATTCCTCCCTGCGAGTAAATCTTGATTTTTGTTGCTTAAGTGAGACACAGGGAGACCAAGACGAAATTAGTATACGTTCTTGTTCCTCTCGAACACAATCAATGATATTTAGACTGAAATCTTGTTAAGTTACGTATTGACTGTTTTCAATAAAAAGCTGTGGGATTGCGTGGATACCCCTTATAACCCATTCCCTAAGAAATATTTATTGCTTTCCCATCAACTAAGATTTCTTTGTTGTTAAAGAGAATGGTGTCCGCTCCTTGATCATAATTGTACAAAGTCTTAATTTCATGTGATAATACATTGTTTATGGCTAGTCTTACGCAGCGCTTTCATTTCGTCCAGGCCAAGAAACTCATCAGAGACCTTTCTGCTTGGCAAACTCGTTGGGCATCGCGCCCAAAGTCCCGTTCGCATACAAAATGATGACAGCAATCTTGCCTTACATGTATATCGTCTTATAAGGATTCCCGACCGAACAAATTCACGAGTGAAAATTGACAATGAAGTTGACAGAAAATCATTGCTGTCACTATTAATTTTTGACTTTGGGCGCCGTGCCCAACGAGTTTACCAAGCAGAAAGTTCTCTGAAGAGTCCTTTGGCCAGGACGAAACGAAAGCGCTGCGTAAGACTAGCCACGAACAAAGTTTTATCGCAAGTAACTGTCAACTTTATGTCAATCTTAATTTCATCATAAGTAAAATTTAAGTATACCTCCATAAAATGTTGGAATGTGCCTTAGGCCCGGTCCAAACGCCGCTCCACTCGCGTGCCGAACCAAACTTGATTAAGTTCGACTTTAGAGAGACTTTGGAGCGACGGCTGGTTCAGACGGCGTATTTACCTCGAACTTAATTCGGGAAGCCGGTAGTAACAATTTTCGACGAGAAAATATACGTTTTGAATTCAAGAACTCTGTCCAAATAGGAAAGCTGTGACTAACATTTCGCTGTTATAGCAATATTTAGGGAAGCAAATTCAAACTCAAGGTTCAGTGTTTGTAATTAGACAGGTTTTCTCCCGGTTAATATTCGACTTGTTATGGGAAATCTCACAAGCTGGGCTATTATCACGAAGAAAACGCAAAAAATGAATTTGCGCTAAAGAAACTCACTTAAACAGTTCCGTTTCTCATAAATCGAAGGCATATTTTTAGCGACGACTTCGAGTTTCATGCATGACTGGTCGCGCGAACTCAATTTTGAGCTAATCACGAGTCCCGTTATATGAAAAATACATTACAGTAATTTATGCATTAGGTCCAACACATGAAGAGAACGCCATATGGATCAGCTGCCGCTCCAACGTCGCATAGTGCGACAGACCCTGCCGAATTTAATGTTGTTTGCCGCACCAAACCTAACCTGCCGAACCAAACTGATTCAAAGGCCGCTCTTCTGCCGTACTTAACTCATCAGTTAGGTTCGGCGCATGAATAGAGTGGCGTTTGGAACGGGCCTTAGATATTTGACATCATAGTCGCATCGAAGCGGGAAATTGGGGCCTCCATGTTTGTTAAAGAAATTTTCAGAAACTAATTTTTTCCTCTTTAGCTGATATTTGTTGGTTTTACTACTTCGGGTATTTTTCCTCTCTGTTAAACAATAATAATGAAACAATTGCAACATTTAAAACAATTAAGCTCCTGGCCACACTTATAAATTAAAAATATCATATCAGTCAGGATGCTGTCCCTTAAAATATGATTTTTTCCAAGATAATAATGAGATATAATTTACATAGTTTACCTTTCTAGAAGAGGAAGTTTCAGCTCCTCCAAAATGTGGTGCTACCCTCTGAAAAAGACAATAATAAATATGGAATATACAAATCAACTGTACAATTAGCGATAGCTCAGGTCAATTTTTATCTTAAACCGGTCTTGAAAAAACATTGACTCGCAATAAAATACTGAAGACAACGGTTGCAGCTGTTAATTCAGCAACAAACCATACGTTTTATAATTTTACCTTTAAAGCTTCCATAAAATAAAACTTAGATAAAAACAAACTGACCGACAGGAGTGAAGGAAACATGGCCTTTAAGTCAAGAAGTAGCATTGTGTAATAGGACCAAAAAGTAGCTAAAACTGATGACAGGAAAAAGGGACTTTTATATTAACAAAGATATTTTTTTTGCTCAACACAAAATAAATAGTCATGCAGAATTAACTGCAGTAAATAATCATTATGCAGATTAAGAAGAATAAGAGCTTTCAAATATTGTTATCCCTGCAATTACCTGTTAATTTGCTCAGTATTCTTTTGGTCTCTAAGGGGTTCCGTCTCAAATTGTATTGGAGTACCACAAGAAAAACTTCCTTCCCGCTCTCTAAAGATCAAATTAATGCCCACAACATTAGACACATATGCATATCCATGTTAGTTGCCAAGTGCGCTTTATATTTTAATTAGCAGGGCTCGAAAAAAGTGCCATCAACTTGTCCGGGGCAAGTAGATTTTCCTGCTGGGCATGTAACTTTTCATTCTCACTTGCCCCTGGACAAGGGCCCTGGCAAGTTGCCTGCCAACTAAACTAAAAAAAAAATAAACTGAGGCTTCCTCAGGAGAAGCAAAATTTGATAGCGGCTTCTCCGAAGAGCAAGATAGAATTAAAGTTCTTCTGAACCCTGAAATAGCCAGTTCACATTCAGATTATAAAGTATGAGTGCTAGCAAAAATGATACATTAATAGACATGTTTTCCTTACAACTACCTGCTATTGTTCGGTGTTCTTGTGGCCGCCAAGTGGTTCAGTCTCAAAAGGTGTTGGAGTGCCGCAAGAAAAACTTCCCATTGTCTGAAGATTCATTTCCAAAACAATAATAAGCACACCTGCATGCAAGCTGCCAAATGTGTTTCACATACAACAGCCAATAGTTAACGTTTCTGGCAAATATAATGTCAAAGTTTTACCAAGATGTTTTTGTCATTCTCCAGATTATGATGCATGAGAGCTTTTGTAAATAATACTAAAAGGTTTTCCCTCCAATTATTGTCATTGTTCAATATCATTTTGGCCATCAAGTTCAGTTCAGTCCAAAAAATGTATTGGAGTGTTCATGAAAAACTTCCTGTTGTCTGAAGATAAATATCCATAACATTAGCTAGCTAGCACACCTCCCAGTGTAAATTGATGAATGTTCTATATATGTTAAAAAAAGCCAATAGTTACTTTTTCTACCAGACTTACATGTAAATTACCGAATCAGTTCTTCCTTCGGGTTGCTGGAAATTTCCAAGGGGGAGGGGTCTCAAAACCCAAAATTTTTAAAGGAAAGTATAAACCAAAACTGGAATTTCCAGGGGGATTAATTTGGAAAGGGGGGGAGGGGTCACACCAAAAGAACCACCTAATTTTTAGCAATAAACATATGTTCTAAAGCATACGACAAGTAGCCCTCCCGATTATTGCCCATCCTCACTCCACCCCCAAACCGGGTGCTTGATGTAAAAGATATGAAGTGGCACTGGAGTGTTTATGCCGGTAAGCATTATCCCGGATAATGAGGTTGCTTCCTATTGGCCGGATCAAAAGACTAATTCCCGGGGTTTTAATCGTAGAATTACTAGTGGATAATAGGACAATCACATGACTTTTGGAGGGCATATAGTTTATTTGTGGCCCGAGTAGCATCATTTGCGCCCGAGCGCGAAGCGCAAGGGCGCAAATGATGCTACGAGGGACACAAATAAACTATATGACCGACAAAAGTCATGCGATTATCATTATTATCAATACACAAGGCCAAATCGTACAAATTCATTTAATAAGAAAAAAATGTTTAACAGAGATGTAGCATGAAACTATGGTATGGAAAGTTGTTGCTACAATACGAACAGCTAAACAAGAGCCAAATAAAATTCCTTTTTGTTTACAATAAAATGTCAAATATAATCTAGTTTTAAAAAGATTGGTAACAATGATTAGCAAAAAGACAGTTTACATTTAAAAAAATGATAGTCTTCCCGTTCACAGGCAATGGACTCAGACTGTCTTTGCTAATTTCATCAAATAAGTTACAGCTTTTAGTCGCTATCATCGCTCTCGATTATTCGGCGGCATTTGCGGGTTGATGGCGACGGTTCTTCATACTTTCCGTGATAAATGTTCATTGTTCCAATCTGAATATGTTGGGTGCAATTTTGGTACGGCTGTGCCAAGGAAATAAATTGGTTTTGGAGAAGAGACTGTGGGTTTAAGTTTGAGCTAGGACCGGCTGACGGGCCCGCGACATTTTGCCTTGTGATTCCTGAAGCTTCTTGCTGAACAGCGAGTTGTGGCTGAAATGTGTCACTTAAAATCTTTGAACACTCTCTTTTTTGTGCATTTGTTGTCTCGCTGATGTAGTGGGAAAGGCTCCGTTCATCTTTGTGCTTTGTGATTGCACAGATTTTCCTTGCGTCCACACCGCGCTGGAACAAAGAAGTGACAGTCGATGCACGAATGCAGTGATTCGTGTACCGCTCCGATAACTCTGCTTTGATGGAAATCCTTTCCATCATCTTGCTGATAGTATTTTTTCCCATAGGCTCATTTCTGTACCAGTGTCCGGTGCTTGCAAAGTTTACATTCTTGGTGGTAGCTTTGCTTGGAGTCTGAAACAGTGCCTTACAGTCGGGATGAGTCTTGCCGAGGTAAAATTCAAACGCAGCCACTGGATCAAGTGCAGTTGAAGTTTCGTACATACGAACATCCGAGTATGACTGCTCAGACTGTTTAGCGCCTCCTTGGTAATTTTTAGTTTGTTCAGTAAGTTTTTCGGTGATGTAACGGGCTCCAGTGTCATCAGTTTTTATTTCAAATGACTGCCTTGTAAGCTCCCGCCATCCCTCTCTGCCGCGGCGAGCAAAATGAAAACACAACGAAAACCAAATAAACTCAACTAACTTCTCCGCATCTTTCCAAACGCCGTCCGTGTTCTGCCCTTCCATGAAGTATGGATTCAATTTCTGCATGTCTCCTGACTGAATGGATGATTTGTGTTTTGGTTTCGCATTGTTTTCTTTCGTAAATAGCTTGGCCTTCGCTTCAAACATTTTGTTGGCAGACATAAATTCGCTGTCTTCCAAAATGTTTATGTTTCGGCTGAGTGGAGCACAGGTTAGATGGCGATGAATGGCCGCTCTAATTCCAGTCAATGCACTTGGAGTTAATGCTTGGCCTTTCTCTGTTTTCACTTCAGCAAAGAACTTTCGCAAAATTTCACTCAAGTCCGTTGCACTTACTGTTTTGAGATCCACTGTAATTTTTCTTTTCTCACACCATTTCTCGAACTTTTTTACTCCCCACTCAGTTGCTCTCTTGGTGTTTTTCGCTTGAGCTTTTTGCTCAATCTCATCCAGTTGCTCGTTGTCTAAGTCCGAGTTTTGACTAGAAAAAAGCTGAAAATTTGGGAGTTCTTCCATTTTAAAATGAAATTTCCAAACGGCAAACGTTCACTACGCAAGCTGTTCGCACCTGAATGGTTTTCCCGCGTCAATAAACGTAACCTGATTGGTTAATATTCATCGGATGATGAACCGAGAACCAATCAGCTGCAGGGCCGTTAATACATTAACGGCCCGCTAGGAGTCATTTGCGGCCCGCAAAGCGCGTGTTTTCAAGAGGGCGGTTTTCAATTTGGCCGCGTATATTGATAATAATTAATGTTTGCGCTCACTTTAAAGTTCTCGCGGGTTGATCGATTACTCTGCACTCATGCAGCTCCAAGGAAATGGTTTCCTCAAGCTGCTCGGCGATCTGTAAGCATCTTTGAATGAAACCATTCTTCATTGAAAAACGAGAACGACAGTAACTCAGAAACATAGAAAACCTTTTAAATCAACATAAAAAAAGGAACACTATTTAACTGAGGATTAAGCTTGAGGTAGCTCAAAACAGTTTCCAACACTTAGATTTTGATGGGTCGTTATAACCACTCTTTATCACTTGAGGCTAAACTCATGATATCAAAAATTTTGCCCAATTATTGGTGAACACGTTGTTATCATTTTCGTGACACAATAGGCTATCATAGCAACAGTTTGACCTCCTAAAAACACCGTTAACTACAGCTTTAGGTGCTTGTAATTCAAAACCGGCACGGTGAAATTTTTTTATTTTATCAACTTTTGATAAGCATGATAAGACGCAGCTTTTGGCAAAGTTTAAAAAAATTCTCTAGGTAGGGTTAAAAGCCACCTTAAATTTTTGAAAATTTAAGGTGGAAACTTCTGAGGGACTGAAACATACATATATTGCAAAAAAACCGATTATATCTGACCACGATTTGGGAAAAGTTAAATAAGCGTCTCCCTCGAATAAACGCCCCTCGTTTTCTCCTAAATTGGAAATAAGCGCCCCGGGCGCTAATTCGAGGATTTGCTGTAAGCGAAATTAAAACAAAGAAATTTATAAAATGTCTCACAGCGCATGGTTTCAAATCAGGAAGACTCTACAACGTCTATTGAAGAGAAGCTAATCTCGCCGAAGCAACTTCATAATTTTTACAGAAAACGGGACGAAAGTTTCTACAACAAAGAGGTCCAAAGAGTCGCTTACCGCAATTTGGCAATTCCCTTCAGTGTGAGACTTCCAGCAAACGTTGTGAAGACTAAACTGAACAAATCTTTTCGCCGCCATTCTCTAATGATTCCTGGCTCACTCTACTTCTCGATGTTTCTTTCTTATATTTTGCCTCCATTCTCTAATGATTCCTGGCCCGCTCTGCTTCGCGGCGTTCCTCGCTCATAAGCTGTTTTTACCTCCATCCTCTATAATCGAGCCCATTTTCTCCTAAGCTTGATACTATCGCCACCGGGATTACGAGTATGTTAATTAGGGCCCATAATGCAATCCAGTCACCCCACACACCAGCCATAGTCATTCTACACAGATAGATGTCCCGTGCTCCAAGACTGATCTATTCACTGAAATTAATAGCTCGTAGTTTACCGGCGGAGAGCGTAATTTTGTGGCACTGTACGATACTCTTCCGAAGCTATATAGCTGGTCATTTATCACATGGAATAAACAGTTGCCATCTTTGGGGGCTGGCAGCTGGCGATATGCAAGTCCTGCATTTTCCACTTCTAACTCTTTGGTGATTCACTGTAGTCGGAAGCCCTTTTACAAGTATGTACAGAATTTTAATAGTGTTTTTTCTAAGTCAATAGCCTTTGAAGAACAAATAGCAAGTGTGGAATGACACGCATGTCTTTTGAGTGAAATTTTTAGATATGTTCTCACCTTCCTCTGATATAAATCCACACCATTCCATATATTTGGTGGAGATCATTTGCGGTCCAATATATATGGGAATCATTTCTGATTCAGGATCATTTGCGGTCCAATTTGGGGATCATTTGCGGTCCCTTACAGAACTCAACTCCAAAAATCTAATTGACTCTAAAGATTATAAAGAAGAGAAGTCATGAGGAATAATCTTTTTATAAGAATTTGCTGTAAATTTTTATTTCCCAAATTGCTAAATATGAGACATTTTTGGGCAAAACATCGTGATATTTTTCACGGCTACAAACCTGAAACCACCAGTGTTCACGCAGTTCCGTTTTAATGCCCAAATACCACTTATATCACTCCAAAATAAAGTTCCAAAATCCAAAGTTCAATCAGAGAAAGAGATTGCTGTGAGAAAATGTAAAGGCCTGGCTAAACTAGGACACATTGTTTCTTGTTATGTTTCCCGGGGTGGCTAAATGAGCGGGAAACAAACAAAATGTTTTACTGCCCTGGGGCCTGTTTCTCGAAAGCCCGGAAACTTTTCGGGCCCGCAAAGCCATTTTTAGTTAATCTTTATCTAAAAACAGAAAGGTGTATACGCCTGAAACTTCTTTTATGAAGGGAGCTTCTGGTCATATTAAGAATATGTGAATAAACCAGCTCTGTTTGAGATTTTGCTTTGGCTTTCCGGGTGCGAAAACATTTCGGGACCTTCGAGAAACGGATCCGTGGTCGCTAAACTGGGAAACATTGTTTTGGAAAAACAAAGGGCCACGCATGCACATGATAATAAACTGACTTTCCAAGAAGTCTGGGGAGACTTCCAGTCTTTTTTGTTCCAGGGTTTGTTCCCTCATAAATTGTGATCTCAGAATTTTCCATTTGCTTTTGTAATAGTCCCTTGTGATACTATATTTCTCTGACATCTGTGCATCGATTTGAAAGTAAGCCACTTTCTTGTTGTCCCTCTTCATGCAGTCTTCATGAGCTACATCCCACAAAAGGTTGTGCAAGGCAATTTCTTACTTTCTCTCCCTTCCCTTTTCCACGACCAGCATGCTTGTCGCTCTTCCACTTCGACTTCGCGGTTAGTCATTGTTGTGCGCTCGCCGTTGCTGGGAAACGTTTTTAATGAGCAGCACTAGAACCTAGTCAACATTGTTTACACGGTGGCTAGACTGGGACAGATATGTTTCGGCACACAATCTGTGTCCGGGAAGCAAAAATGTTTCCGCAACAATGTTTTCCAAGTTTAGCCAGGCCCTAACAGTATGATAAGTATAAAAATAAATGGACCACCCTCGTAAGCAGGGAACTGCTAATCACTTTAGCCAGCTAATATCTTAGTGTGTTAGAATGTAATAAGGATGGTTTTTTTCACACCATGCTTTTTAATTTGCCCACATTCAAATTCCCAGCCTCTTTTTGCCCAATTACCAGTCCTTTTCCTACTTTTCTTTTTGGCAAATCCCACTTCCCATTTTATCTCTTCAGGCCCCTCTACAGTGAATCTTGTTTCTCTTTTAGTTTCAGTTTCTATACTTTGTAAACCCAGTGTTAAATTCCTTGTTTGTAATTTTATTTTCTATTTTATACAAAATAAAATAATTTTTTTTAGCGAAAACAATATTTATATATAATAGAACCTCCAGTGACGGCCAGCTCTCTACAACGGGCACTTTTTTTGGTCCTGGCGGACAGTCCGTACATTCACTTTTATTTTAACCTCTCCACAACGGCAACAGCCACTAAAGCGAGTCTCACTGTCAAAGTAACCCCTCGACAACGGCCAGTTGATCACCAATTGATGAACGGCGTGCATAGAGCCTCAATTTTTATTGGAAAAGGTCACGAAACATGAAACTTCCATACCATTTTATTGATATATTTTGATTGTGACACTATGCATTTTTCAAAGGTAAAAAAATTTTGAACCCCAGAAAAAACCGGTGTCATATTACACCCCAACCTCTCCATAACGCCCACCTCTTTACTACCACTTTCACCTTTTCCCAAGGTTTCCGTTATGAGGAGAAACTCGATGCGTACACAACAGAAGTGTCTGAGATACTGTAGTGCTATATGATGCTAAACAATCCCCAGAACTGGAACTAGATCTCCCGGGGCCAAGGGTCAAATTAAACAGAGTAAAATCTGGGTACGAGACCAGGGCTCTATAAGAGATGTTCGGGAGTTGTTAATGAAAGATTTCTGCGTGTAGCATTTAAGAAGCTTCTTTTCTGGGGTTGGTGGGGCTCACTTTCGGAATTTTACGTGACATGCCATGGCCATCGTATATGCGCGCAAAACCCCGTTTTCCTTTTCTCGTGTTGCGATAAAACATTACGTAGAATGAAATTAAAGAAAAAAAAATACCATCTTTATTCACTTATGACCTAGAATTTTTGTACGCTTCCACTCGCCCCAATGTTAACAAAATTCGGGACTAAAACCTTGTCGCAGCAACCATACTGTAGATCACCGAGGTTAAAGATTGCACGATCATATATTACAGTTTTAGAAAAAGCGGAAGGTCAGTTGATGCATCACGTCCGTGGGAGACCATAAAGATATTATGCGACGACCGAACCATTTAGCAAAACCATGACAAACTGATACAAATCTCGCGACGTAAAAAGAACAAGTTGTCGACTCCTAGATTCTCCTTACCATGTCAATACACTGGCAGGCAAACGGGTGATGAGAAACAAGAAATTCATCAACTTAAATAGACTATCTTGAAGCACCAACAAATTCTCAAAAGTGACATTAAAAAAACGCACAACAGGCGTTATGGGGAATTGATATTTCAATCTCAGCATTCAAAGACTGTCACACGTAAGGTAGCTCTTAGTTTTACGTTTTTATTCAAGCTGTTATGTAGTGTTTTACAGCAATCTTATATTACTTTATGATAGTGTGTAGATCACTGAAAACAGTTCTTCAGATTTTTGATTAACTGAAAGGGTGACAATCACGTTGATGAGTAAAAACTCGCATGTAAGAACTTAGCGCTTCAAAAATATGAGCCTGTTTAGCCAAGCAAGATCAAGCAGGTTCTTATATGTACTTGGGTTACAGGAGTCACTTTAAGACATACAATCATGATAAAGCTGTGTTTGAAAGTTTTTATCACTCGTCACCTTCTGTTTCGGACTCTTATCTGTTAACGCCCTTTCCAAAATAAAGTTTTTAAATTTTGGGTGGCCGTTTAAATGGGGTAAAGACAATAGAAAACCCTCACCGGAACTTTCGGTGTGGAAATAAATTAGTGATTTATAGTGCAAAAGAAGCAAATGAACAATGATCACATGAATATGATAGTGATAATTTGGTATTTTAAAGGCCATACTGTAACTCATATCTAGTGTAGCATTAACTATTCCACAAATAATGGATTTTAGAACCAATGCAGGTTTTAACAGTCTTTTTTAACAGTTTTAAACTGTTGCAAGTCATAGTAAGACAGTTTATTATATCTCTCAGTTACTACGCACGATATGGTTAGTCAATTTAACAGGTCGCACATTAAAATACGGCCAGCTAAACTTTAAAGATGTGGTTTTTTCTTTGGCCAAAAGGTTTGTGAAATATTAATATCTTACTGATCTCGTCTTCTCAGCCCATACTGTAAGTTATGGAGATATCATAAATATCTAAGTTACGGATCCTTGTTTTTTCCCCTTCGAAAAAACTAGGGAAAAAAACTTGGTCCATGAGTACGGACTTCAAACTTGGCTGTTAAGAGGTATTGCAAAAGCCCGCATGTAAGAACCTACTTTTTTTGAAGTCTGGCAAGCGAGATAGGTTCTTGTATTTTAGGGTTGTTATTGGCAATTTCGTCTAAGTTGGTTCTTAATTAGGTTCTTAATTTCTACGAAGGAGATATAGTTGACGATTGCCAGAAAAATAAATAAACTATGGTTTGGTCCTTAAATATCGAGTATTTATTCACAGCTGTATTGTGATAAGCTTAACACAACAGATTACAGAATTCATTTGTATTGTTCTCTCTATAACAAGAGTTCATAATTTAACTGTAAACCACACATAATTATAAGAACCTGCTTGATCTTACTGTGCTAATAAGGTTTTTATATTTTTGGGCATAGAAATGGCAAATTTCTGCCAGCAGGTTGTTAGACCATTAGCTAGGTTCTTACACGCGGGTTTTTACTGTATTTATGCACCAACATAATGTAAATAAATTACTCTTTGTTATAACATTACACATCTTGTTTATCTGTCTCTCAGCCTGTCTTTGACAATTCTTATTTCAGCTCTTGAAAGGTCTGGTGCAATAGAAAGCTAAAAAAAGAGGTAGATAAGAAACAAAATTCTTGTGTTAGTCTACGAAACTGCAAGAGCTTATCATACAATTAGTGACTATAAGGTAGGAGCGCGATGTTCTCAAAGATATCAAATTTGCAGTCTTGAACCATACTTTGTGACTATTCGAACCGGGCTACTTGGAAAAGAGTTAACCAGTCAGAACGTTACTTGAGAACAAAGGATAGCGATCTTTTTTTTTGAATAAACGATAACATTGAAGAATACGAACAATAGTTCTTATAAATAACAAAATTGAAAACCCAACAAAAAGCAAAGTACTGCAAACCTCTCAGGAAACTTTGCCATTTGTTGATTGGTTAGTTTCGATCCTAAATCAACGGTTTTGGATTAGTTGTCTCAAAATGAGTTTTCAAGCTAAATTTTTCGAGCAAGATTTATAATGATGATAATAGCTGATTTGCACGTTGCCGTCATTTGACTACAACTACCAGAATTCCTTTCGTCTTTTCTTTATTATTTAAATTTTAAAGTCTCAGTGGGGTTTAAATAGCAATTGCTCCAATTAGCATAACAAACAGAAAGAGTGAAGGATTCTGGTAGTTGTAGTCAAATGACGCATTATGCAAATCGCCAAGGACTGAATCGCTTAGAGTGTATACAACGCAGAGAACTTGATAGTGTTTAAGTTACAGGCCGTTACTTGCCGTCATGAGAAAGGTGCCAGTCCATTGTTCTCAGTGCATTTTTTGATTGGTTAGTTTCTTCTACTGTAGGTGGCCCGGTTCGAGTAGTCGCATTGTAACTCGTTCTGTAGCGCACAATTATCTCCGCAAAAAATCTCACAGCTGTTGACATGAATCATCAGACCATTTGGATGGGGTTACATGTAAAGCTCTCCTGCAGAACAATTCATTTTGAGCAATCTTCTCTTACATTAAATCAGCTTCAGAAGTTACTGGAAAATTTGGCATTAGCTTCACAAATATCATTAATCCATTTAGAAATCTCTGGAAGTCTTCATGTCATTTTTGTAAATTTTCGACACTCTTCGGGTTCACTCCAGAAATCTTTGGAGGCCCTTAGGTCAACTTTTGCTGTCTACAGATCAACTTGAAAGATCTTGAACGGTTTGGAAGTCTTGGAATTAAGTTCAGAAATTTGAACAACAACTTTGTACAATTGTACTTCTGCAGAGTATAATAAACAGTTATTCCACGAACATGTGGTGGATATGATAGCCAACTTGTTTTATATGATGGCTGGGCCAATGAAAACTCTCCAATTGCATTATCCAATGATTCAGTTTTAAATAATTTTGGACATTTGCTGGTGTCTTTCAAGCAGAATCAAATAATTTATGTATTACCGGTAATTAAACGACCTTGAGTTCATCAATACATTTTTGTAGATCCCACCGGGATAAATTATCAGAAAATTGTTAAGAAGTCGCCATGAAATGGAAAGACATAGCAACAAAATCAAAAAGTTGAATTCCTTTTCAGTTCAAAAAATACTCCCGGCCACACTACCCAAAATACGCCCAAAAAACCCTCTTTGAAAAGAAAAAGAAAATCAGGGGTTTATCAGAATCCCACGGCATTTTGTGCTAATTAACAGTCAACAGTTGGCCTGCAGACGGCCAATATGTTCTTAAGCCAACATGGCGGCAAATCTTCTAAATTGCGAGCTGGTACCAACAACTCGGTTACCGGCCACCAGGAACTCTCGCCACCAACGAACTCGCCACCAAGCAAAGTCTCCACGCCACCAAACTACTAACAATCTAATAACATTAAACCACAAGCCGAAGAGACTGAAATTCGTTCTACTTTGTTCAGTTGTATCACTCACCCAGCTCGTGTAAGGTTGAAGTTGTTTGATCGTTTAACCGAAGCCTTTTATGAAACACTTACGTAAGCTAAATGCAAACGCAACAGCAAAGCAACTGAGCAATGACAACACAGTCAGTTTTCAAAGAAATAGACATGTAGTTGAATTCTAGAAAGCTATAGTTTCTCGTTAGACAACGAGACACATATCGTATGTCGTCACGTCGTATCACGTCAAGCTAACAAACTTACGAGTCAACTAACATTGTAGTCGTTCGAACAGCGAACACACCTCTACTACTTTACTCTAGTTTATCTTCTCTTAGTGTTTGGTGGCGAGGTGGTTTCTTGGTGGCGAAATTGGACCCTGGTAGCGAGGTGACCGGATACCATAACTCGCCAGCACATAGAAAATCCCTGCTCTACAGACTACGGGCCACTAGGCTTGTACAGAAGTAAATGCTACCACATGTTAAGACTTACTGCACCAAATGAGATATAACTTGGTGGCAAAGAGCACTCCAAATGATGATAGTGTGTCTGTTCATAATGTCTGTGATCATCAGTATGGAAATGAACTATCCATCGTAGAGACCTGTAAGAAATAAGAAAGAAGCATAATTAGTTAGCTATTAACATTGGTGCACTTAATATCTTTCAGTATCAGTTCAATGTGTGTTGCAGTGATGTTGCTGCACATGTTAAAGGAATTCAACTTATGCATGCCTGTTAATGTAAATGGTTTCAAGTAATGTATCAAACACGAAAGACCGTATTTGACCACATTTCCAAACACTGAGAAGAGAGTTGAAATTACGACGCGCAGCGGAGTATTTTTGACGAACTTCGAGGTGTTTGGAAATGTGGTCAAACACTGTCTTGAGTGTTTGATATATCTTCTCAATCTAAACTAAAAGTAAGGAGGAAAGGGAGAAATAAAATCGTAAAAGATCTGTGCTAATTAAGCTGAGATCAGATATCCAATAACCGTCACAGTCACGATTTCCTTTGTTTAAACTTGATGAATTATCAATGAGTCTGAGAACAAAAGTTCAACATTAGACCAACACTCAGTGTTGCAAAAAGTAGCCCGCAACTGTTAAAAATCACCATCTCTTTCATGATCTTGGCGAAAAAAAGATGGCAAAAACGCCATCTACTCCCACAACAAAGCCAAATGCACCAAAACTTTGCACAACAACTTTAAACCTGAAAATTGCATTGCACACTGCATTAATGAATACATGATATAATACATTTAACAAGTAAAAATCTACGAGCGTTCTATCACGAATGTCGTACGCTACTCACTATTTGGTGAATAGCCTCGCAAGCTCTCACAGTGTGCTGTTGTTAACAAAATGGCAGCTGCTTCTTTGCATTTTCAAAGTGTCCGTGAAGAGGATTTAAAGGATTTGTTGTTCAAGGTTTTAACGACCAACCCTAGACTTTAATGACTAGTTTTATACTAAAACGATTAAATTATCTGTTATTACTTTCTATGTATAATAGAAATTTCAAGCTCATAATCTAATTGTTAAATATACGAAGTCGTGCTTTCATCACAGCACAAGAAGAGCCCCATTCTTAATTTCAGTTGTTTGGAATTGCTCAGGCTACAGAAGGAAGTGTGATAATTACCCAAAAGGTATAAGGTTGTAACAAGTTCTGCATTGCGCACGACCACTACGAGCATGCTCAACACCGTACCTATAGCTCTCATCAAATCCCTGTAATAAAACAAAAGAAAACAAGTTTTCATCCTAGTTAGAGGTAAGTGGGCACGTTGCAAACAAACAGCACAAGCTGATGATTAGCCTGCGAGTAGGCTCTTAAACGTTGCAGCAGGAGCAAAGTCGATTAGCAAAGTCGATGTTGTGAGCGTCTTTTGTATTTCAGGTGGCACTTCAACCTGTTTGCTAGACCAGTTATTTGTGGATACTAAACTGCTGTTCAATGAATTCCTCATCAACCAAAACGAGACTCGAGAGTTACTACTGGTAGTAAAACAAAGATACACCTAGACCATATCATCCAGCATTTTTGTATTCCAGCCTGGATATCAGAAATTTCACCCTTACATCCATAGTTTTCATGATGAGAGTTCTGCTGGCTCTGAGGGCGTACACAAACTGAAATGTGTGGCAAATTGCACAAATCGCATGTAACCTCCGGTTAACACGCCAACTAAAACCCAGGTGAGATTCGTCGTGGGAAGATTCACCATGGGAAATGCCATTTGCCATGGTGTGTGTAACCGCACCTAACGCGTCTGTTATGGAGGAGGTACTGAGTACATGATGAAACACATCTGTTTACACATGTAACTCCAGCAAACACATCACAAAATGACTTTCTTACAGCACCTCTTCTTCATCTGACAGTTCACTGTCTGTACTTCTGTCCAACTCTGAATCACTGCTGCTACAAAAACAAAAAAAGCCACGACAACGTCTAAACATCCACGATAAATTTAATTGAATTTGATTAATTTTTTAATTTCTTTTGGACAACTTTTTGCTGGCTTCTACTTGAACCGGACAATCAAATCATGGGAACTGTTGAGGGTAGGGAGATGTTAAATTGTCAAATTCATCATTCGGTCTCACGACAATTTCAAAAGTCTCAACCTGCAAATACTTGAAACCAACCGCAAGTTGTGACAGTTTGATTGGCCATTTGAAATGGAAGCTATCAGAGGTTGTCAAAAGATGTCAAAGGGTTGTCAAAAACTAGTTAAAAATTTTCCTGGGTAGCACTGGTGAGGTGCTTAGCACTGTAAAACCCAATGTACAACATTCAAATTTGAATTAGTAACATCAAATGATATCCCATGAAGAAAGATGTACCACTGTTGAACAAGTCATACAGTTTTTGCATGAGGCAAGCAGCAGTTTAATAAGCTACAAGAACCACACATCATGTTCAAAGTCTAAATCAGGAATTCAAGAAAATCTACAAGCAAGTTACATTGTATTCACAGAAGTACATGCGCATGTGTAATAACATAGTTCATAGTTTAATTTATTACACTGTATATGATCAAAACAGCTGACAGGGTCAATGAGCAAAATCAGCTTGCAAAGTTGTTCTAATTTATGTTAAGAAATTATTAGAACCACAAAATTATTAATTTCCAAAGCCTTTTATGCCAAGTGGTGATCTTTGCACTTAAAATTCCATCCAAATGTTTAATTTGTTTCTGTAAACACAACACAAAGTATAAATGAGAAGTGGCACATCCACAAAGGTGTTCTTTGCACCCTCATTCCTTTTTGATTATCATTATTTAGTCATTCAAAATGAAAGAAAAAAAAAGAAATTAATCAATTCATCCTGCCAACCTGCTTGAGCTGGACACAGTTATCTCCTTTGGCTTTTTCTTTCTAGCTTCTTCCTGCATCTCCTGTAATGAGAAATATACCGATATGTAAGTTAGAGAAATTCAATCTTTTTTGTGTAAAGCGTAAACCAATAGGGTACAAAACAGATCTAGGCAATTGCAACATAACTGGAAGATAAAAATTAATATAAATGGAGTTGTCCTCTACTTAGTGTTGTCTAGGCATTGTCCTCCACATCCCCAACATCACTGCTCAAGCTCAAATAAATTCTTCTTCCTGATGGCTAGACTTTTCTTATAAACTACTTAGTTCTGGGAATTTCACAGAGCATCAAAGCAATGTCCCTACTTATTATTGTCTCGCTTATTCCCTTCACTTCAGTTCCCTTCACTTCAGAAATCTTTGTTTGAAAAATACCTCCAAGATGATTTTAGTGACAATATTTAAGGATCTGACACTAGATGGATTTGTGTTCAACTCCTCCACATCTTATATTGAAAATTAATAGTCAACTGGTCAGCCTCCAATCAGTTGGGATCTTTAACAAGTTTTCATTTCTATTTAGTAAAGTTATTTCTATTTAGTATAAGATATATTTGCATCTTCATTTTATAGCCTCCCTAATTAGCATAGCAGTGCTAAATATCTTGACACTTAAATAAAGTGATTTATTTTTTTGATTTTTAGTTTTACCGTCAGCAAAAGATCCTTGTCCAGGCCTAGTTAGTTCACATGTTATTGCAAAGATTTTTCAAGATTCGCAAAGGATTAGGATTTCACTAGGATCTTACAAAAATTCTTAACAACAACTAGTATTAAGAAGACATGATTGATCATTCATAGTTCAAATGTATGATCTTTCATATATTCACTTGCATTCTTCATCATCTATGGGTATATTTAATTTTTACAAACTCACAAAGTGGCCACCTCTCAGTTGGCTTGATAGCTCAGTTGGTAGAGCACTGCACTAGTATTGCAGAGGTCATGGGTTAGAATCCTGTTTAGGCCTCAGTCTTTTTTTCAGGCTTTAATTTCACAACTGCTTAAGTTGTGTTATAACTGTGATGATCAATCGTGTCTTCAAATCTTTCTCCACAGTTCAAATATATGATCTTTCATATAGTCACTTGCTGATGCAATAACTAGTACTAGATGTGAAATCCTACAAAAATTCCTTGAAGATCCCTGAGGACCCTTGAAAACTTTCCACAAGATTCTTGACATTTTGTCAAGGATCCTGCAGTAAAACCTGTTGACCACTGGGGATGATAAATGCAAATCCTCAAAGGTCTTTGTGCAGTTTTGTCACGAAGGTTCTTGAAAAGCTTTTACCAGACTGCGTTGTAAGTTACTCGCCTGGATCTTAAGCTGTCTCTCCTCCAGTTCCTCTGGTGAAAGAACTTCTTCTGCTACTTTACTTATTGTATTGTCTAAGACCTGAAAGATCAAAAAGTAATTTAAACAACACTCAAATAACCACCATGTCTACATACTGTACATTTACATTTAGAACATATCCCATATTGTTTTTCTTCTTCAAAAATTCACAAAAATTATAAGAAATTAACTTTTTAAAGGAATTTTAAAATAAAAAACACTAAATACATGTAAGTATACTGTATTGACAATGATAAATAATTTTTACCTTCCTTTAAGTTTTTCCAAACCAGAACCACTTTAATTTTCATGAGAGGGGAAGGGGGTCAGATTCTGCTTGCATTCACAAAATACTTTCGTTTTCAATTACATGTACTAGTACCTTAGAATTCTGATAGTAATGGCCCCCATTACTTTTGGATTTAGCAGGCAAAAGGGCCGGTTATTTTCGAGTAGTCGTTACTTTTGGGTAGCCGTTATTTTCGGATGGTTAAAAAAAACGTTTGTACGGTGCGGTAATTCACAGTCTTTTCTGAAATAAGAGGACACATAACACAACTAACTACCCACATAAATAAAGCAAACTGTATACAACAAGAAAGGTCCCAAATGTTGGAATTGTAGGACAATGTACAATGCAACTAATTACACTTAACTCTGCTGCCAGACAAAAAACCGTACAAATCATTTAAAGTTCAAGAAATGTTTAGCAAAGTTCAAAATCAGATCACAAATCCCTCTTCAGTGTTTAGTCCTGAATCCCAACCAGTTTCTAACAGGAAAAGTAACTGCGGGTGAAAGAGGGGTTCTTTTTACTAAATGGACGGGGCAAGCTTAGCAAGGCATTTCTCACCATCTCCAGTCCGAGATACAGTTGTTCGTTCTTTCGTGAAATGAAGAATCGTCCTGCCAACTTCAGGGCAATGCAATAGCGAAATCAATCTTAGTGGCCTGGAGAACTATACAATTGGCCACTTGAGCAACGTGGAGCAGATATGGTTCCATGATGATGAATACATGTAACAACAATTTAAGACGGTACAATGAATCACGCAAAGACTTTTATGGTGTCACTGTAAATAATAAGAAAATCATTTGTCACCTTCCAGTGGCGTTAAGTTGAAACCTCTCATCGTATTACAGTTGAGACAATTTCACATTTGTTTTGACAGTTGTACACGGTGTGGATACCATACTACAGGTCAAAGATTTTCACACGTTCTTGTTATCTCATGCAATGTTGATATAAACTGTGCCCCAATTACAACTGGTGGCAAAAGCAAACACCTTACAGTACCTTAATAAGAAAGAAGAAAAATTTTTTCGTTCCAGTTACTTTTTACGTTAGTCTTTGAAATAGCATTGCACATCGATCTATAGTACTGTGTGAAACATTGTTAGTATTAAACAAAATACGGCTTTTTATTGTATTCGAGAGGTACATGTAATCTTCACAGGGCTGCTACTTTCAGGCGGGCTGTTACTTTCAGGGGGGCCACTACTTTCGGGATTCAATAAGAAAGTGAAAAATTAACATTACTTTCAGGGAGGCGTTATTTTTTTTTGGGGGGGGGGGCAGTTACTATTGGAATTCTATGGTAACTAGTACGCATAATTAGGTAAAATTCACGTCTGTTCAAAACAATTCACTAAGAAAAATTTCTGTGATCTTGAGATTAAGGTGCCATGCATGTTTGCTTTAATTAGGGTGGGATTTCAAGTACTATTTTATAAAAGTTACTTTTTAATTAGTAATTTTATTATTAATGTCTTTTCATAGTTTTGCTGGTCTATACAATCATACAACTGTTTATTATCTACTTAACAGTTAAATTCTGTATGTCACAATACCTTCACTGGTACCGCTGACTTCAGTTGTGCCTTTGCTCTGCAGTTTGGGCAATCACTAGCATGACTGAAAAAAGCAACACTATCCTTAAGTAGTGGAGGTGCAGTGACCTAACGGTTAGTGCAGTCAACTCTGGATCAGGCGGTACAGGTTGTAGCCCTAGCCTGGGTCATTGTGCTGCGTTCTTAGGTAAGACACAAAACTCTCACAAACCCAGACATACATATGGAAACCAGCAAATTAAATTTAATGCTGGGAGTAACACTACTGGTGCCTTCAAGCTGTAGAAACCAGGATAAGCTAATTGGACATATAGGCTACTTGACCTGACAGTTAGCCTTTTCTTTACTTTCACGTTATCAGTATTAAGTACTTATGCCTGCATTTGTCCATTGGCAAGTAATTATGGTGCATAAAATGTGTTGCAGTGAATTAAATGTTTGGGGTTATCCTGCGATGGACAAACATCCTATCGAGGGGGCAGTAGAAATATTCCTAATCCCTCAATGCTTCAGGAACCGGAGATAAGTGCTGACCTGATGGGCCACTAGACTTGAAAGCAGGTTTAATTGACCTAGCCTTAAAAATAGATTTAATTTCTGTTACTTAAGCGCATCTTACCCAAGCCAGTCTCTGATGCAGCCAAAACAGAAGGTGTGAGAGCAAGGCAGGGTGTGTGCTAACACCATGAGTTCCCGACAGATACAGCATAACAGCTCCTCATTCAGATCTGCCAGGCACTTCTTGGATCTTTCATCTGAAATCCAACATTCAGCATCTAACTGTTTTCACTACAGAAAGCCCCAGTGCAAAGTTTTGCATTCTGACTTAAAATTAAATAGAACAGAACCACATCTGATTCAGTCCAACAATCACATAGTACATGTACTTGTCTGAGCTTTAGAAAAACTTCACTACAATAATTTAACTGATATAACACCGAAAGCAGTCCATTTATTACAAAATGTCTCTTGATTCAGAGAGCTCTGTAGGGAATGAAGTTTATCACGAGAAAGTTTTCAATAAGATCTTTCACAAAGTTGCTCCAAGAACATAATACAACACGCACCATCATTTTCTTCCCTCAAAACTTTTATTTCTTATGATTAAAAATACCATTACATGCAAATACTGTACCTTCTTTGCTTCTTTCTTTTTCTTGTGAATGACTATTGACTTTTTTGTTAATATCTTCAGTCACCTGCCATTAATGATTAGAAGTTAATGTTACAGCAAAAGTATCCCCTGGCTCTTACAGTGGATGTACAAACAGTCCATATTGTGTAAGATCCATAAATCTTGACTGTGTTATTGGAAAGACTCATACAAAAAGTTTGAGAGAGCTTAAGACTATAAGATTATCTCCTTTTGTGCTAATAAAATTAAAATCGAAACACTCTTGTTGCTAAAAGAGGTTACAATATTTTATAGTACGACAATTGTCACGCAATACATAACATTCATGACTACTCTTCCATCAGTTCCCAAGGTTAAAAAATTGACTAGACTTCATATTGTCAAAAGAAATCAAAAACACAATAATTAATAAAATTTTAATATTAACAAACACAACAGGCTGACACATTTATTACTCTACGCAACTCACATGAGTTACACTGTAACTTCAAAATTCTTCTTTCTGATTTCAACACAGGTCTCCTACTTTTCTGTGAGAGAATTTGTTTGTTCAGAATGTAAATCTCTAGAGATCACCACGTTCTGAGTCAATCACTGCAGCTAAGAATTTACTGCTTAAATTATATAAAATGATTAACTAAAGAAACTTTCAAGGAACACACCTCTTTGCTTTTCACATCAGCTTTACTCTTCTTTTCCGAAGGACCACTGAATATTAAGATTGAAGATTAAAAAAGAAAAGTCAGGAAAGAAGTTTATTTCTCATTCAAAGCTCAACAACAATTTTTTTTAAATATTAAAATTAATTATCCTCTGTTGCAAGAGGTTTGACAACATTTGCAAGAATCAATAGGTCAATTTTCACTTACTAGACAAAAGTACAAATATGTTTAACAATAAGAAGTGGAGGTGAATAGTACTTGCTATTTGCCTCCGAGGTGGACAATCAGAATGTGTAGAAAGCACTATTCACTTGTGTGGTATATACTAATAATAGTTATTAATAATCTTTACATACTATTCATTAGGCAACAGAGATATTTTTCAAAATTACAAGTATATGTACAGTGTACAGCTGTATATATGTACATGTTCGAGTACCTTTCCTCCTTAACTTTCAAAGCAAAATTTTGATAGAGACTCCAAGAATTGTTAGTAATCTTCTGTTGCGATCAATTCAAGACTTCAACATTACTGTACTGCTATGAAAATTAGCATTGACATGTAGAGCACCCTTATATGTGTTTGGGAGTAAAAGGGTTAAGCACAATGATGGTGCATTCTGAATGCTGCAGCCATAGGAAGAAGGGTTACCCAAGGAGATAACACAAGATTACTCATGATGTCACGGACAAGGCTAATTGGGGGGTTGAAAAATGTCAGAATTCTGGAAATGTTTTGTGGGAGGGGTTACTCTTCAATTATGCTACCCCAAAGTTTGTACTCTGGGCAGAGAGACTCCCATGTGAAAAGGGTTTGGACGTTCTATGTCTCACTTAGGGGTGTTCATCAGAGATTTTGGACTCAATAGGTGCTTTCCATTATGCCAAACCGACCGGTCAGAGATCAGTGGGAATACCCGAGATAATGGAATGACATATTCTGATCAAACTGGGCAAACCAAGAGGAATGGCTCACACCATTTTTCATTCCTTTTCAAGATTCCCTACATAAGTGAAGAGAAGTAGGGCAATGAACCTGCTGGTCAAAAATGAAACGGCAAATTTCAGTCGGTATATTCCGACTGAAATAAGTGGACCATCTCCTGTAGAGGTGATCCCGAATATTCCGGTCAGAAGAAACCGAAAGACCTTTCCATTTGACTTCTGACCAAAATTTCCGGAATCTTTGGCAACAGACCATTTTACAGTTGTCTGCTCAGTGACCTGGCCTTTAGATGGCAGCGAGGCTGGAGTTGACCTCGTTTTGATACAGACCTCACTGCTTTTGTTATGTAAATGCACCTACAACCTTGGTCTCAAATGTTGGAAAAATTCCCCCTTCCCCCCAGTTCAATGTTGGGGTAGAAATTCATGTCCATCGATTGTGCTGGTATCTCCGGCATTGAACGGGGGCACGGGGGAAATTTCCAAGACAATACATCCACAGTTGTCGTTAGCATCAGAACAACTTGTTTTACACAACAAAAGCAGTGAGGTCTGTATCAAAACAAGGTCAACTCCAGTCTTGCTGCCATCCAAAGGCCAGCTCACTGAGCAGACAACTGTAAAATGGTCCATTAATGGAAAGCACCCAATTTCTAGCCGTCAATGAATACATATCTTTCAAGGTTACACTAGTAAGAAGAAATAATTTTAAAAAAGCTGTCAACTTTCGTTAAAGTTGAATCATTTAGGGGTCAAGTAAAGCTAGAGCCATGCCCACTTTGGTCTCCTTCAGGGATTTAATTCAAATTTTTCGACCAACATCCCGACCTTTTCAAGAGGGAATTCCCTCCCCGGGAGGGTGGGGGTTGTACGTGCAGTACCTGAGTTCTTCAGTGGTTGACACCGGCTGTTTTCTTTTGCTCCGTCTAACTCTTCCATCACTGGTACCTTCTCCGAGAGAGCCTGCCTCTTGAGAATCATTTTGACAGACCTCCTTAAAAACATACACAAGCTCTGAATCGTATGTAGACAAAGTCTGTCCCTCCATCGTTTTGACACCCGCACCACCGAAAACAAGTTCATCTCCCTCGCAAAGAACGGCGGAACTCCGCTTTGTTTTGTTCACAAGCAATCCATTTAATCCTTCACAATCTAATCTGAATTTTCCCTTGTCGAAATGAATTTCAGCGTGAACACGGCTGATCATCAGGGGAGAGACAGAACTGTCGATCACCACATCCGAGTGCTGTTCGCTGCGCCCAAAGCGAGTGACCGTTGACTTCAGCACGATTTTTTCCGGCTGCAGAGATGGATTGTAAGTTCTTCCTTCGATCTGTTGAAGGCATAACATTTTTGGGGACTTGTTTGATCAATCTGAAGTTCAAAACTCCGTCATGTCATATGCAACCGTCCTTGCTGTCATTTGTTGTTTACGCTGCAAACCACGATGATTATTCGGATTTATTCGGGCACGTTCGGACAAGTTCGGAGTCAGCTCCCATCATACAGCGCGCACGGGTGACTTTTGACTAGCTCAAGAGAACAAGGGATAAAGGATATCTCTACTAAAGCAAGATTTTTAAGGAATTAGGGGAACACACTTTTTACCCTGAGAGGTCCCCAAAGTTACGAAAATTGTATGAATGCTAAAGGAGAAATAAATCAGGGAAAAAAAAAACAATAAAAACAACGGCAAATCGTCGACCCCGGCTCCTGGGGCACTACTATATAAAAAGAACGGGGATGCTCGTCGTACGTTTTAGGGGTCAAAAAGGCGGTTTTGGTAGCTCTTAGGGTGCTCAGCCTCAAAAGGTCTACAGCGGGAGCTTTTGCAGTACCTTTTAGGGTATTGAGTCAAAAAAATATGACAGGAGATAATGTGTTGTTTTAAAATTTCAAGCCCGTACCTCTTAGAGTTCCTTCTCAAAATTTTCGATGAGCACCCCATCCTTTCTATATGGGAGCCCCCCCCCGGTCCCCAGCACTCCCCCTGTGCCCACAACACCACAGTTACTGCGCTCCAACCAAGGAGGGACGCCTGGAAACGAGTCATGGGCTGTGTCTCAGGATCGACAATGACTCTATACCTCAAGCTGCTACATTGATATAGAAACGATTATGGCTAACCAACTAAAGTTCTTTTTAGTTTTTGGTTTTTATTCAGGCTGCTAGTGTAGCAAAGTCGTCTGAGCATTTCTTTTCCTTTTTTTATTAACCTAATATAACATCCATACATTGCCTAACTTCAAGATGTAAGTACATCCATGTTAAAATGTTGTTTTCGCCATCTTGTCCCCAAGGCCCGCGCGTTTCGGTCAATTAACTATTCAATCTCGTTGCCAGAGCCCTCGTTAACTGATCAAAAATGATTTCTGAACATGCGCAGAGAGACAAACCGCTGACAAATGCTGGCTGGCTTTCGTACTTCACCTGAAGGTCCCGATTTTTTATGGTCACCAAAACGATCGCGGCCCATGGGAACGAGATTGTTTCCGACATAAACAATTACACTTCTGGTTTCTTTCACCAATATATAGATTTAGGCCAGCCTAAAAGCGTAGCTCCTGGGCCGGGTTGTTCAAAGCCCGATTAAGCTAACCCAGAAAAAGGTAGAATTTTGATTTGAGTTTTGTAACTTTGCAGTGAGGTTTCTGTATATTGTTTGGCCTTCTGTTTTGAGTTTTAATAATCAACATATACACAAAACAAAACAGCAAAAAACATTTGTATAGAAGAAAAAGTTATAATTCCATTAACTTTTAATCCTGGGTTAGCGTAAACCGGCTTCCGAGCAATCCTGCCCTGTTTCCAATAGCTCCGCTATCAAAGATTTCCACATAACCGTAAAAAGAACTTAATCGGATTTGTTAACAGATTTCTACCCAGACGATTTATTCGTCTGAGACGGAATCGTCTCAGATGGATAAATCGTCTTCTAATTTATTATATGGAGAAGAGTGTTTTACTGGGAACTAAACCACTCGTAGATTCCATAGGCCACTTCATCCGGGACCCGAGTGGCGTATTTTCCGTATGTCACCTTTGTGAGTGTCGTATCGTTCAATGACGTCACGATTCCCGTCTTTTACTTTTGTTGAATTGGTTTCTCCATATAATAAAAAGAACATTACACGTTGGCTCGAAGATATGAATTTTATGTTCTTGCCACTCGAACATAAAATTCATATCTTCTCGCCACCGTGTAATATCCTCTATATATGTTCGGCGACGGATAATTCGTCTCTAGTATAAATTCGGCCATTTTATGTTCGGAAATCCAACCGACAGGGAGGGTGTTCAAGAAACCACGTCTTTTCAAAGGTTCTATTGTATCGCACCAGAACATTTCGAAGTTATGTTCATCGATTCAGTTAGTCGGAGTGTCTTAAAACTAAATGACTTTGTAAAGAAGATTGACAAGAAGCAGAGAAAGTACGCACACATGACTTACAAAATAAGGCTAACTATTGGCCCATACAGCAACGTTGCTACAAAAAAACGTACACTACGTAGTTTATAGTTTATAAAAGGTGTTTATCACATACATTTAGAGGAAATTTGTTACGTCTTTTCACAGAAAAATCAACCGACACCTTGCGGTATTCCATTAAATAATATATCTACAAAAGTTGCCTGGGATGAATTCAGGCAAATGGTTCTAATTCGAACCAGTTTTAGTTCGGACGGTTATACTATAGCTAAACCCACAGGTAATCGCACCTGGCCATTCACAGCAAACGGAAACAACGCAGTAAACCAATCAGAAATCGTAAGAAAAACATGTCACCATTGCCCAGCGCGGGAAAAGCATGTGACCGGTGCCAAGGGCGGGAAATCATGTAACTTTTGCCAAGGGTGGGAAAACAGGAGCATGCCAAGTCACGATTGGTTTTAGTTTTTGCCCTTGATTGGTTGAAAAAAAAAGGCATCTTTTCTCTGATTGGTTAACGAACGTTGTACAAAGTTTTGAACCGATGACAGATCTATGACAAAAAATGCAGTACTTCCAAAAGCAAAAACTGCTTTTTTTGCGCAATTCAACAGAAAACCTTAATATTTAGGACTTAAGAGACAGATATTAAAATTACGCTACTCATTAGGTCTAATCTGCAGAGTTATTTTCTGTTGGTTGTCCAAGCATTCTCGTAGTTTATTCTCAGTCATCGTCAGCCTTTGCTCCAAAATTGATACTGTCTGCAATTAGGAAAATAAGTTCAATGCACACGTGACCAAATATATGTGGGTTATGGACCAAGCGCGAGGTCAAGATGGCTAGATATTGGCTAAGATCAACTTCTTCTGTTGTGTATTTTACTGTTTATGACCGAGGCGGAGTCAAGGTCAATAAATACGCCACAAAAGAACGAGGCATTTATCGAACCATCTTGACTGCATAAGCTTGGTCAATAAAGGATTTATTATACGGGATAATTAAAGAACATAGCACACAACTTGGGACCTCCGGATCACAAACCCAGCGCCCTTAACCACTAAGCCACGCTGCCTCCACTGAGATAGATTACGAACCCAGGGCCGTTGTGAAAAAGAAGCCTAAATGTTTCAAATGCCACAAAACAGTTCTCAGACCTGTGTTAATACATCTAGCTGTCCTACAATGTGTTCCAGTGTCATGCTCAACTGTGGTGGTATGTCTCTTCTTTCCAGTGGTGTAGTTAGAGGAGGCTGACTGGATGGAACGCCCCCAAGACCATCAGACTCTCCTCTGCGTCCAGTTACTTCATCTAGCCTGCTTTGTCTCTGAGGAACAAGGAAAAAATGTTTCAAGTATAATAGTTTTCCAGATGTGAGGAGCAAACTTGTTTTTTTGGTATTAATGTGGCTATTGTTGATTCAGGTTGTAAGAGATATCTTAATCCTGCACTAGAAATTTAACTAAGAAATGAAAAAGCCTTAGCCACTTAGCTTGCTATGTTCTGTTTTTAAAATACTGTTCAAAGGTAAGAAAGGAAATGAGAGAGAAGGAGAGAGTTACGAAGCGGAAATACATGAACCTATTTCTTGAATGCTCCTTGCGTTCACACTATCACCGTAACAGGTTTAGAGCACACTTGATTATAAGGGACACGTATTGACCTTTCTGTTGCATTTATTCTGTGGTTTAGCCTCGTTTTAAAGCCTTTTGAACACAAGTTTCCCCTTAGCTGCTGGCCGCAGTGTTTGGTATGCTTCGTCTCGCTTGGATCGTAAGCCAGGTGCGAACACCTTTCGTAACAGAACATGTTTAATTCGTGATTCACTTAACAATAATAATTAAATAATTTATTTCTTATAGGGTGCTATTTGCAATAAAAAGATCAATAGCGCTTTACAACAATTATAACAATATGTTAAAATGTAGTAGATGTGCTTTTAAATAAACAAAGGAAGGATGTTAAAAAGCTAATTTCTTAGTATCATGATGTACGTAAGAATTTTCCGCCAAGGAAATTAACTGCTTTCTTTTAAAACTTTTCACGGTTCTCCCGTTCTCGATGGCGTCAAAACTCTCTACAACAATCTTGTTACTTTACTTCGCTTAGTGATTGGCTAAAAAAGCCACGCCACCTATTCAACCAATCAGGTGCAAAGCAAAACCTAATCACTACTTGGTCACGTGCGTTTTTCACGCGCTTGGCACTGGTTACGTAAATTGGTTGACTAAGTCGTTAACGTTTGTTGTGATTGGCTTTATATAACTGGTTTGTATTTTGCGAAACGCAAACAAAAACTGCTTTGAAAACATAGCCAAACGTACCTGTGGTATAGAAAACATGGCAGGCCCAACTTCCACCACTTCTGGATCACCAACAGCAAGGTTCCTGGGCTCTGCACCTGCTGTCACCTGCAATAAGCGAACGCTTGCACAGTAAGCCATAAAAGTGCCTTTCACATGAGTGTCAGAAGTAATCCGCACTTGCTTTGGTTTTGCATTACTACGTTTTGTGATTGGTTTAAAAATCTCGCGCCACTTTCTCATCCAATCAGAAGTGCAATAGCGTACGCTTTTTCCCGCGCTTTACGTCAGCTCCATGTATTTAGTTCAAGTTCTGATTGGTTCACTGGATTGTCTAGTATGTCCTTTGTGATTGGCCGGAGTAATTACTTTGGATTTGGTTATTCCAAAAAAAGTCCGCTCTAACTCATTCACAGTAAGACTAATTGAAAGCATTTTAATGGAAAACAGATAAATTGAACTCTTCTCCTCAGCCGGGGCATATTACAATACCATTTGTTATATAGCATGACATAGCTGGAGTTTAGTAGAGTATAATGCGTGCGTGCTCTTAATGGTTAATTTATGGTCACGTGGCAAGGGTTAAATCTAAATGTCACCCGCCAACAAGAGGTTACTTCGACTTCTTCTTGCCTTATTACTTTACACTAAACTCCAGCTATATAACAAACACTTAACTGGTCCCTTGGGAAACAGTTAGTTTTATTTTTCCTCGAATCTCGATGTTTCCCTCGACTTCGTTTCAGGAAACATCTAAATTCTTAGGAAAACTAACTCTTTACCTCCGGGCCAGTAATTACTAAAGTGTATATTGTATCATACTTTGTACCGGACCTAGGCTCACCTCTGGTGCAGTTGAATTGGGTGGTGTTCTTGGTGGGGGATCATGGCTGTGAGGTGGCGGAACTGACGGAGATGCTGCTCGTTTTCTGTGGGAACGCAGTACTGGTGAAGAGAAAACACAAAAATGACTGCATTTTAAAGGAGTTACATGTGAAGTATTTTCAACAAGTTTCGCTGAGCTTATAACGAGCGTGTTGGACTCCACAGCAAAGGCTCCATGTTCAATATTTGCTGAGCACTTGTGAAACATTGTTTGGTAAGGTGCTTCATTATTACACGACTGAGTTAGTTCAGAGGGCCAATAACTATAATCAACAAATCAGGTTGCTATTTCGCTGGTCCAGTATTTTCTAAATATTAGACCGGGCTTTGTCCCGAATGATTCCGCGCGACCACACCTGAAAAAATTAACTTTATACCAGTAAAAGACCTTTTTTCTTTCAACTTTCTTTTTCTCTTTCTTCTTCTTTTCTTTCGTTTGTCTGACATGAAGTCGGTTCTCTATCAAACTTGCACGCTTAAAGTTTACGTTGTCTTTCCAATCAGTGACCCTGAGATTTTTTTCTAAATTTTTTTCAGCCGTGTACCTGTAGTAAATAATTTATTAACCAAGCTTGTTCAGGACCATACTAAGAGAACATCGGGCCTCAATGGTTTTCTCAGTGGACCTCGATGCGCTGGGACCATCCTGTCAGGACCTTGGACCGATATTCTCCTAGTACCTCACGTAATTCAATCAATCAATCATTTTTCAACCATTTTTATTTCTTAATAAATGTTCATTTTACAGTTGGACTGGCCCCGGATTGATGATTAATCAATCATCAATAATTTAACCTACCAACTTTAATTTGAAGGAAACCTGAAAATAGTAGTTTACTAAAATAGAAAAACAGTAAAGAGATAAAAATAAACCATAAAGGAGCAAGGATGGTTTAGGATGGAAATAAAGATGGATTAAAAACGACGAACTTGAAAAATTTAGGCTAAGCTTTTTCAGATGCACAAACCACGACGCATAGTAAGAAAAGGCTTGCAAAGCGTTCCCGAGCAAGTATGACGGAATAACGGGATGATTTGGTCGAAAGGAACACTGGATAAACCAGGTTTCTTCTAAAAATAATACAACAAAACTTGCCCTTCGCTACCATTGACACTTAAAAGTGTAAATGGCAACTTAAAAGTAAAAAACGTCTATTTCCATGCGAACTTCTCCAACGAGAACAGAAACTGAAAGGCCAACGAAACCAGAAAAGATGGAGAGCGAAAAAGAAACGAAAAGAGTTTGTTTTCTTTTTAATATGCTCATTACAAAAAAAAAAAAAGGAACACAAAGTGAAAGAGAATGTTATTTTCTATCTTCAAATGAAGTTCTGGACTATTTGGCTACAACCTATTGGCCACTGTTTGGAAAATCTCGGGAGTCAATGGGTTAATCAATATACATGTACAATGATGTAAATAATGATGTCTCTCAAAATTTACCTTCCTCGTAGTCCACCTTGTCAAAGTTTGTTTTCCACACCATAACCTTCAACAAAAAAAAAATGATCCGAAAAAATAGAATAAGAATAGAGTAAGAATAAGTTTCACCAAATTTTAGACAAAAATGTTCAATTTGTTGACAAGAAAGTAACTAAAGATTATGTATTTACCTGTTCATCTGAGCTTCCCGAGGCAAAATATTCACCATTTTGCGAGAAAGTGACACATGTTGCAGGACCCTGAGGTTAATAATAAAGTAGATAATAAGTTGGATTAGCCCTGTAGGCATGCGCAGTGCACATTTTGGCGAACTGAAAATAGAGACCATCCAAGAACAAAGAAAAGAGAAAAAAGCAACAAGAAAAAGGCCGCAACATTCAAAAGTAACAAGAACCCTAGCTAACACTGACCTGATGGCCATGGAGAGTGTAGAACAGTCGTCCTTCCATGAGATCTAATATCTAGACATGATATTGTGTTATGTGAGAAAAAAAAATAGCATTAAAACATACCAGTTGGTCGGGAAGTAAGAACTGAACTGAGGGTGTAATACAATACACAATGAGTGAGACCCTTCAAGAATCCAAGATACTTGAATTTCGTCAGCATGAGGGTTAAGGATCTTTTTTACTGTACATATATTATACTAGATTTTTTGTCTGCAAGCTGCTTGCACATGATTGTGTAATCATAATCTGGTTAAATTCAACCTCACTCGCATTTCTCAAATCATTATTGTGTAAAGCTATACAGGCAAAAACTAACGATAGACAAATTGGACGTTTCGGCGACGTCTTGGCGCCATTGTCAAGGGAAACTAATTAAATATGCGATTTCAAGAGTAACTAAGAGTTCAGAGTTACTAATTTGCATAAGTTAGACAAAGACCTTAGCGTGAACTGAGTCTGATTGTACATTTAAACACGGTCGTAATTGTTTAATAAGTAACATCGCTAAGGTCTTTGTCTAACTTATGCAAATTAGTAACTCTGAACTCTTAGTTATAACTCTTGAAATCGCATATTTAATTAGTTTCCCTTGACAATGGCGCCAAGATGTCGCCGAAACGCCGGATTTGTCTATCGTTAGTTTTTGCCTGTATATGTTTATCTAAATCATTGTTGATTATCACTATTGTGTAGTTCCAGAAAATATCCATACCTCCCCCACGGAAGGGATTTTTTCTCAGATCCAAACCACACCTCTGGAAATTGCAGTAAAGGTTTACACATTTCTTTAAATTTTTTGGTCTTACACCCCCCCGCCCCCCAGGAAATTCCAATCCCTTCTGTGGGGGGAGTATGGATATTTTCTGGACCTGCACATTATAAACAAGGGAAGAGCAGAAGAACACACAGAAAGAGTGGGCAAGGAAGGAGATTCCAAATGTGGTGAATATTACCTGTTTAAAGAATCCCTATAACAATAATAATTTATTATGAAATAACATAGTGGCTAGTGTTGCCTAACAACAGAAGTCACAAAAAGTGGATAACATTTTGCTATAGAAACATTTCCGAACATTAACATTGGATAATATTTTGCAGTAGAAAAGGCAGAAAGAGGCAAGAGCTCATAAAGAATTGGTGGGAGCCTGGAAGGAAGGCAAAAAACACTCCCTCCTTCTGTTCCCACCCTCGCTCTCCATCCCCTGTTTACTTGTGTTATGCAGGCTAGTGGGTGCCAGGCATATAAGGTGAGGAGAATCAGCAAGTTCAGCCTCTCCCCCCTCCACCCTTACCAGGAGTCCCTATCATTTCAGGACTGTGGGTACTCCTCGTACTGTTTGATTGCTAAACGAGTTACACAAATTTCCCTCAAATGACTTCCTTTAAGCCCTGATAGTGCCATATGGTACAAAATGTTATAATAAGCTTAATATTTGGCCAATTAGTTTCAAATTTGGACACCAAAAGGATCTTCGAGAGATATTCACATTGGAAGCATAAAATCATACCCCCCTCCTGAATCAGACTTGATAAACTACTCCTCAAGTTTTTGAAACTTTTGCACATTACAATTTTACAGTCAAGTGAATATCTGATAAACATCTGCACACCCAGAGCTGCAAATTAAGCTATTGTTTAGGGGTATACCCAATATATACAAGGAAAACAGTATTTTTTGAATGTTTTCATTTTTTTACTTTGCAGACACCTCAATTCAATTTGTGACATCTTGTATGTCCGTTGTGGTGATTTAGGACATACCCGAAACAATACCTTTCAACTGGTATATTACTTGTGGTCTTTCGATCCACTGTTATCATTTTAGAAAAATACAGTTTTTCTCAGGGGCTTAAAGGGTTAAGAAGGTTAAGTTATGTTTAACATTTAACTGAACATCAAAGGTGAATTAATTAGTGGAGTGGAGCGTAAATGCAAGAGGCCTTATGTGCCGCTTAGGGCAAAGAAGTTAGGTGAAGAGTAACTACAAATATTTGGTATTACCTTTAATGTGGTGTCGCTAGACGCTGACACAAGGTAATTTCCAGACGGATGAAAGGAAACGGCATTCACAGCATTTGTATGTGCTATAAACATCATAAAACAGTTAAAACAAAAGTAGCCAAGACATGCGTGCCCTAAATCAAACCTTCTCCCTTCAAGTGTAATTTGTCCCATCTACACTCCTAATATTTTGCCTCTACCCCACTTTTAACTGTTGTAACAGTGTCAACAAAGCCTGTTTCAGCATAGATTGAGCTTGTGGGGTGTGTGAAAAAGGTGTTTTTTATCAAGGGAAGTACAGATCTTGACCCATTTACAAAATGTCACAACACTTCTGACCCTGATTACAGCTGCGATTCTTGTAGTTATCTTTCTCACATATAAGTATACTTTTAACAGAGATGTACATGTAAAAAGAAAAGGCATGACCTACTGGTTAGCTACTTACATTTGTTAAATTTTTCATGTGTACATGTGCAAAGAAAAGTATGTCGCCACAACTTCTCTCCTTTGCATTTTATCAACAACTTCGTATTAAACAGAATAAATCCTCCATTTCCAGAGCTTAACAATTTGATAAAGTTAACATGGCATGTTATTTCACTCCTTGCAGTGGCTGATAATACAGCATCTGCTGCTTAGGTTAATTCTCTCTATACGATGGTCATCTTAGAAGCGAAATGATATGGTTATTGGTGAGAGACAAAATTATTTCTTAAAGACAAAAAAGGGTTATATAATTGGAGGATCTACATAAAATTATCAAAGTTTGTTAATCAAAATCCATCACACAAGTCTTGCAAACTGCTAATAAGAAAGAAAAATGCACCAAACATTTCCTGAAGGAGACAACATTAATATGGAGCCTGTACTTCTAACAATTTGTGTGAAAACCCTAGGTTGGTAGAAGCCAGACACTATCAAAGTGAAATTTTGGCTTCGACGACAGAGCTTCAGAAAGTGATGTAGGCAGTTCTCACAAGCTTTCTCAAGGAGAAATCTTCCTCCAGCCAACCTTATGACAAGAGATTGTTATCTCCAGAAATTATGACAATAATATTATGTTCACAACATACCAGCCATTTGCACAGTATGCAGCTAAAGAATTGCTTCATAAGATGGCAGAAAAGTATTCCACAAGTGCCAGTGATCAAATCAACATAAGCCTACCGAAACCTAACCATCTATTTCAAGTGACTGGTAAATTCTGATTTCAGTTTTTCTTACCTTGGTAATGCTGTAGCAGCTTGTTCATTCTTATATCCCAAACCTGCAAGTAGCCAGTAATTCAGATGGGTGTCTGGGCATCCTGTGGACGTCCGCTTTTTAAAGAAAATTGTTTTATTTTTTACACGCTGCTTTATAAACTGCTAAGCACATTTTGGACAGCACCTCTCCAAATTCTTGCTAAAAGCCTGATTCATGGTCAAGGCTGTGGTCTGAGAAACATTTAGAGGAGCCCAAAGATTCCTAACCATGAAATCCTGGGTGCCCAGCACTTGAGCTAATATACGAAAAAAGTGAGTTTTTTGAGTCACCCAAAGTCATTAGTTGGTTGCCTGTGGCACCCAGGTGCTTCTAGAGCACAGCCCTGCATGGTACTTTCTGTTTATTACAACCTGGACACTAACACTTTAATGAGTTAGAGTTAAAGTTTCAAGTTTGAGATGGAATTTCATGTCAGAGTTCGGCCATTTCAAGAGTTAACAGTTCTTTTCTAAAACATAACTTGTGATATTTCTTTGTCATGTTTTGTTGAGTTTTATCGCCAAGATACCAGGTTGACGTCACAACATACTACTACCAGTCCCCCATAGGGTGCTTTTTTTCATCCTGAGAACAATGACTGCGATCAACCTTTAAAAATTGGGATCAACTTCAAATCCCATTTTGCAACTTGTTTTTGCTTAATTTATATATTGGACCCAACGTATTATTTTTTTTCATAGACTTTCACAGGTTTGAATTTTGATTTTCAAACTCAGAACTTTCAAGATGACTTTGAAGACCACGGAGGCTTGAAAATTGATCAATCCTATATGAATTTCCCAGTGGCGTTTGCGGGGGGGGGGGGGGGGTGGACTCCCATATTATAAAAGGGATGAGGGTGCTCACTGTACCTTGCAGGGGTTAAAAAGCATTTTTGGTAGCTCTTAGGGTGTTCAGCCTCAAAAGGTCCACAGCAGGAGCCTTTGTGGTACCTTTAAGGGTACTGAGCTGAAAATAATATAACAGGAGATAATATGTTGTTTTAGAATTGGTACCTCTTAGAAGAAAAAAAATTCAAGCCACACCCACAAAACAGGATCTTGCGACGAGCACCCTCATCCTTTTTGTTTGGGAGTTCCCCCCCCCCCCTCCCCTTCTCACCCAGGGATGAATCCATTCAACAAACCTTTACTGTACTGTCAGTTCCTCCAGCTGCTATACATGTGCCACTGGGATGAAATTGTACAGAGTTCACATAGCTAAAATGTACAAGAGAACAGGCTAAATACGGGGTAGAGAAACTTAAGACATTAAGCCATTATTAATAACATTTAACAACTGCCTTGCAAAGTGGAGGTTGGGAGCCCAAGGCATCCAGGAGCTTCCACTGTTGGCAGCCAGCTCCTGGATGGAGACTGCTCCATGCATGGCTGGCAAATCCTGGCAACCCAGCCATGACCCCCACGCAGATGGGAGAAATTAGGCACCCTTCACACTGATAAAAGAGTGGAAAGGGAAGGAAGGGACAAGGGAGGGGAAACAACCCTTGAGCAGAGCCCCTGTACTTGACATTTAACTATACTTGAATGCCTTATGGCCCAAGAACACATGGAATCCTGGCCATGCGCAGATCTAAACACCGCTGACCACTGATTGTCTCTTGTCACCTCTATTAAATTGCATTTAACACTAAACTGCATTTAACGAATGACAATTAAGTTCTAAAAGCCATTTTGAACTTAGCTTGTCCAAGATTCTGCATGGTTGCTTTTTGTGCAGTCTATGGTTGAATATTGCCAATTGCTTGCTTCTAAATCAGCTCAAATCAATATACAAATTATACATTATAATACGTGACTACAATGTCACGAATTCACCCACCCTCCTGGATCATAAAAGGTGTGAACACACTCCTTGCTTGTCCTGTCCCAGATCTTGATTGTCTTATCATCACTTGCTGACACAATCATCCGCCCATCAGGAGAAAACCTAGCAACAGTACATACATACATACATTACTTTATTTACCCTCAGATTTCAGAGTAGCTTATGCAGCTAATATCTCTGAGCATTCAACCATCAGATGAAAGATAGACCACCACACCGGGAACTACGTTCCCTACTCTTTTCGATCAGTGTGTGGGTTCTTTTACGTCCCAGAGAATTAATTATGAAGAGTTCTGAGACGGGGCCTACGGTTTATCGTCCTTGAATACATAAATAAAAAAATAAAATGTTCCCAAATAATAAACTGAATGAGCAGACTTTGCCAGGAATACATAACTCATTCAGTCTGCATAATGGTTATCCTGTCCTGTGAGTAAAGCATTATTTTATCTCTCTGCCAGCCCTGTCAAAATGTTAAGTACACATACATGTAGTAATAGGCATGATAACTGAATAAAGTATATGTACAATGTACATGTAACCAACCAGGGTCATGGGGGAAAGCATCCTCAAAGTCCTGCTCTTTTGGTTCTGTGTTGTGGGTTCAATTTTTACTGCTCCATACTAGAGGAAGATTTGTTTTGTACAGTACTCATTTAGATTCAAAGACGGGACCACCTTCACCTCCACAAGGCAATGCAAGCTGTCGTGTCTTTTGTATGCGTGTCGACCGAAAATATTTAAAGAACGCCTGCTAGCAAGTGAATTTGAATAATTGACACGTCAAATGAACATCCATCGAATAGAATATCAATAGAATAGGACTGATGTGGCAAGTTTCGCGTGCATGTGACATTTTGTTTTTGACTAAGTACTTCAACTTTACTCTTTTCAGAATTAGTATGTAAGTTAGTTCGCGAAGTTCGTGAAGAAAGTTTTGTGAGAAAGTTCAGAGAATTTTGAAGCAAACGTAGATTGAGATGTGATGCGTAGAAACGCACATTAAGGCTAAGAAAAGTTGTATGATGCTGTGGAACTCTGAGGTAAAGGCCAAGATTAAAACGTGGAGTTTTCACAAGCCTTGGTTTGTTGGTCTTACTGGTCCTTGAGTCCCCCTTCCCCTTTGATTAAAATTGAACTGGTTTGAAACAAAATAATGTAGAGGTAAGCATATATTTCTACACACCTTGCACATCTTGTAGCGGTGTATGGTGTCCCTGTGGTTAGTGTGCTCCCCTGGCCAGAGACATTGTGTTGTGTTCTTTGGCAAGACACTTTACTCTCACAGTGCCTCTCTCTACCCAGGTGTATTTATAAATGGGTACTGGCAAATTTAATGCTGGGGATAACACTGCAATAGACTAGCATCCTATCCAGGGGGGAGTAGAAATACTACAGAAACCAGAGATAAGTGCCAGCCTGATGGGCAAAATTAGCTCATATGCAGACGTCACCTTACCTTGCACATCTCACCCAGTTCATGTGAGCATTCAGAGAATACTGAAACTTCTGACAATGAACTGTCCACACCTGTTGAAGTTAGACATACATGTGCATTTAAATTGAATCAGTGTGATTGATCAACATTTCTCCTTCCTCTTCAGACTTCCTGTATTTGCTTAATCAGTTACCTTGACTGTTTTATCATCTGATGCAGTGAGAAGGGACTGTCCATCACCAGAGAAGTCCACACTTCTTACAGTTGCCGTGTGGGCCTTGAATACTGTGCTCTCACCTTTTCTTCAGATTACAGGGGAGAAAACTATGTCAGCCTTGAATATGTACATGTACTATTAACTGCAATAACTTACTGGTACCAGACACATTTTTCCACAGACCAAAGACATCAAGTCATAGCATGTTCCCAAACTCAAATGAACCACAAGGTCTCATGTAAGTGGTTTTACTACAAGGTTCTGGACATCTTAAGACAATTTAATCAAAAAATCTGGTCAATTAGAAATTAAGTCATAACTATTAGTTACTCAATGGTTCTCCAGATGTTGCCTTGCATTGTGACACAGGACATGGGTTATGTCATTTTTGTGGTCTGTGCTCTCACCAACCCTAAGCTCTTAACCAAGGAGTGTACACTTAGAATTCTCTCAATCAAACCAAATTGTAAAAAACTTTAATTACTTTGGACCATGGCCTCAGTTTATTCGCCAAATATCTGAATGCAAGTTTGCTGTGATTCATCAGGTTGTACTTGATACTTACACGCTCGGAACCCAAAGCCGGACAGTTTTGTCTCTTGATGCTGAGGCAATCAAATGTCCTGATGGAGAAAACTTCACAGATAATACAGCATCCTGATAAAGAAGTAACAAAATCTGTGACAAAAAATTCATTTCCACCAACTGAGAAGTTGACTGGAGATCGTCAATCAAATGTACAACCCATGAATTACACAGTATAGATTCTGTATACAAGCATGTATTACTTGAACTTCTTTATAAAAAACAACTGAGATACTAAGCACGTTCTTTTTGGTCCGTAGGTGTTTAGATGAGAGTATGTAAACATGGTTGTCATATTTTAGATTCATGTTTATTCTTGAGAAATATTTTATAACAGCAATAATTAAAAGTACTTTTTACTTTTTCTGTGTTTACTTTGTCTCATGTGAACACTTGGGGGTTGCGAGAATTCTCAGAAGTTATACAAATCCTTGACTGCATCTTAGGTTTGCATAACTTTAGATGTGGCTATGTAAACACAGAAGTGCTCTTGCTGCGCCTTTCAATAATATGCGGACTCTAAAATTCAAAGCTCAACTGACAAATGCCCCAGGTTGAGCAAAAGTTTTTTGTTTTTCAGTGATTTGTGCCATGCATTCTTCTTCCTGTCTTGCTTTGCTCAATTTCCATTTTTTCTTCTTGCGCAGGAACATTTTTTGGTAATTGCCCACTCCCCCTTAAATAAATGATGTCCCCACCCTAAATTAAGTTGATTTTGTATGTCGTGTGTTATTTGGTTTGTGTATCACTTAGTGAGTAATTCTGCCTATTATGAAAGATATACATGTAAATTGGCCCAATTGCTAGATGATTCTCTTATTCTACTAGAAACTGGATCACTGGATAATGCAATTCAGGAGTTTTCGATGGTATATGACCCAACATACCTTGCTCCACAAATCTGGTAACCAGATGCGTGATTTTTTGAGAGGCATTTATATTTTTAAATTTTCAGTTTTCTATAATTTGGGAACGTTTTTAATAAATAATTATTCCACTCATGCTTGTTGGATATAAGATGGTTATAGCTAACTTAGCACCACTCTCCTCATTGGCTATTTACCATCTCATATCCAACATGCACGCGTGGAATAATAGCTAAATACATTGTTATACATGTAAATTACAGTAAAGTCTATGTAAATATCTTGTCATACCTTGTGACCAACAAATCTGTATGCTCGCATGTGTGGTTTAAAATGCCAGATCATTAGACTTGAATCCATAGAACCAGTTACTACACAAAAATGAAAACAAATGCTAAGTTATTCCTAATAATTTGATCCAATTGCTCAGCGTGCATACAAAAATCATGTCTAATATATTTACCATGAGACTATGTTGTAAATCTACCACCAATTTTAATTACAGATTTTCCTTTGATTGCTCAGTGGGAAAAAAAAAATTGAATTATCACTTACATGTAAGTTACTTATGTTGCTTATGTATCAAATCAAAAGTACAATTCTTGTTTCCAATTTTTTTTCAGTTAGGGTGTCCAATTACAGTGGTCAATTTCCCAAGGTTCTTGACCATTAACTACGCACTTCTTTGGGTTCTCTGCGTACCGTACTGACGAGGTACGTCACTGATTTTTTTACCTCAAAGATTTTACCTGGACTTCTAGGAAACCACAAGCTTTCTTCAAAATTGTTGCAGTAAATGAAACTGGATCATTGTTAATTTAACTTAAAGCTTACAACACCGCTGATTTCGTTTCATAATCATTTAGCTTACCTAACTGTTTCATGTTTGGATTAAAATCAACGCTTGTCACCGTATCTCTGTGACCTTTGAAATGTCTTTCGAGAGTTGGATCTTCCTGCAGAAAGATCGAAAAACAAGTCAAGTAGAAAATTTTTTTTTCACACAACTACGAATAAATCATTCGCGTTAATTTGTTTAAATTTCGCAAGATTTCTCAACCAAGCCGTATATACTACTTACCAAACTCGATGCCATTTCTGCTCTAGTAGTTAACGAAGTTACTTATGCCTTAAAATTAGTATAAAAGCCCTAACAATGCTGATCATTGAAGCTTTCTTGTTGTATTCGTTTCAAATATGGCGGCTAGGTCGTTGTTATGCTCATGGGGAAGACCGCAGAGAGAGCGGGAGAAATTGCGGGCTCTATAATTCCAACATGGCCGATAGTTTGGAACCAGCACCACCTGGTTTGGAACACTTCATCTTTTGACGATTGACCGATTTAATAGTGCCAAGAAAATGGATAGGAAAGATCAGTATAAGACATCAGGCCATAATGTAACGGCTCAGAGAAGTAAACGACGCGATCAAGAGGCAGTAATTCGCAAAGAGAAGCGCGATAAATTGCTGAGCTCGAAACGAATTCGCTTCTCCGAAATCGAGAATGATTGCGAAATTGAAGACTACACCGTTGAACAAGTTCAAGAGTTAGCCAGAACTATTCAGAAATCTGACAAAAATATTCTTAACAGCCTTAAAAGCCTACGAAAGGCGTTTACACAAGGCAGTGAACTCATCAGCGCCTTTCTAGCGGTGGACAACAGCTTGAGAGCTTTGGTAGGACACTTGACGGGCAACAACGCTCAGCTTCAACTGGAAGCGGCTTGGTGCATCACTAATTTAGCTACAGGAGTTCACGACGATACAATGAAAGTATTGAAAGCCTCTGCCGCATATCTCATCACCTATCTTAGTGGACAGAATGTGCAACTTCAAGATCAATGTGCCTGGGCGCTAGGTAACTTCTCTGGCGATTCTCAGGAGTGTAGAGAGATTTTGCGGGCTCAGGGGATTATTGTTCCGATGGTCAACCTTTTGAAGGTATTTATAAGTACAGTATGTTTATCTGCAGTTGTGGGAGACACTCGCTCGTTAACTCACTCACCCGTGCCCATTACACCTTTGTGGCGTGTAGGGCAACAACATAATCTTTCCACATCTGCCAGTTCTTTGCCACGACTCGATTGGCACTCCAGATGTTTTTCCATCTGCTTATTTTCTTTCTCCACCATCCACCACCATGTGATCTTTGGGCGGCCCCTCCTTCGCTTTCCTCTGCAGAGTGAGAAATGCCATGATGCAATGGATATTGTGCTGGACTCCAGATATGGATCAGGCAGTCAGGGTGCAACCCCTGGCCAGACTGGAGTCATTCTGGTGTGTTCACACAGTCCCTCTCACCACCCAGGCATATTAATGGTTACTGACCAATTTCTATACTAGGGAGAAGGGGGTAAACCTATGACGCAGGAGGAGCCCATCCAGGGTAGAATGGAAATACTGTTAATCAGCTCATGCTATGTGAATCAGGGATACATGTAATATAAGTGCCAGCCTGATGGGCTACTACAGAGGGTCCTACAGAGGTTTGGCATGATCAGGGATGAGGGTAAATATGGAGGCGATATGCAGGATGACAAACTTTAATGGTGGGCGTGGAATAAAAATGCTGTGGCGGAAGCAGGATTTTCTCATTTTGACAGAGGGGGTGCTGGATACTTTTGAAATTGAAGGTGGCATGTGGGATTAAAAACAGAAAATCACATGCTACAGACCTTATGTGGAGAACTGCTATTCTAACCCAGGCAGGATTATGATAAATAATCTGACTGGGGAATGCCAAGATTGACCCTAAAAATAGTGGTGAGATGTTGGATTGCAAAAGCTTATGTAGAACCCTCTACTAGACTCGAACACAGACTTAACCTCGTCTGCACTTGGTCAGAAAATAAACATGTACTGTCATGCTGGAACTTTGATATTTTTTCTTGGGGATGACTTTGAACTACCTTTCCTACATGGGAGAGGGGGGGGGGTGGAAATGAATGTATATTAGTGTAGCCAATCAGAGTACAGCATTTGTGATAGAATGCTAGTAGATTTATACTGATTACTAATAGATTTATTTGTTTTCATTCATTTCTTTTCAAGTCCCCAATATCTACAGTTGTACAATCAGCAGCATTTGCCTTATCCAATCTTGCCAGAGGAGAGCAAATCGTAGCTGAAGAGTTACTACAAGCAGGCATAGCTCCTATTCTCATCAATTTGCTAACTCCAGGAAACAGCTCCATAGATGTTGCTGTAGAAGTTGCCTGGGTACTATCATACTTGACGTCAAAACCCAGCTGCGTACCGGTGTTTGTTTCAGGGGGGATTGTTGATATTCTTGTTCATTTTTTGGCTTCACTGGCACAGGAAACCCCACATAACCCTCAAGCTGTGACGCCAATGCTACGAAGTCTGGGTTAGATGTTTGTTTCTTTAATACATGCACAGGTGGAGCCTGCTAATTTGAAGTCGGTTTTTTCGAATTCTCCATTATTTCAAAGTCAAAACCATTTGGCTTGGATTTGCCCTTCAGTCATTTACCGTCAGTTACATGTATTTCTAACTCCTGCTATTTTGAAATACTTAAAGTTTTCCCTGAGAGTTTGAATTAGGGAGTTTCAACTGTAGTTGTGTGAAGATTGTCTCTAACATGCATAGTCTTTGCTTAATTAGCATTCTCTTGTCATCTCCACACACGAATTTGATGTAAATGATTGTTATAGTAATTCTCCTTAGTGATTCCTGGGCATTTCTTGTAATGTTGGTTCTGAGAATTTGGTATTGCATCAAACAACATCCACTAACTGTAGTTCAAAACAGCATTCCAGTTTGGCATTTTGAAACCTTCCACCCCCTCTTAATTTGGGGTTGGTATTGATATTAACTGAAACCTTACAATTCAAATTAAAATGGTCTGGGTCCAACCCTGGCCAAGCTTAATTTGTATGTACTTTTGGACTAGACAGTTGTCCGGTGTCCCTTTCCTAGAAAAAACTTCTGAGAGGAGGACGCGGTAACCCTTTGAAGCACTACAGTGTCCCATCCATTGGCCTCTAGTGTTTGAAATACATCCCACATCATGTGGAAATCTGCAATACGGGCTCATATTGTGGTAAAATGGTGTATTAGTGGAATAATAAATTGATATAATTTTAACAGCTTTCTCTAATTCTACAGGTAATGTAGTCAGTGGACCTGATGAGTATGGTACCCAAGCAATGCAAAGTGGTGCACTTGTTGCTGCAATGATGTCATACCTCCAGTCAATGCACAGACACATAAAGAAGGAGAGTCTTTGGGTGTTGTCCAATCTGACAGCAGGACCAACAGAACACACTGATGCCTTGATTCAAGCTGGAATATTGCCGCCTATCATGGATTTGATGTCATCAACTTATGACATTAAGAAGGAGGTTTGTTCCATAATTTTTGTGTTTCTCATTAGCCAATTTTGTGATAGTCTGAATACTATGTTAGTCTTTATTTTCAAGAAGTATTACTAACTATATGGAAGTTGGGTACTTACATTTTATGTATCCAGGGACCCTTACCTGTTGCTGAGCCAGCATAGCCATTTAGTACTTTAGATAGGTTACTTCTCCTATAGTTGGCAGCCCAGTTATGTCCCCTCACAAAACCAACACATATGTGTTCAACTGAAGTAAGGATGCAAAGAAGTGACAGGGAGGGAGGTTAAAGGATAAACAAAATGCTGGACAAGAAAACTCAGAATGGATGATAGAACCATGCTGTAATTGGATTCCTCCGCCTTAAACTGGCTGGTAGCTCTCAATGCTTAACATAGGTTTCTGTTGCACAAAGCGGCTACGACTAATGCCACTCCCCCCTGGATAGGATGATAGTCAGGTTGCCCCAACAATTTCCCGCACCAATTAACAGACTGCTGGAGAGGGGTAGTGTGAGTGTATTATGTGTTACCCAAGAACGCAACACAGTGACTAAGGCCTGGATGCAAATCCAAACTGCTCTATCTGAGGTCTAGCGCTCTGAACATTAGGTTAATGTGCCTCATCTTATAGCTTTAAACTAAAGAATAAAATTCAAATTTGCAAAAAGCATCCCTTATCCAGTATCACTAAAGGGTTAAATAGTTTTAAGCATAAGCCCTCAAAAACTACACTTCTTAGTTTTTTCAATAGCGCCCTTTTTATGTTACCCCAGTCAAGGGGATAAACAGTCATCAGACCCTTAGAGAGAAGACTAGGTACAAGCAGTCTACAAAAAAAATCTTTCATGGTGCAATTTCTGTCAATGAACTGCCAAGAAGTTTTGACCCCATTAAAATACCAAAATCGCACTTGAGACATTCAAGGTAAGACAATTCCTCACACTTTGGTATTTTGAATTATTTTGGCCCCGTACATAATTACCTTTAAATTGAAGGAAACCTGCAAATAATAGTTTAGTAAGATAGAAAAACACGAAAGAGATAATAATAAACCTAAATCTTAAAGGAATAAGGATGATGAAGGATGGAGAAGATTTAGCACGGATTACAAACGAAGAACTTGAAAAATGTAGGCTAAACCGTCATATAGCTTCTTAAAAACTCCTGTTTCCCTTTATTTTGTTCACAACAGGCAGCCATTTGCTTGTGCAACATATCCCATCATGGGCCAGATTACCTGAAGAGTGTTTTAGACAGCGGAGCCATGGAAGCCTTCATTAACATCATCAAATCTCCTGACCAAGAATCTGTCATAACAGGCCTTCAGTTTTTTGAGATGGCGCTGAGAAACTTTCCAACCTCTAAAGAGTTGTTTGAGGTTGCCGAGGGCGTGGCTTGTCTAGAGGCACTAGAGTACAACTGTAATGAAACAATCTGTCGATATGCAAATGAGCTTCTTGATACGTATTTCATGGAGGAAGGACTGGACGAAGGTGACAATGATGACGACAAGGACAATGCTGGAAATGTCGTGTCGTCATGGAGATATCAAGACTGTGAAATGACCGCATAGTGTACTTTGATTTTGATTGCAGAGGTTAACGTATGGATAGCTGTTTAAGTTGCTCCCTGTCGGAACATTGATTTAGTTCAAACTCAATCCCAGGCTGTCTCTCCTTTGACTTCTTGTCAGGTTGGATGAAGTTTAGGTCGGCAGTTTTATCTCTTACAGACTCTGTTGTGTGGAAAGGAAACAAGAATACAGTCCAATGCAGCGAGATTTTACTTTGTCTTTGGTTGCCGAGCAAGGAATCAGCGACATTGTTGTGAAGATTGTAACCACACACTGCTGTTACCATGTTCAAAACCAAGTACATTTTTAACGTTTTCGCTTTTTCTTACACCTGTCAGGTTTTTTTTTTCTTTTTTTTTTTAATGACAATATTTTTCTGTAACCTGAGAAAACGAATACCCCTTTACCGAGAGAACTGAGATTTCAGCCAAATAATTTATGTACCATTCTCGTCCCTGTAGCCATTTTTGCTTCTCTTAAAGTGCCTATGAAGTAAAAAATAATTGCTGCTTATTTGAAAGGCTTTTCAAAATAAAGAAGAATGGCATTTCCCTTTTTGGAATATCTTTTTTCGTTCTAGAGATATTTACATTTTTGTATTATGCAAATGAAGAAAGTGATGACGTCATAGGTGGTTCCACTTGAACAGTAAAACACGGAATCAAGAATATCTCTAGAAATATTGGAGCAGTGTTCTTCAAACTTGGCACCACAAATGTGCATCACAAAAGAAACAGAATGACACCTTCTGTGTTGTTGCCATGGCAACAATTTTGGCTCCAGTCTCTTTCTCTGAAAAACCAAATATGCCAATTTGCAACCCTTCAAAAAGGGACAGAGGGTCTTGCTCGGAACACACATGATTCCCATATTGTCTTAACTCTCCCCGTTCGATTGTTGGGAGTGGATGATCCTTGTTTAAGATAAAATCTGGTAATGTTAGTTTTAATTAAAACAGGACCAGCGGCATACCTGTTGTCATGACGACAGCACGACGGGAGTCATTTTGTTTCTTTCGTGATGTATATTTCTGGTGCCAAGTTTAAAGAACACTGCTTTAATATTTCTAGAGATATTCTTGATTGAGTGTTGAACTGTTTTAGTGGAGCCACCTATGACGTCATCACTTATAATACAAAAACGTGAATATCTGTAAAACGAAAAAAGATATTCCAAAAAGGAAAACGCCATTCTTCTTTACTTTGAAAAGCCTTTCAAATCAGCAGGAATTATTTTTTACTTCATAGGCACTTTAACCGGCGGGGCCTTGGCACAAGCCCGTCGTTGTTGTGCCAAGGCCCCGCCGGCTAGGAGAAGTGAAAAGGGCTATGGGGACGAGAATGTATATGTACTGGTGGGTTCCTTTTCTCGAGTCGAATCCAAGCCGTGATTTTCTCGGGAGAATGGGACGGAAGACCGCTTACTTGGACTCTTGTGTGAGAATGCGTCCGTAGTATATGACACTTGATGTATGTTTTGGATTTAACGTGCTGTCGTACAATTGTTAAGACCTTTTTAAATAAACAGTTTTAGCTGATTAACTTTATCTGTTAAATCGTAATGATAGGTTGAAAACCCTTTGGTGGACAATCCGATTTTGAATAGTTTGCTAATAGATAATGCTCTACTCTGTGGAATGTCCAGCCTCGCCGCAACGACCACCTTGTGGACAGAAGAAAGTGGCCGTTGCAGGGGGGTGGCCGTTATGAGGAGGTAAGGGTGTACTACGACACCTGTTTTCTTTCATGTTGCATTAATATTTTGACCTTGACAAATCGCTTATTGTGGCATATAATACGTAATTCAATCAAAATATATCAAGACGAAACCAGGCAGAAACAATAAGGTAGAAAAACGCTAATTAGAAACAAAACAAAATGACACGTAGACAGTTACGACTGGAAAAGATTGAGGCAGATGACGCATGACTGATGGTGCGTCATCTCCTGAACAATCATGTAAGGTACGGGGCGGGGCGGGGGGGGGGGGGGAGGAAGAGCCTACGCGAAAGTCGTGCTAGTTGCCGATCCCGAAAAGCTTTTGTTGTTGTTGTTGTTGTTGTTGTTGTTGTTGTCGTTGTTGCCTTGTTCACGTTCAAGGTCCACGTCTTAATAGTTTTGAAATTCAAACAATAAAATAATAAGGAAACGAAACAAAACAATGAATATCTGGTTTTCTTTTAGGAGACTCTCGACTTTCTGGAGTCGGAAGCAGAATACCGATTCCGCTTATGCACGACTCCGTCTTATGATCTGGTTAAAAAAAAAAAAAAACTAGATTGTCGGACATGTCGGTGTGACTCGGAACCGCAAGACGGCAGAAGCACAATGCTCGATTACTAATAACTACTTAATAACCGAGAGTGAGGTCGTTTACGGGAAAATCTCAAACTGAGGCCTCGTCGTATTGACCGAGCGATAGCGTGTAGCATAGAAAGTGCAAAACCATTTACTTTTCGACAGTCAAATGAAAACCGCTCTATGGCTCATGTATTCACATTTCTTTACGGGAAAAGTGATTGTCACAGCCTCAAAAAGGTATTTTAGTATCGTGGTGCCACAAGTTGATGGGGGAGTTTTTCCCACTTTTGTGGCGAAACGTCAACGCATATAGAAAAGACAGAAAGCGCTTCAAAATAGTCCAAACCAACGGTCTTTCGGTGAAAGAAAATACCAGAAATACTAATGCTTCAGAATGCACTGCTCAAAATAACTCGATCTTCGCCTTCGCCATATCTTCGCCTTCTTCATTCTGGGATTTATGGATGAACTTTTCAAGCCTTGTGAACGTCGACCTCAACGTCTAAAACTTGCTGCAGTTATCAAAAACACTGCTACCGACAGAAACCGTCCGA